>NC_053143.1:43830276-44139412 GCF_016808335.1 Panicum virgatum
TTACTATTGAAATATTATGGGGGTGACGTCAGCATTTTGCTCTATTGCTTTATTTTGCTACGGCAAGGAACATGGCCGGCGCTTCATGCACTTGCCGTTACAAAATACTATGCGCTATATTTTCACAGGGCACGGTGACTAAGGGCACTAAATATGCTTATCAATCTATTAATCACATTAATCATCCTCTTCTCATTTCTACAATTCATTTTTAGCGAGACTTCTTGTTTCCCGCGATTATTAACAGCCGTGGCCCACGTCCAAAACTAACAGATCCAGTTTTTTTTCCTTCCCGAGGCACGCATGCTGGCGCTGGAGTTACTGCGGGGTACCGAACAGGCTACCTGCAGACTCTCAAGACGAAGGCTTAATATAGCAATTAATTCTAAATTTTACAATTTTAAAAATATAGTTATTATAACTGAATGAAGGGAGTATTTTGCAACGGCAAGAAAGGAACATGGATCGGCGATTCATGCCCTTTCTCTGGCCTTTATTGATTGATTGATTAATTACCCGTACATGGGGTTGGTCTGAGCTAGATATATAGTGCTCTCCGTCAAGTCAGACATTATTAATAGCTCCCGGTCTGAGCAGTCCAAGCTGGCTATAATTGGAGTACTAACAACATGCAAATCAAAGAAATGGGGGCATTTGCTCATGTGGAACACTGAATCTATTCGCTGATACAAATTGATACCTTAGTTAAGTATATAGCATGTTGGCACGATACCCTCGTCCAAATCCAGGTGCTCGCAAACTGACTAGATGGCGACCATCATCAAAACCAAAGCAGCTGACCTAGTACTCAATGGACGCAGCTAGATCTGAGGCGGAGTAAATGACAAATGGAACTGAAGAATGGGAAGGAACTAACCGTATCAGATCGAGGGAAAGAAGAGGGTCGCCGTGCGGGGACGCCGAGACGAGCGAAGCTGCCCAAGGACGAGCATCTGCAGCAGCGGACGCGGAGGTTGAAGGCATGGCGGGAGGAGCTCGTGAGATGAGGAAGTGGGAGGGAGGAAACAGGAGGAAGACGCCATGAGCCGGGGGGGGGGGGAGGAGGGGGGTGGCGACAGATGGGGGATGCGAGAAGGTTCAAGCAATTGAGCGCTGCACGGAAGCTACTAGGACCGTTCGATGGATATCGCAGGGTTCATATTTTTTTTGCGGCGTGGCCCAATGAGAAGCCGAGAAAGCGTAGGTTGGGGGGGAGGAGGGGGAGGTGGCGACAGATGGGGGGATGCGAGAAGGTTCAAGCAATTGAGCGCTGCACGGAAGCTACTAGGACCGTTCGATGGATATCGCAGGGTTCATATTTTTTTGCGGCGTGGCCCAATGAGAAGCCGAGAAAGCGTAGGTCTTTGACATATAGAAATAACTGAGCTACCTGCGCTGTGCCGTGCTCACCTTGCTTCACTTTCACTGGAAGCCGTGCTCACCTGCACTGGCCTGCCACCAGCAGCCGGCCTGCCTCTCATGCACCTACTGCAGCTGGGCCGGGCGCTGCCTTGCGAGCAGGCTGCTGTGCTTGCCTGCCCCGCCCGACGGGCCTTTTTCTCATTTTTATATTTAAAAAAAATTAAATTTCAAAAATATATAGCCGTTCGAAGAAATTTCAAAAATGGGCCACTGTCGCCAATGGGGAGGGCGACATGCCCCTTGTCGCCCAGGCAGGGGGCGACAGACCTTTTTTGTAAAAAAAATATTTGCAAATCGGTCCTTGGTCAGCGTGGCGCGGGGCTCAGCGGCGGGGCCCCTCCCTCCTCGGGCGACAGGGCCTCGGTCAGCGCGGCGCGGGGGCTCGGCGGCGGGGGGGGGGGGGGGGGGGGGGCGGTCGCCCCCTCAACGTGCGACAGGGTCCCCCCTCTATATAAGTCCTCTACCCCCATTCCCTTCTCATTTGAGCCCAAAAATTCCACCAAAAATCGAGAAAAAAAGGAGTGAGGAGAAGGGAAGCGGCGAAGTCCTGCCGGATTGCGTACTTGTGATCTGCAGGTAATAATATTAAACTTATGTATTTTTCCATTGATATTGTAGAGTAATTAAATTTAATTAGTGCTATAGTAGAACCAATTTAAGTAGGAGTTTAAGGATACGCGTTTATTATTAGTTTAGGAAATTAAGACTACGCGTTTATTATTACAATTGCAGTACTATTAGAGACGTGTTTATAAATTAATTAAGATTTAGAATAGAATTTCGCATATGCAGTATAGAATTTGAGTGTCATCACGTAGTTATGAATATTTAAATGTTGTAGTTGAAATCCATACTTAGTTTTTACGGATTATTGAATAAGGTAGTGAAGTAAAAAGTATAACTTAATAAGTATTCTGTGATATACAGATATGTCGAGCAAGATGCAGTTTCAAGTATTTTTTGGTGACTACAATGTTTTGTATGGGCCAAATGGAGTAGACTTTTCTGCCTTTAAGTGCACATCCAGCGCCATAGATAAACATATGGAGAGGAGTTTTGGTTCCATATATAAGTGGCTGCAGCGTGGGTTCCGTGTTGATCCGGAGACACATGTGATGACCGTCCATTCTCTTGTTAATTGGGAAGTAGAAAGTGATTTATGGGAATTGATAATGATACAAAGCACTGATGACTGGCAGAAGTACATGCAAGCAGCTCTAGAGTGTGGGTGGCCTCTGGCCATTCTTGTTCAAACTCGGGAGAAGACACAAAATGAAATCCGACATGGTGCAGATCAAGTAACTCCGAGTATTTGAAGAGAGACCAACTATGTTGAGCAAGATGAGTCAGAAGAGATAGAGAACCAAAACATCGGACCAAGCCACAATGGAGATGGAAGAATGTGAGGGCTCATCTGATTACGAGCAGTACTCATTGCCAAAAGAGTGGAAGGAGCATGGTTTTGGCAATCATATCGTAGAAGAGTGGGAGTACAGAGGGAATGAGGTAGTGCAGGTTGCAACATATCCAAACATTGAAGCCGTAAAAGATGTTGTGAGACTATGAGCAATATCATTGAAGCGAGAATTTAGAGTCGTGAAGTTTGGCAGTAAAGAATATGAGGTGAAGTGTGTGAATGATGGATGTCCATGGCGAGTACATGCATTCAAGGGAAAATGGAAGTCGAACTGGAAATATTTCATTGTGATAGAGCACACTTGTTTGCTGTCAGAAGTTCAGCCCTCGCATCGCAATATATCATGCGAATTTGTTGCAAAGCAAATATATGGGTTGATTACGGACAACCTAAATTATGAGCCAAAAATGATTGTTCGACACATTGAGCAAACTTATCAGTACACCATTAGTTATTTGAAGGCATGGCGGGCTAAACAAAAGGTGTTCGAGATGCGGTTCGGCACATATGATGCATCATATGATAACCTACCTCGTATGTTATCCCAGGTTGCTGCTAGAATTCCTAGAAGCTTTTATGACACATACCTCGTACCAGCCGTGACTAGGGGGCAAAGTATTTTGCAACGAGCCTTCTTTTGCCTAGGTGCCTGTGTTAGGGCATTTCAGTGTTGTATTCCGGTGATCTGCATTGATGGCATATTTCTAACTGGAAGTTATAATGGTCAGATACTCACCGCAATCGGGGTAGATTGCAACAACCAAATAGTTCCGCTCGCATTTGCATTTATTGAGAATGAGAACTTAGATAGTTGGTATCGGTTCCTTGAACGAGTGAAGGTTCATGTTGTTGCTGCACGTCTAGATGTGTGCCTTATTAGTGATAGGCATGCAGGTCTGCTACAATCAATAATGAAATTGCAACGCGGAACTGCGACAACGCCTCCATTATGGCCCGATGTCCACAACAGGTGGTGCATTAGGCATATGGGTGCAAACTTCTATGACCACTTCAAGAAATAGGATCTTAAGAACATGTTTAAGAGGTTGTGCATCCAAAATCAACAGAGAAAATTCAATGCTTTATGGCAGATGCTTGATCAGTTGACTGCAGAGCAAGTGAAGGTAAGGGCATCAGGAACCAGCACGAGTCAGGCTGTAGAGGCTACGAATTCAATTGAGAAGCCATTTTCACACTGGATTCGAGGTGCACCTAAGGAGAAATGGTCATTCCTTTATGATACAAATGGAATGCGGTATGGTATTTAGACAACGAACCATGCAGAATGTTTCAATATGGTTATGCGGCGTTGTCGTGCCTTTCCTCTTGTGGGAATTGTTGAGTTCATCATGTATGGGTGCATGAAGTATTTCAGAGAGTGTTACATGGCTGCAAGCATAAACATCAGCAACCCCCAAATTCAGTTTTGCATAAGTGTGACACAATATATGCAACAGAAGATAGAAAAGGCCAAACTACACCGCGTCATATCGACATGTACAATGGAGCATAGATTTGAGGTTCTATGCAAGGATAGAACTGGTCGTGGTATCCGTAGAGATAGGGTGGTACAGGAGAGTTTGATTACAGTAGATGGCAAAGCCTTCTGCTCCTGCATGAAGTCTAAGTTATTGCATTTGCCATGCTCGCATCTCATTGCGGCATGTGCAGAGTCTGGGTTGCAGCCAGGAGTATTTGTTTCACCTTACTTCAGCAAGGAAGCAGTTGTATCCACCTAGGGACATGAGGTATACGGGATTTGAATAGTGGGACCTTTCATTCAGGATAATGAGGACAAGATGTTTATTCCTGATCCAGCCACTAAGAAAGCCAAAGGCAGCCGTCAGACACGTTGTATTCGGAATGGTATGGACGAGTCCGAGGCAAGCAAGGCACAAAAGCATTGCAGCCAATGTGGAGCATTAGGTCACAACTACAAGAAGTGTCCTTAGAATGCACTTCACGAATGCACTGCAGTTTGTATCGAACCTATCTATAATGTATAAATATCGTGCATCCATTTTGTATGGAACATATATGTACCTATGTGTTCTCATATATTTTTGAATGTAGGTATGGAGATGGACTCCTTGCTAGACCCAGTTATCGACTCGAGCCACAGGTCTTTCTTTGCAGCAGTTGAGCACCGAGTCCTAGAGGTGCTACATCCTCGTCCACTTGGGGAGCATATCTCTATACACCACGATTGGGTTGACAGGTATGTAATGAAATATTATTGTTTATCACTTATGTATTTGTCGGTATTCCTTTGTTTTGACAATTTTGTTTATTGCAGGTTACGTGAGTCCGGTCTACTGACTCTGGGCTGTCTTGTCGAGGGTGGGCTTGTTCAGCTCGACCGATCCCTCCTGAGGGGAGATAACTCCTACGCTGCAGGACGTGGCTTACCTCCTCGGCCTCCCTATCGTCGGGGAGGCTGTAGGTCCGCGTGTGGTGGCGGCCTCGTGGAAGGATGACCTGAAGGCCCGTTTTGCCCTGGTTCACCGCGTGGAAGAAGCAGGTCCGATCAACCCGCACCCGCGAGCAGCAGGTCCTTCGAAGACCTGGTTCCTATAGTTTACAGTACGTATTAATTGCATATTTAAGTTTAATTGTTACAATTCACATGTTGCATTATCAGCTGAAACCATTAATCTTAATTGTTTATGCAGCCCCTCCTGTTGCTTGCGGATACCGACGAGTACAGTTTGACCAGATCGCTGGAGGCGTACCTGCTTTGGTTGTTTAGTTACATCATGTTCAACAACACTCATGGCAACTCGGTCGATAGGATTCTCCTTCCGTATGCACGGGAGATTGCGAATGGGGACAAGGACGTACCGCCCTATAGCTGGGGTGAGGCGGTACTTGCAGCCACTTATCGTGGACTCTGCGATGGCTGCAGGAAGACACATGGGAAAGCTATCCTGGTGGGGTGCCTACTACTGCTGCAACTTTGGTCGTACGAGAGGCTAGCCGTTGGTCAGCCCATCGTCAGCCACGAGCCTTACCACGAGGCCATGTACGGCGACGAGGAGGACGACAGCCCACTATGGGAACTCTCTGGATCTGGCATCAGGTACGTTCGCAACAAATCTAATTTTGTTATTCATTGTTACACGATGCATAAGCGCACTTTTAATTTTACTTATTCGGACTGCAGAGGTCCTGGGCGCATGCGCAGGTTAGACGCACATATCCTGAGTTTGTTTCGGAGCTCGACATGTTGACGCCCGAGGACGTTGTCTGGGAGCCTTACTGCCCAGAGGCTGTGGCTACCCGTGCACCAGCAGGCCTGTCTTCGCACTGCTCCGCGAATGCGAGCCTGTGGCTTACTACAGCCGTCCTGGTTTACGACATCGCGGTTGAGGCATATTGCCCCTGGAGAGTCAGGAGACAGTTTGGGCAGCGCCAGGAGTTTCCGGTGCCCACCGCGTTGGAGCGTGTCAATCGCCAGGACCACAGGTAATTATGAATGAACTTGGCTCATACATTTATGTCGAATCTAACGATTCTTCGTGGTTCACTTTTGTAAGTTGTCAAGGAGTGGCTTACCGTGCTCAGCTGATTGGCTCACCAAGATGCAGCTGTGGGTGGACCAATGGGAACAGGCAGACGAGCACTTGGTCCATCCAACAGGACCACACACAGACAGCTCCTTTAGGGCTTACCTCACCTGGTACTTACTCGGGACTCGGGCTCGTCTGGTTTATGTTGACACTCACCCGCAGGCACACCAAGCGAGGCCTCAGGATGGCTATGCCCGGCACCACGTGGAGGCACTAGCTGGCGCGGTGAGTCTCTTGATCATATTTGCATATATATTAATAATCATAAGATAATTCATGTGTTACTAACTGTTCCTTTACTCAATGGATGCAGTTTTGCCTTTGCAACATGATGTAGACGGACTGCTCGACTTACCTGACGAGGGTACGTGCCGGATCCCCAATGACCCAGTTTGAGCAGACAGAGGCATGGTCGAGGCAGCGTGACCAGTTGCGTTCAGTACGGCACAACTTGGGAAGCCGTGTGCAGTATGAAGACAGCCACGGGTCGTCCCAGGCCTCGTCGGCGTTCCCGTGTCCGGCGACCGCGCACCACCCGACGTCTCAGTACTACACAACTGCATGTAACGTAGATATCTCTTTAAAATTAGATCAAGTGTTGCTACATATTTACTAATATCACAAACAGGATACGATTCAGCTACTGCGTTCGCCCATACTGGAATATTTAGAGGGGCAACACCAGTTGGTGGACCGTATCCAGGGATGGTACCGGGGCCACAGATACCGGCCTACATAGGTTAGTTTATGTTTCGTATTTCGGTTTCTACATGTCATGACGAAAGACACGAGCGCACGCTAACATCCGCATTTTATGCTTAGGATTCTACCCCGATGCGGGCGCCGGACCTTCTTCCTCCTTTCGACCTGGTACAAAACACTATCTCAATACACTCACTAATTTACCACGCAACATATGTTGGTTTACGTTTATATGTTACGCAGGATTTGTTTCGAGTACGTTTGTTCCAGATAATGAGGGCGTCACCTTAGACGAACTTGACAGCTTGACTCCAGACTCACCTGGCGCGCACGGTGACCCTGATGTCTTGTGGTATTCACAGCTAGGAGGAGCACCACTTGGGATCTCTCAGCAGCATACACCGCAGCCCCTTTTGCGTCCTGAGCGACAGGTGAGGTCTCCGGATCGTCACACCTACTCCGATGGCCATGTCCGTGCCCAGCAGAGGGCTATGAGGGTCTGACGCCCTAGGGGTGGTTAGATATATCTGATATTTGTATCTCTAATGTTTATTTGTAATGAGATAGATGTGGACCACTTATTTGTACACTTCAACGTTCGCCTCTGATCACTCTCGTATTTTCCATTACAAACGATAGATGGTATGTTTATGCTTCGATGCTCCATTAGGACTAACTACGATTCAAACTCGACATTATGTACATGTCCAGTGAATGCAAGTTAGGTACGAGACATACATATAAGCATAATACAACATTAATAATACTAAATGCGAATACATCTTAAACCGATGAACATCATATGTTATAGATCATGGCATGAAATCATCTAGGTCGTCATCCCAGTTGACAGATGGTGGTGCTGCAGGTGGTGTAGTATGGCTCGACGAACCTCTTGCCTTTCCCTTTCTCTCTTTTCTGGATATAGGTTCATGTACAGTGGGAGGAACATCATGTGTTGGAGGCCATGGTTTGGGGGGCATAAAGTCATCCATGTCGTCATCCCAGTTAACACAACTTGGTGCTTGAGGTGCTGCAGCATGACTTGACGAACCTCTTCCCTTTCCCTTTCTCTTTTTTCTAGATCTAGGTTCATGTACAGGGGGAGGAACATCATGTGTTGGAGGCCATGGTTTGGGGGGCATGAAGTCATCCATGTCGTCATCCCAGTTAACACAACTTGGTGCAGGTTTGACCAATTGTCTTATTCAACAAATTGGTGCAGGTTTCCTCAGGTCTCAAATGTGAAAATTAGAAGTCAGTTGTAATTATTTTATTTAATTGCGTTCTGATATATCATATTGAGTTGCATGCACCAACCAACTCAATCCAAAAGTTTAAGCTTATAAGGAAAGACGGACAGTTTACTTATACTTCAACAACGCCCGTTATTTTATTTTGACAGGAAAAGAACCATGATATATCATTGCTGCTTGGCAGCCTCATGGGGCCGGGTTTCATGGCCATTAGAGTTCCACTGAAGAAGCATCCAAATCATGGATGTCCCTGCATTGGAAATGGGAAGAAATCAGCAGGTTGAATGCAAGTCGTCAGTCAGATAAAGGTGCATGGTGAATCCGGTCCTGCTTGTTGCGTCGTGCGTGCCTGCAGATCAATGGACGTGAATTCTAGTTGTGTACAGTACCTGCGATGAGGATGACTAGGGAGAGTCTAGCTGCATGGATGGTATGGTACACCAGGCACTCGATGGTTAGGTAGCCGAGGGCATAGAAGAAGGACAGGAAGGTGGCCGCGTAGATCGGCTTGCTGCCGATGTTGAAGGCGCACCGGAAGCACAGCGTGCACGATAGCAGAGTCCACACCGCGACCGTTCGCCCATGTTCATCGGTCACTGAAGCCCAGATAGTAAGGTTTATGCAAATGTTTCAGTGAAAACAATGCGCTATGACTGAGGAGAATGTTAGAGTATGAGTTGTATTAAACTAGGACTAGAACTGTACTCTGATCAGTCACTTAGATTATATAATTGGATTAGGACTAGGACTCTATGAACCCGGACTATATAATGAACGCCTAGATGTTAAGCTATGTAAAATAGTTCCAATAATATTTTCTACCATCGCTACTACGGATCAACCTACATCACGTACTCGGCATGTCGGAGTAGATGACCGAGCACATCGCCGCGGAGCCGAAGAAGCAGGACAAGGTGTAGGCGGAGCGGAAGGTGCCGGCGGCGATGAGCCACCACCCCAGCGCCGGCACGCCGCCGATGGGCTTCGTGCATGCTCCAGCCATGGCTTATTTTGCCCTGGCTGCGACTGCCACTGCGACCAAAAGACGCACTAGAGTGCAAAGGGTCTTCGCTCTGCGAGCAGGATCAGGAGTACTTTTTTTTTTTCTTGAACAGATAATGGGATCACGGCCTCACGGTACCTAGTAATTAAACGACCGGTTCCGCCTCAATTTATAGGGTAGTCAGCTGCGTGTAAAACTTCAAAGTGTGCATCTTACACGTCACCATTCAACCTTTTGCTCTCCTCTTTTTTTTTTTTTTGAGAGAGAGATCTCGGAGAACATGATGTGACTTGGGGCAATGGTAGGGCAGAGCGTATAACCATGCGTATAGCCACACATTTTGTTAGGTAATGTAGCTCTATCAACGTGGATGATGAGATATATGACTGCCTGCTGTCACTATATATCAAGTGTGCAGCTTACACGTCACCATTCAACCTTTTGCTCTCACCTTTTTTTTTGAGAGAGAAGGCGGAGGCACGTCCATTTTGATTAATATGCGCACAATTTTTTTTTTTGAGATTTTCAGTTATTCAACTTAGTATAAATTATATTTCAAAATTTTTACACAATTTGAAATCCTCACAGGACATTTCATTATGCGGGATCGAAAACGGCGGGGGGGGGGGGGGGGGGGGGGGTTCCAGGCAACGCGCGTGACTTGCAGCGCAGTCATCGCACAAGCTCCATCCACCCCCACATTTTATATTTTGGGTCTAAATTAGTCCAACAAATCGGCCCACATGTGCAATCCAGTCAAATTTGTTTCAGAACATTTTTTTTGTTCCGGAATAATTTTTTAGTTGTTCTAGTAATACAAAAAAAATTATTCGTGAACAAAAAAGTTGTTCCGGAACAAAAAAATAGTTATTGGGCTTGTTTGACTGCCAATCGCCCAAGCGACTCCTAATATTCCGGAGGAAGGGAGGAGGGCGGGGGGCAAAAGATGTACGTCTCAAAGTCAACCCCACATACCCGGGCACGAAGCTGGACTAAGCTAGTTGGCTGGGTCACTTATGCTACAGTAGCTGCAGTATGGAGAAATCAGCCCAGTGCTTAGGGCCATGGCCCTAGTAGCCTTATATCCGCCACTGCACATACCTGTCTTCCAACTGACAAAGTGACACAAGCCAACTCGTGAGTCGTGACTAGCTTACCCTAGAAAACAGTTAGAAAAGCTTGATGGTGACAGAAACAAGCGAAAGGCAATCAACACAAGCCAAATTACCACCATAGATTCTATTAACCAAAAGCATGAGGAGCTAGCTAGCAAATAAAATGCCGAAAGGAGTAAGCTATACAAAGCAGTAGCTATTCATGCTAAAGGAGATTTAACTAAGCATGCAAGAACCAGTACTAAGATTGGCAAGAACACAAACTAATCAACAAAAGGGTAAATTAAGGCACCCCAAAGTTATCAATATTAGTGACACAAAGATACTAATTAAATTATCTGATTATGAAATCAATGAGCAAAGGCATGAGCACAAAATAAACACATAAAGTCAGATCATACCTGAGCTACCTGGGATGTGCCGTGCTCACCTTGCTTCACTGCATGCTCACCTGCACAGGCCTGCCACCAGCAGCCGGCCTGCCTCCCACGCACCTGCTGCAGCTGGGCCGTGCGCTGCCTTGCGAGCAGGCTGCTGTGCTTGCCTGCCCCGCTCGACGGCCCGCTGGCCTGGACAGCGCCCCACCTGGGCTTGTGGCCTGCTCCTGGGCCGTGTGCCCCGTCGGCCTGCTGCGCCACCTGCGAGCATCAGCACCCTCTGGCCCAGTAATGTTAGGTGTCATATGTATGTCAAATTATCACATAAGATTTAATAATTATTTTTATTGCTGAAATAAATTTTTTATTGCTCAAATAATAAAAATTGTTTCAGCAACATAATAAATTTATTCCGGCAACAAAAAAATTGTTCTCACAACAAAACACAAAATCCTGAAGGGGTGGGCTGCCTGTGTCAGGTCCACACGAGGGTCACGCGCATGACCCCGAGACCCCTGCACTTTGCGTGCGTGTGCTGCTAGCGCATCGGCACCGTGCAGCCGATGGCTGGGGCTGTGTGGAGTACAGCGCCACTAGCCTCGCCCCGCCTTGATAAATGCCTCTTGTGCGCCGCGTCGTAATAGCAAGGATTATGGTGTAGCCAGCTATCGGTATAAATGCCACTATGGAGAGTATTTAATAGAACAACTTTAGCAGCAACAAGCGGCGCAGCACATGCAGCAAATTAGTAGCGAGGGCAGCAGCAGTGTAGCCAATAGAAGTTGCATGCGCGCCTAGCGCTTCGCCATCCGCCCACTCTACACTCTCTCTTCTTTTCTCTCACTGCCAACTGTGATTTTTTTTTCTAACGTGGCTGTACTCTTCGCCGGTCTTGCTGCCTTATAATACTTGCTCTAAATCAACTAGGGAACTCATATTCCCCGGTTCCCATCATAGCTACCTATGGATTGGAATTCATCGATATTTGTGCAAGGCTGTTTTGACCGTGTGCTATGCTGTACCACCCATCCATTCCTTGTTGTGTGTTGGTATCTGTGCAAGTAAGAGGAGTGGGAATGATATTTTAATTGAAGTATGTAGAAGCGGTGCACTGTTTAAACATATTTTTATGACATGGATGTACACTTCTAGTGCCTTCTTCTATGATTTATTTAATAATTTTTAGTTGCACAAAAATATGTGCATCCTGACCATTAAAAATAAAATACGTGCATCTTATCTTTGAATATTTTTTAATTTTTTTATTATATGCAAAAGCATACTTATATTAATTATTATTTATAGTGGTGTCAAATTAGGATATGCAAATTTATATGCTTCTTGAACAATAAATATTGTTGTGATTATGTTATTGTGTTCAAATAAAAGGAAAAGGATGCACATGTGAATTTATTTTTTTCATCTATGCATATGTGTATCTGATCAATAGAAAGAAAAATATGCATCCAGGTACATCCGTACATATGGTGGGATGGATCTTGATTTTCGCATGTTGCCTTTTCAATCTCCCTAGCGTCTGCTGCAGTAGGCTCATGGACTTGTGCGTCTGAACGGTCCCAAATATGGGAGCCAGGGATCCCAAGTTCCCCGTTCCTGAAGAGGCTCAGTGTAGAAGCGGGAACAGAGAAAACAAGAAGAGAACGAGCACGTGACTCAAACTTCAAATAAAAGATACTCACTCAAATCTCAGAGAATCAAAATAAAATTTGAGCCACAGATTCACAACTACTGAACCTAACATACCTAAAAAGAAATTTGCGAAAAAATTGAGTAAATCTCACAAATCGAAAATCACTCAAAAAATACCTCAAAAAACGCATCAAAACAAAAAGGCTCGGGAGAGAAGAAAGAGCCACGAGATCTTCAACACAAGGATAAATTAGACATTCAAGAGATCATATTTAGACAAGAATCTTAGCAAGGAACCTCTTTTAACCTCCCACTTTTGGTGAGGACGAGAAATTAAGAGCAATCACCCTCTCTCCCTCTATCCCCTCTCATGAAGCCCTCTACTAGGCTAGAATAAATGGAAATAGGGTTCCAAGAGCTCCCCTCAAACCAGTCGTGCCGGTGTCTATATGGTTCATGGTAAAAGATAGAAATATCCCTACACCAATAACTAAGATACACACGCCCACGCAGGGACAAAATGGTCCATCTTTCTGTAGAAGCATCGGACAGACACGCCGCTTTCATGATATTGCTTCACCTCGGCACAAGCTTCATGACGGTGCCGCGTGCCCTCCATCTCCGCTATCCGGCCGCACCAAACGCACCCCCAATTATAAGACTCAAACCACACACGATGGTTTTGAGACCCAAACCACCTAAACCGTCCATCTCCATTTGGCCGCCTCGCACAGGAGGCGGCATACATGAACCTCCAATGCCGGCTATGGAGTTGGCGGCCCCTCAGCAAACAAGCACCCCAACCGAGGAAGGGGCGCCTCCGTGAGGAGATCCGAGTTTGGGGAGCCCCCAGATCTGGCGAAAGGGAGGAGCAGATTTGACCCATGACAGACGACGGCAGATAAAAATGGAGCCGGAGAAGATGACTTGGGTTTAGAGCAGGGGAAGAGAAAGGGAAAGGAGATAGTGAGCTAGGCTGAGTGCAGCCACGAACCAGCCGGCCACCGCCGACGACATTGTTTAATCTGACTTTACTTTACAAGTGGCGTCATATTCTCGGAAGTAAAGTTAAAAAGTGCATGCTGGCTATTCAGATTACATGCGTGGTGTCTTGGATAATGTAACGGAGGTGTAAGCTATTTAGCGTTCATGTATACGTGGCATCACAGATGAAAAAAAAACTATGTGTGCCCCTGAATAGTACCTGCAAAAAAAATTTGGGTCTAGCTTTTTCAAAAATAACCTCATTTCTTGTCAACCAAATAGTCCAAATTAGTGCCGCTAGGTAGACGCTATGAAGTCCATTATGGAGCGTATGTACTCTATTTAATAGCAATGATCATGGAATTCAACGGATGTAGTGTGCTGGGGAAGATATTGAAGATCTAGAGTACACACGTAAACCAGAATTTGAGGGACATTGCATGAAGCTTAGAGAGGCAATGAAGAACTGTGGGAAGTAAATTTTTCTATCATTTCAACACAAATGCTATGGTCTCATGACTAATTACTACTACATTTGTAGGCAACGTCAAATATACAAGAAGGAACAAATATCAGCATGTAACAAATAGTAGTAATATTGCTAGAAGTGGTTCCTGATCTTACGGCGAAGAAGTGGTTCCCGCTGCAGTGAGACGAGGTCAGAGCATCCTCCTCATCCTCCATGCTAGTGGAGTCGGGGCTCATAGGCTGGCACTAGAGCGCACCTGTCGACACGTCAAATCCACGTTAACTTTTACGACACCGTACCCAAGATGTTCATTTGCGAGAAGCGGAGGCTGTTTGCAGCAATGTAGCCGATCGATACACGCTCCTGTCACGTCACTGGTTCTTGTGTGTGGTGTGCCAGTAGTGATCTCTACTCTACAAGGCCAGCACGCACAGAGCAGCAGAGCACCGCCCCGGCCAGCGGCCAGGACACCGAGGAGTAAAATGGAGCAGTGCCAGTGTGCCAGTAGTGTTGGGGAAGATATTGAAGACACACCTAAACCAGAATTTGAGGGATATTGCCAGAACATGTCATCTGTTCAATACTGGGGACAAAAGACACACACCTCGCCGTGGCCACGTCGCAGTGGTGCGCGCGTGCCTCGTCCTGCTGCCGTGCCTTGCTCTGGTTTTCCAGGCCCTCGCACGCGCGTACCAAACCCGCCACCGGCGCGTTGTGGCCTCGCCCCGACCGCGACGAGCGTGAACCCGGCCACCTGGACCATGCCTTGTCCTCGCACGTGCACTCTACACGGACACCAACCGCACCACCTAAATCCCGGCCGGCCGAGCGCAAAGGCTACGCCCTTGGCAAGGCCGTGCCTTGCACACGTCTCGCACAAGCACACACACCTCGCCGTGGCCACGTCGCAGTGGTGCGTGCGCACACGCCACACCCCACGCGCACGCTGGCCTAAGGCCGTGCCTTTCTGGCTCACACACGCACACACCACGTCTCCGCCCTAGACCAACCTCGCCAAGCCCGTGGTAAACGTGATCGCTGCTGCGATGTCGCGGCCTGGCACGCGCGCACGAACCACACCGGTCCGCCGCCGCAGGGCCACGCCGTGGTCGTGCCCCCGCACGCGCGCCACCGAGCCACCTTGACCTTGCCTAGCCGCCCTCCGAGCCTGAGCCAAACTCCTTTTCGCCGCCGCGAACCCGTCGCCGTGCCTCGCGACCATGCCAAGCCACCGCCACCTTGAACACCGCCGCCGCAGACTGGTACGGCAGCGCCCCGCCCGCGTGCAACACCGGACCGTGCCAAACCTTGTCACCTATCGATCCGTTCCGCCTAGACCCCGCCCGCGTCGCCTATCGCCTCGCCATACCGACGCCGGGGTGCGCGAACTCGCGCGCGCACGCCACCCTCCTTGCCTTTCCATGCCGGTCGCCGCCGTCGTGCCTGTGCACGCGTGCGTTGCCGCTTGGCTGAGCGCCAACCAGCCAAGCCCAAGCCGGCCCTTTTTCGCCCGAGCCGGCCTTTCCCCAAGCCGCAGGCCAAGCCGGCCTGCGAGCCGTCGTTTTAGCATCCCGTCAAGCCGAGCCGCCGTTTCTTGGGCCAGATCGAGCTGTCATGATCTGCTTTGAGCCCAGTAGCCGTTGTGCCCTTTTCTTTTTCTTTTTCTTTTACCCGGACCAGATACACGGGACCCACCGGTCAGTGAGTCAGTGCCGCTGACATGTGGACCCCACCTGGACGTGGACCCAGTTTGACCGTTGACTTGGTCAACATTGGCCAGGTCAACGCTGACGTCATCAAAGGCCATGATGACGTCAGCATTTGGCGGACCCGTGCTGATGTCAGTAGGACACGTGGCACTCTCTGGTGCTGCCACGTGTCAGCCTGTGTATTTTTCTTTTTCCCAAAACCTTTGTTTAATTCCAGAAATTATTTTAAACTTCAGAAAATCATAATAAATCAACCGGAGCTCCGAAAAATATGAAACCAGTTTCTTAATTCTTCTAAAATCATGATCTATGCGTTAGAATATGTTTTGTTGTGAGTTGGATCTCTTTTGAGCCTGTTTTGTGCATTCTTACACTTTGGCCCATGTATTTATACGTAATTACGATTAGGTCCTGATGTGGAGGAGTTGACCGACGTCCCGGACGACCAGAAGATCCAGAAGGACTACCCCGACACCCGGAGGACCCAGAAGGACGTACCCGAAGACCAGAAGCCCCCGGAGGACCAGGAAGACTACGAAGACCTATCAGGTTCACGCCCATTCGCGATTGAATACCTATTAGGCATTGCTTGCTAGATACGCTACGCTCCCAAATTGAGTGTGATGAGATGAGCTTGCATGGCCATTTACTTTCCGTGTTCCTTGTTTCCCATACTAGACATGAATTGATGTATGCTATTGCTACTATGAGTGAGATTTGGGGTATGGGAATATATGATGTGATATTCCTTGCTTGCTGGAAGATGCCTCCACATATATGGGAGTTGGTGATTATGTTACAGCGGGGGCGAGCGTACCCTTTTCTCTGATCTTCGGATCGAGAGCCGGGGATTGTGTGTTGGGCACGATCCTGTGAGCACCTGTAATGGGTGACGGGCACCTGTGGCGGGTGTTAGACCGTTCCTGTGGGAACATAGTAGAGGTGTATTTTCGGAGGAGATACTTGTAATGGGTATCGATTGCAGACCGTGTTGACAGAATGCCAACTTGGACGAAGACGCTCGCCTCGGCTGGATGAAGGACTTGACTTTGTGGCCCTAGTGACGGAACTATGTCAAACGTGCACACCACTTATCCTTTATGAGGAGGACCCAGCCCGGGCTAGCTATGCACGGCACCATTACTGCAGGAGGATAGTGTTTTAGTGTCAGGGGGAGAGGGCAGGACCCTATCGCCCCCGTGTAACACCCGGATACTCCGGCCATTGGCCCGGATACTCCGGGCGTGGAGTTTCTATTTCCCTCATTTAGTCATCTGGGTCCCACAAAT
This sequence comes from Panicum virgatum, assembly GCF_016808335.1. Taxonomy (NCBI): domain Eukaryota; kingdom Viridiplantae; phylum Streptophyta; class Magnoliopsida; order Poales; family Poaceae; genus Panicum; species Panicum virgatum. Next base: position 43,847,239 of record NC_053143.1, read on the forward strand.
GTAATAAATACTCTATTTTTTTCTCTCACCCTCACCAGCACTCTCTCCCTCTCTCACGCCACTCCCTCTCCCTCTCACTCCCTCACCCTCTACCTCATGAGCTCTCCCTCTCCCTCATGAGCTCCCTCTCTCTCTCTAGTGCCCTAGAGTGCAAATCCTCTCTCTCAACTTGATTCCAAAGCTAAGGAAGCTTCAATCGGCGTGGAGAACCCTTTCCTCCAAGTGCTCCTCCTCGGGGTGGCTTTGGATTTCAAGTTCTTCATTCAAGAAAGGCTCATCCTAGGTATTCAACTTGTGCCGCCCCGATCTAGGGTTCTAGGAAGTTCTAAGTGATTTCTTTTGGTCAGTAAACTCTATACGCATCCCTCAACTAGGATCTAAAAGGGTTTCGATTTTGGTGGGTTGGTTTTGCCGAAAATCAAGATTTCAGTTTTTGGGGCGAAAATGCTGTTAGGTCCGGAGACTCCGGGTATAAGCCCGAATACTCCGGGTTTTGGAACACTCCGGGCGAAACTCCGGGTATAAGCCCGGATACTCCGGGTTTGGGACACTCCGGGGGAAACTCCGGGTATAGGCCCAGAAATTTCCGGACTTGGGAGTCCGGATACTCCGGGTATTCGTCCGGATACTCCGGATTTTTGGGGAATGTTTTGGGCTAGGGAGTGCAATTTTTTGTGTAAATTACTAGTAGTTGCATCTAGTCATTGGCTATTTTAAGGTTGCAACCCATTTATGGATTTCTCGTGGCAATTGCATACGTGTAGAAACCGCAGCCGAGGAGGTCGTGTACGAGGTGGTTGCGGAGCCACCGGAGCCACTGGAGCAGGCCCAGCAGGAGGAGAGGCGTGAGAACCCGGCCCAAGGCCTAGTTCACCCCATTACCCAGCAGCAACCCGAAGGCAAGCCCCGGTGCATATCCTACTATTTAAAATTATGTCACCTATATATGTATCAAATAATTGTGCATTATGTTTAGGAATTGTTTGAAACTTTAGCTGCATGATCCCTAGGTTTTCCTGGGCCTTATACTAGTATGAATAGGAAGTTAGCACTGCTATACTTAATAGGGCTCGATAGAAGTCGAGTGATAATTCTGTCACTCGCGAGATATAGGATGTCTCTATATTACAGTATATGAATTATTATATTCAAGATGGAAGGTATGGGATGGGAGACCGGATGGGGGAAAGTGTAGCCCCATCTGTGTCGATTAAGGACCGTTCCGTTATTGGCTGTGCTGATCGGGGATTGAAATGTACTAGCCGCATGCCGGGAGTAGGAGGTAGTCGAAACCGGTAAGCCGAGTACTGCTTTGCTTCGAAAGAGTTATGCAGATAAGAGGCGCTGGCCTCTGATTTTAGAAGTTGGTGACCATGTTTACCTTCGGGTGTCCCCAATGAAGGGTGTGCAGCGATTTGGCATGAGAGGCAAATTAGCACCCCGTTATGTTGGGCCTTTTCCTATCACGGAGCATTGTGGGCCGGTGGCATATCGAGTGGAGCTTCCTTCACATTTATTGGCAGTCCACAATATTTTTCATGTATCCCAGCTTAAGAACTGCCTTCGTGTTCCCACCGAGATGGTTGAGATGGAGAACCTCCAGCTGGAACCCGATCTTGTTTATCAGGAGCACCCGGTGAAAATTGTTGATCATAAGACTCGCGTCACTCGGAATCAAACCTGCAATTTCTATAAGGTGCAATGGAGTAATCACTCCGAGCGAGAAGCCACCTAGGAAACCGAAGAGTTTCTTAAATCCAAATATCCGGAGTTGTTACGAACTCATCAAGGTAACTAACCCTTACACATCCTTTCAATTTAGCACCTTCACCGTAAATCTCGGGACGAGATTTCTTTTAGGGGGGAGGATTGTAACACCCGGATACTCCGGCCATTGGCCTGGATACTCCAGGTGTGGAGTTTCTATTTCCATCATTTAGTCATATGGGTCCCACAAATGTAATAAATACTCTATTTTTTCTCTCACCCTCACCAGCACTCTCTCCCTCTCTCATGCCACTCCCTCTCCCTCTCACTCCCTCACCCTCTCCCTCATGAGCTCTCCCTCTCCCTCATGAGCTCCCTCTCTCTGTAGTGCCCTAGAGTGCAAATCCTCTCTCTCAACTTGATTCCAAGGCTAAGGAAGCTTCAATCGGCGTGGAGAACCCTTTCCTCCAAGTGCTCCTCCTCGGGGTGGCTTTGGATTTCAAGTTCTTCATTCAAGAAAGGCTCATCCTAGGTATTCAACTTGTGCCGCCCCGAAATAGGTTTCTAGGAAGTTCTAAGTGATTTCTTTTGGTCAATAAACTCTATACGCATCCCTCAACTAGGATCTAAAAGGGTTTCGATTTTGGTGGGTTGGTTTTGCCGAAAATCAAGATTTCAGTTTTTGGGGCGAAAATGCTGTTAGGTCCGGAGACACCGGGTATAAGCCCGGATACTCTGGGTTTTGGAACACTCCAGGCGAAACTCCGGGTATAAGCTCGGATACTCCAGGTTTGGGACACTCCGGGGGAAACTCCGGGTATAGGCCCGGAAATTTCGGACTTGGGAGTCCGGATACTCTGGGTATTCGTCCGGATATTCCGAATTTTTGGGAAATGTTTTGGGCTAGGGAGTGCAATTTTTTGTGTAAATTACTAGTAGTTGCATCTAGTCATTGGCTATTTTAAGATTGCAACCCATTTATACATTTCTCGTGGCAATTGCATACGTGTAGAAACTGCAGCCGAGAAGGTCGTGTACGAGGTGGTTGCGGAGCCACCGGAGCCGCTGGAGTAGGCCCAGCAGGAGGAGAGGTGTGAGAACCCGGCCCAAGGCCTAGTTCACCCCAGTACCCAGCAGCAACCCGAAGGCAAGCCCCGGTGCATATCCTACTATTTAAAATTATGTCACCTATATATGTATCAAATAATTGTGCATTATGTTTAGGAATTGTTTGAAACTTTAGCCGCATGATCCCTAGGTTTTTCTGGGCCTTATACTAGTATGAATAGGTCGTTAGCACTGCTATGCTTAATAGGGCTCGATAGAAGTCGAGTGATAATTCTGTCATTCGCGAGATATAGGATGTCTCTATATTACAGTATATGAATTATTATATTCAAGATGGAAGGTATGGGATGGGAGACCGGATGGGGGAAAGTGTAGCCCCATCTGTGTCGATTAAGGACCGTTCCATTGTTGGCTGTGCTGATCGGGGATTGAATTGTACTAGTCGCATGCCGGGAGTAGGAGGTAGTCGAAACCGGTAAGCCGAGTACTGCTTTGCTTCGAAAGTACAGGAACCCGCACCCAACTCCTGGGGCGAGTCGAGTAGTCGCGGAGAATTGGGGATGCATATGTTTACTTTTGGTGGTCTCACGTTGAGCTCGGCTGACCATATGTCGTTGGGCTAGTTCCTGTAGTTCTAGGCGGGGAGGGGAAAGGTTGGTGCATGGGGTCCGACAGGGCTTTTGCGTGCCGTGTTGGTTAGGTTCACCTTGCAAGGTTAAATCAGATCGATTTGCCATGTCTCGCGGTTATGAGGGCCTTGATCTCTTGGTCACATCGTAGAAAGGAAATGGAATATAATGAGATGAGATGCAATGAGGGCTGTTGTTATTTAATTAATGTATTGCTCACCTTGATTGATGTAGAATTGCAAAATCCTAGATTATTAGTGGATCTATCGATATAAATGGGAGATAAAATTTGGAAAGAAGGACTCACTTCTAGTGCTTTTCTGCAAAACCAACTACTAGCCAGAAAACCTTCCATGTCTAGATATGTGGGCTAAGAACCCACTGGTCGGGTAAGTCTTGCTAAGTATTAATTGCTCAGGGTTTGTTGCCGCCATATTTTATTTCAGGGCACCCAGACGTTGACTTCTGCCCCTGCTACATCAAATTCATCCGTCGAGATGCAGAGGGGTGGAAGGTGGAGGAGCGAGACCCTTAGGTTAGGGAATTGTCGGGTTGTACACTTGAGGGCAGAGTGTTCAGCCTTTCTGTTTTGCACAGACCGGTCTGACTGGTCATGGTTAGTCAGGGCTTTTGCAGGCTAGTGTAGTTGTAGGATCTAGTCTATTCGAAATTTAGTGTAAAGTTTGTAAATTAAGCAACTCTTGTAAATTATATGTATATTTGAACTCGGGTTGTAAAACCTAATGTTTTGTGCTCATATGGTGTTTGTATTTTTAAGTATTATGTTGTGCTTGTACCATCTGCGCCCTCCTTCGCGGGGGACTACCGGTGTTGTTTTGATCGGGCCGTGGGTTGAGAAAGGATTGCCAAATTAAGCCGTTAAGCTAATGCGCCCGATGTGTTCAAATGACGGCCATTACGATTAATTAGAGTTTTAATTTGGCGGTTCCGTCACACCCCGATCGCAGGATCCATGGAGATTCCATTCTAGATAGCTTCACAGCGCCGGGCGACCTACTGCGGGAGGACGCGCCCCAGACCGGGAGTAGGATGGTGCCATAGCCGTTAGTTTCGTTGACTGGTGCCTCGGAGAAAGTCGGCTGATCCCCGGCTGGATTCGGGGCGAGTGGGTACAGGTGTACAACTCCTGCAGGGTGAAAACTATACGTATAGCCTCGTACTCGGTCATGTACAACTCTGGATCTGGCCCCACAAATGTAGTTAGATCCACATATACTTTTCCACCTCCCTCTAGTCTACTTTTCCTGCTTGGATAGCAGCTGAGGTGCGGGGAGAGGGAGTTCCCGCACCGAAACAGGGTTAAGACAGTTGTAGTGGAAGATAAGAGACCGGGAGTCCGGGTTGTCGGAGCTCCCCGTGTTGAAAGGTGTTTGGATGACTTATACATATACTGCTTGCATAGGAAGACATAGCCTATCCTTGGCATTACTTTTATACCGTCTGCATCCACATAAAGCTTGCATACGCATGGTGACGTGAACCTATCCCATCCTTGGGGATAGCCTGATAGATGCAGGATCCGAGAGAAAGGAGTCGACAGGACTACAAACGTGGAAGGAGTTAAGGATGGCCCGAGCTACACTCCGAGCTGCCTGTGGAGAAGGATCGAGAAGATTCGTGAAGACGAAGTTTGCCCAGAAGACTAGATATCGTTTCCGCTTTCTGTTTGTTTTCTTTTAGCCCAAGGGGCTTGTACTCTGAGATTCGTCTTACAATCCTTTGGATTATGTAATAAATAAACTCATGCGATGTTGTAAACGTGAGTTATGTCTGTGATATTCAACTGAAATGAGTTCTGTATGTGATAGCTACTGATCCAGGGACTATCACGACGATACAGAGAGTCGGGTTCACCTTTCGGGAACTCGGTCTGTTTCACTAGCCTGTTTGTGTAGTGGTTTTTAACGAGCCGGAAGTTGAAGTTGCCCAGCGCGGCGCCAATGCACACTGCGACGGTGTCCATGGGATTCCTCTCACTACTACAAAAACGTTGATTTGTCCCGGTTGGGAAACCGCTGTTGTCCCGGTTTCCCAACCGGGAACGCCAGTCCGGGACAAAAGGGGGTGCCCTTTTGTCCCGGGTCTGGCAACCGGGACAGAAGAGGACCTTTTGTCCCGGTTGGTAACACCAACCGGGACAAAAGGTGCAGCCAGCGCCCACGTGGCTGGCGCACCCTTTTGTCCCGGTTGGTGTTACCAACCGGGACAAAATGTCTCTTTTTTTTTCATGTTTTTCTTTTCTCAATTCTTTTTCTATTTCAATTATACTTTTGTATTTCAATTAAACTTATGTATTGGAATTCAGTGTGTATGATCTCCACTAATATATACATATATATATAGTTACTTATATAATATTTTTCCTAGATAGTTTTCATATATAAATTAATTCACTTATATATATATATATATGTATACACATATCTATACATGTGAATTCCTTTACATATGAAAATGTCTAGGACCAATATTATATAAATATATATATATATATATACATATATATATTATTGGAGTGCTTATATATATAATACATACATACTCCATCATATTTGCATAGGTATATTCGTTCTTAATTACATAGTAGAATTCGCCTTTTGGAAATTTAATACATACATACATACTCATAAATAGAAATTTAATACATAGACACACATATATATTTACATACTTATATTCATTCTTAATTACATATATACGCGTATATTGTCATATTTGCTGTGATTGTCAATATTAGATATTCCATCGTAGTAGAATTCGCCTTTTGGATCGAGGACTTGCTCAACAATAAATCCGGAGAATTGTTCTTGAATCGCCATAATCTTTTCCTCCGGTATGAGTTTATCGCGCATCTCCCCGACCTATGAAAAAAGGGGATAATTAATTTCGACTAATTAAAATACGAGTTCAAATATTAACAAATTTTTTACTTACTTCCTCCTCCCAATCTGTCCAGCCCTTTGGAGGACCTACCAGACCATGGATGTTCTCGCATACATAGTATGCGCATAATACAGTGCCTGGTTTCTGCCTCATACACTTTAAGAGAGAAGAAATTATCAGGTATTTACATGAATATATAATAAAACTAATGAATCGTGCAATGAATCATCCAAGTGCGTACCGGAAAATCTGTCTTGATCTTCAATTCCTTGTCAAATTTGCCTGGATGATTTTTAGCGAATTCTTTCCAAACCCTGTGCATGATTAAAACAATTATAGTCAAGTAACAAAGTGATTCAAATTATCGGTCACCGACGGAGTAGTGGTAGAATTACTTTTTCATCATGTTAAGAAGATTTTCGTATTGTTCTGGAGGTCTCCTCAATGAGTCCATAACCACGAGTAGGCTCTTCTCGGGAATTATGACAATTAGGACCCAGTGTTCACTGCAAGATTATACGGAGGCAGTTCTTGGTAGTTAAGGTTTAAACAATTCGATTACAGAATAGAAAGAGTTAGACGGAAGGAATCACTCACGCAAAGTTGTAAGGAAACAATATCATTTGCTTGTTGTGATAAACGCTTATGTACTTGAACAACATTTGGAATATCTCATCGGTATTGTCGCGTAGAAGCCTCCAATTACAAGTAATTGGGTCGATGAAGCCGAGGTGAGAGTATCCCTTTCTTCTGCAAGTATGTATCTCCATTCTACATGATACCGAATAAATCAAGAGATCAGTATGTTGAGATCATGCAAAACAATACGTAAGGAGAGTAAAATACTTACAGAACCCACAAGGCGACCATAGAGATGTCGAGGGCCTCCTGATGGAATAGTTGGTAAATTTCTTCCCAGTTTATCCATAGAATGGCCTCCCCCCGTAAGAAATCGTCATCTTTAATCTTTGCGCCCTGCATGAAGATGCAATCGGCCATCGCACGCATGTAGTGCTGGTGCAGCTTATACATTTGCGTTGGAAGCACAGACACTACTTCGGGGGGTACAAGAGTTTTGCCGATCTCAAACGTCCATTTGACGACCACATCGGCCTTTGGAATATCTTCTCCCCCTGCAATCTGAGCGGCCGTCAGGTTTGATTCTTTCAAAAATGTAACAAAGTCTTGTTCTTGCGTCGTCTGTCCCACTACGAGAGGCTCTATTGATTGTTTCTTTTGGGCTCCGAGCTGTGGAACGTCGGACGACGACGACTTTGATTGCTTCTTCTTTTTCTCAGTAGTTTTGATAATTGTGCGTTCGTAGTCTGAAGGGGGGTCTCTCGGAATGAATTTTCTCTTATTTGCTTCGCACTTTCTTGGGCTCCGGCTTCGGCTTCGGCTTGAAGTGCTCTTTAACTCTTTCTTGAGTTATCCGATCGCATTCTTCAAGGCTCATGTCCCAGGGTTTAATAGGAGCCTCCTTGGTTTTCTTCTTCTTTTCCTTCTTCTTTGGAGGCTCCTTAGCCGGTGCAGCTACCTTCTTTGCCGGCGGCCGTTTCTGCTTCTTTGCCGGCGGCGGAGGGGGTGACCATGGAGGCGACGGTGACGCTTGAGTGTTCATCGGCGTATGAGATGATGGTGATGGAGAATGTGCCGGTGAACCTTGCCGAGACAGTGCTGCCCTTGGGGAGTTTTGCGGAGATGCCGGTCTTGGAGAGGCATGCTGAGATGCCGGTCTTGGTGTTTGATCATCCGACTTTTGGACAATGTAGCGCTTATCCCATAGGATGTAGCCATGAATGGCTTCTGCTAGTGTCCTCTCCCCATCGCCTCCAGGAATATCAAGCTCGAGCATCTCCCAACCCTGGCACACCTGCTCCACGCCAACTCTTGTGTATCTAGGCGGAATTTGCTGCCCGTGGTACACGTCGCCTGGTTCGGTTGGCATGGCGGTACCGTACGCAACAGTGAACATTAAGTTCTTAACGGCAGTCTGCAGGTCACAAGGTGTCCGGTGGGTGATCTCATCCACTGGAAATCGCTGCGGGGCCGACGCTTCAACTGCGGCCTGGATCCCCGTGGGCTCGGCGGCGGCGACGTCTGTGGAAGCGCAGCTGCTTTTCCGCTGAGACATGTGATCGGCTGCGACACTAGGCTCTGGAGGCAACGTTTGCGCTTGCTGTTGCTGGCTCATTGCTACGGCCACTTGGCGTTGAACCTCTTCCTCCAGTCTTTGATCGTGTGACATGAGCCGTTCCTCTAGCCTTCGCAAGTGCTCCCGCTCATCATTCTTTCTTCTTTGCCGGCTTCTATATGACTCAATGTAATCCCTGAACCCATACTTCCACGGAACCACGCCTTTGCCTCTTGTGCGGCCCGGATGCTCTGGATTCCCAAGGGCGTAAGTCAGCTCGTCCCTCTCTCTATCCGGCTTGAATGTTCCCTCGGCTGCTGCTTGTATGGCCTCCTGTAGTCTCTGGGCTGCTCGCTGGATGTTTGGCCCATAGACGCAGTCACCAGTCAATGGGTCCAAGCTTCCCCCGTGACCATAAAACCAGGTCCTTGACCTTTCAGGCCAGTTCATGGTCGCAGGTTGGATGCCTCTGTCAAGCAGATCCTGCTCCATCTTCTCCCATTTGGGTACTGCAAGCTTGTAGCCTCCTTGGCCTAGAGTGTGATGGTACACTTTCTTCGAGGCGTTGTCTTTGGCCTTCTGCACCTTCTGAAGCCCAAGCTCTGAAGACTTGTATTCCACAAATGCATCCCAGTGACCCCTGAGCTTTTCGAGCTCGCCGGTAAATACGGGTGTGGTCCCGGTCTTGATATATTTCTTCGTCAAAATTTTCTTGAATGATCGCAGCTGTTCGGCCATCTTACTCAGGGTCCAGTGCTTGCATATCTCTTCGGATTCAGCTGGAACCGTGAAGTTTTTCTTAAGCTCCCGCCAGCACCATTCTTTTTCTCTTTCGGGTACCGCATCCCGTTCCTCGCTTGGATTGGAAGCTTTCCAGAGCTTGAAGCTGATCGGGATGTGGTCCCTGACAATACATCCGGATTGTCTTATGAATTTTTTGGCGGCAGCTTCTGGAGCGATCGGTTCGCCATCTGGACCAACTTCCGTTATAATGAACCGCCCTTCCAGTTTTTTTGTTGGGCCTCGCTTCGTCTTTTTCTGCTGCGACGATGATCCAGACGGCTATAAAAAAACATTCATAGTATTCATATAGATTCAGATGAAAATATGATTGTCACTACAAATAATTATAGTTGTGATATGTACATTAGCACTTTGTTCAGCAGCAGCGTCATCCTGAATAGATGGTGCCTCAATTCCATCACCGGACATATTCAAATATATGTCGGTATTGCTGTCATCATCAGCTTGTTCAGCGACATCTCCTTGACCTTCGCCAATCATATTCAACAAGAACTGTTCGTCTTCCGCGTCTGTGTGTCGTGGGTCCATTGTAACTAAAATATGAATACAAATAAAACCCTTAAAAAATTATCTAAATAATCCACATATTTGCGAGCATTTGACTAAGTACCGATCGATGGACGAGGTCGAGTAATATTCTCTAAGTAATTCAAGAAATGAACTTGAAATATTCTATCGATAATTTCACTAAGTACCGATCGATGGATGAGGTCGAGAAATATTTCACTAAGTAATTCAAGAAATATACATGAAATATTTAAAAGAAATTTAAACTCACTTTACACATACATACATACATACATTCATACATTTAAAAATTTGTAAATATACCTTTATTTACACAACAAATTATGATTTCACTCTTAACAACAAATTATGATTTCACTCTAAATAACATGAACTCTAAATTATGATTTCAAATTATGACCATGTCCCAAAGTTACATGAGTGTAGCTTCCTAGCTACTGAAAATGAGCCATAATTGGTCGACGATGTCGATCTCAGTGCTGCAAACACTCGACACACTCTGAAAACTAAAAATTAAAGAACATTGGGGAACTATATATACAGAGGCAGGAGCTTCCCAACGTAGCGAGAGGTTCTGGGGTTCAATGGAATGGAGAAGGTGTTGAGGGGACTCTCGTAGTAGGACGATCTTTTAGGAGATGAAACCTCGGTGTCAAATGCAGTGGGATTCGGCCTTTCTCCAGTATGATTCCATCTATTTTTAGGTACAGGCAGCTTTAGTAGTTTATGTACCAGGCTGCTGCATTACTTTTACCTTTTAGGTATAACAAATGTATTGTTGAATGATTGATCGCTCTTATACTAGTTTACCATGCTTCTTAGTACACAATTCTCGTAATTTTCTAGACCTTCATTGATCCTGTACAATGCTAAATTAACCATATAATTTGCTACTTTCTTTGAATTGTGCCGATTTCAACAGGTTCTTTTGTTGTGATTGATTTTATGGACTTAGGTCTAAGTAGCACGAAACTAAAAGTTTTTTTATTAGTAAATGTTATAGAAAATTTATGGATCCATGTTACTTACTTGCCAAGAGTTTTCTTTCTAGTAAATCGAAGTCAGCAATTTACGTCAATTAAGTTGGACCCTGAATGTTATTATAGTAAATTCATAGATTCATGTCAATTACTTATCAATAATTTTTCTCTCATGCAGATCATAATTAGAAAGTTATGTTAGTCATTGTTGTGGTACTGTAAGTTTGACAGATGATTTACACGGTGCGTTTGTGTCGATCCGTGAGCTTATTTCCTTCCATTTCCTATTTGTGACAGATGATTTAAGTCAGATTCAGGGTGAACACTATAATAGTTTTGTGAAGCCTCATTTCCTATTTGATGACCAATTAAGCATCAATGCACCTACATTTGAGAGCAGCAGACAAGCATGGTGATTCTGTTAGTGCTCTGTGTTGGAGGGGACGAGATCGAGCTCTACCTTTGGGTACGCGGTGTGGGCTGGGATGGCCTGTAGCGGCGGGTTGACGGCGACCAGGGGATGGTGGTGAGGGCGTTATGGCGGCGGCGGTGGCTCTGGGCGGCGGCATGAGGTCGGGGCTCTGGGCGGCGGCGACGTCGATGGCGGCGGTGCTCGGCTCGCGCGGTGGGGGGAGCAGGACGGGCGCAGATGAGAAACCAAGTGTTAGGAGAAGGGCGAAGGAGGAAGGAAATATATGGGGGGGCCTTTTGTCCCGGGTGAAGCCACGACGCGGGACAAAAGGTCCTTTTGTCCCGGGTGGTGGCTTCACCCGGGACAAAAGGCCCCCCCTTTTGTCCCGGGTGAAGCCACCACCCGGGACAAAAGGACCTTTTGTCCCGGGTCGTGGCTTCACCCGGGACAAAAGGGGTTTTTGGGCGGGCCGGGAAAATTCCCAGCCCGCGGCCCACCTTTAGTCCCGGGTGGATCTACCACCCGGGACAAAAGGGGCCCGTTTTCCCTCGTTCCCGCCTAATGTTATGTTTGTTTTTGTTTCTTTTTACTTCTCTTTTAAAATTGGCTTTCATTTGTTAATTCAGTTAATAAAATTATGATTCCAAAAATTATGGAACAAAATTTCTTATCTCTATATAAACTTGATACACGCAACAAAAATAATTAATTTTCATTCAAGTGATTGGGTCAATGAAATATCTAACTTTTTTGAAATCATATTTGTTATTTTGACCATACAAAAATATATTAGGTGAAATTTTTTTTCAAACTGTTGCTTTTCGATAGAAAGTGGATTCTATCACGATATTAACGTTTAAAAAGTGAATTTTAGATAAAATTAAGCAATTTCATGATATTAATGAGTAGTGTGTGAGTTTGAGAGATAGTGTGTGTTAGTGAGATTGTGTGTGTTAGTGAGAGAGTATAGTGTGTTAATGTGAATGTAATTTCATGAAATAAATAAAATTAGTTGAGTAATCCATTATTGAATGAAAATTATAATTGAGTCTAGTAATTAAGTGAAAAATATATAAAATAATATAAATAACACATAAAGTATAATTGTACAGTACATATATAATAAAAGTATTCGAATTGCGATTATGTTTTTATACAATAATATAAAATGATTCAAGTACATGAAGGATTAGCGGTAACAGACTTTCTCTTCACAAATGTCCATTGATTATGATCACGGCGCAAGTATGGAGCATCATCATTGGCTAGCAGGATGCATGGATCAGCATTTACTTCGAAAGGTGGAATGGCAACAAAATTATTATATTCTTCTGAAAAGTCTGTCTTGTCCTCCACTCCTACGATGTTTCTCTTTCCTGATAGAACTATGTGTCACTTAGGCTCATCCTTTTGCTTGTTGATCCCCTTCTTTGGCTTGCTGGACATCTCCTTAATGTAGAAAACCTGAGCGACATCCTGGGCTAGGACAAATGGCTCGTCTCTATACCCAAGATTGTTGAGATCAACTGTTGTCATCCCATACTCATCTTTTGTTACCCCCATCCCATACTCATCTTTTGTTACCCCTCCTCCAGATAGCTTAACCCATTGGCAACGAAATAGAGGCACCTTGAAATTGGGACCGTAATCCAGCTCCCATATCTCTTCAATGTAGCCGTAATATGTGTCTTTTTTTCCATTATTGTCCGTGGCATCCATACGAACACCGCTGTTTTGGTTGGTACTCTTTTTATCTTGGGCTATCGTATAAAATGTGTTTCCATTTATCTCGTACCCTTGGTATGTTAAGATATTCCAAGATGGTCCCCTAGCCAATAAGAACAGTTGTTCACTTATATCCATGTTATGCATTAGATGCTTCCGCAACCAGCTGCAGAAAGTGTTCATGTGCTCACGTGTAATCCATGCCTCAGACTTTTCCGGGAAATTGGAGAGCAGAATTTTCTTGTGTTCCTCGATATATGGGTCAACCAAGGATGATTGTTGAAGAACCGTATAATGCGCTTTCTTGAATGAGAAATCATCTGTGCAGACATAAGATTTCTTTCCTAATGTACCCTTTCCAGTTAGTCTCCCCTCATATCGCGATTCAGGGACTCCAATCGGTTTAAGGTCATCAATAAAGTCAGCACAAAAGTCAATGACCTCCTCAGTTCCGTAGGCACTGGCGATGCTTCCTTCTGGACGAGCTCTATTACGAACACATTTCTTGAGTACCCCCATGAACCTTTCGAATGGGAACATGTTGTGTAGAAATACTGGTCCGAGAATATCAATCTCTTTGACAAGGTGCACTAGAAGATGTGTCATGATGTTGAAGAAAGATGGTGGAAATATCAGCTCAAAGCCAACAAGACATTGCACCACATCGTTTTGCAGCTTTATCAAATTCTCCGGGTCAATTATCTTCTGAGAAACTGCGTTGAGGAAGGCACATATCTTCACGATGGTTAACCGGACATTATCAGGCAGAATCCCCCGCAGCACAACCGGAAGAAGTTCGGTCATAAGCACATGGCAGTCATGGGACTTGAGATTTGTAAATTTCTTCTCTGCCAAATTTAAGATTCCTTTTATATTGGATGAGTATCCAGATGGAACCTTTATACTGCTCAAGCAGTCAAACATGGTTTCTTTCTCTTCCTTGCTAAGAGTATAGCTGGCAGGACTTAAGTATTGTCGTCCATTATCTCGCTGTTGTGGATGTAAGGCATCTCGTTCTTCCATACGTTGCAATTCTTGACGTGCTTCTACTGTATCTTTTGTCTTTCCGTACACTCCCAAGAATGCTATCAGGTTGACGCAAAAATTCTTCGTGAGGTGCATCACATCAATTGCATGACGAACATCTAAGACTTCCCAATATGGTAGCTCCCAAAATATAGATTTCTTCTTCCACATGGGCGCCATTCCGTTTTCGTTCGGAACAGGTTGGCTACCAGATCCCTTTCCAAAAACAACCTCTAGATCTTTTACCATGTTGAAGACGTCTTTACCACTACGGTGCATCGGTTTTGTTCGGTGGTCCGCTTGGCCTTTGAAATGCTTGCCCTTCTTTCGTACCGCATGCCTGATGGGAAGAAACCGACGATGACCCATGTATACAACCTTCTTACAGTGAGTCAACCATATATTATCGGTATCATCTAAACAGTGTGTGCATGCTTTGTATCCCTTGTTCGAATGTCCTGACAAGTTACTAAGAGCAGGCCAGTCATTGATCGTTACGAACAGCAATGCTCGTAGGTTGAAGTTTTCCTGTTTGTATTCATCACACATCCGTACACCTTCATCGCCCCAGAGCAATAAGAGTTCTTCGACCAATGGTCTTAGGTACACATCAATGTCATTTCCGGGCTGCTTTGGACCCGGGATAAGCACTGGCATCATGATGAACTTTCGTTTCATGCAGAGCCATGGTGGAAGATTGTACAGACAAAGAGTCACAGGCCAAGTGCTATGACCACTGCTCATCTCACCAAAAGGATTCATGCCATCCGTACTCAAACCGAACCTTATGTTTCTCGCATCCAAATCAAATTTAGGGTACGTTCTATCTATTTTTCTCCACTGCGACCCATCAGCGGGGTGTCTCAACATCGAGTCTTTCTTGCGTTCCTCTTTGTGCCATCGCATCAACTTAGCATTATCTTTATTTCTAAACAGACGCTTCAAACGTGGTATTATAGGCAAATACCACATGACCTTCGCAGGAACTCTCTTCCGGGGAGGCTCCCCCTCGACATCTCCAGGATCATCTTTTCTAATCTTGTAACACAATGCTCTGCATACGGGACATGCATCCAAATTCTCGTACTCGCCTCGGTAGAGGATGCAGTCGTTGGGGCATGCATGTATCTTTTGCACTTCCAGTCCCAAAGGGCAAACAAGTTGTTTGGCTTCATACGTTGTGGCAGGCAATTCATTGTCCTTAGGAAGCATTTTTTTAACAAGTTTGAGTAATTCACCAAATCCCTTGTCGGATACACCATTTGTCTTCTTCCATTGCAGCAACTCCAAGGTGGTGCCAAGTTTCTTAAATCCATTTTGACAATCTGGGTACAACAACTTATGGTGGTCCTCTAACAACTTCTGGAACTTCAACCTCTCCGTTTCACTCTCACAGTCTGCCTGCACATTGTGCAATGCTTGCCCCAGATCGTCGCTGGGATCATTTTCTGCTACATCTACTTCGGGCTCTTCCATGGGAATATCGTCATCGAATGCACCGATTCCAGCATTCCCGGGAAAGTGGTCGTCAAAATCTTCTTCTTCATTGTCTTCCATGGTAACCCCCTGTTCTCCGTGCTTCGTCCAACAAACATACTTTTTCATGAAACCATTTGCGAAAATGTGGCTGTGTATGGTTCTTGAAGATGAGTAATCCTTGTTATTGTTGCAATGAACACACGGGCAGCACATAAAACCATTCTGCTTGTTTGCCTCAGCCACAGACAAAAAATAATGCAGGCCATCAATGAATTCTTTCGAACGTCGGTCAGCATTGTACATCCATTGCCGGTCCATCTGCATTTTAAATAAATCGATTTGAATTCTTTACACGTATCGAATAAATAAAATATATCAAACCTAAATTAAACTAAATGTAACATAACATGAATAATTAAAAGATATGCAATATCCATCATACATCTTGATTAATTAAAAGGAGTACTTAATTCATTACAGAACTTAACAAAGGAGTACTATACATGAAATTTAAAAATTCGGTCAACAACACATAGGTTTTCAACCGTCCTTGCGTTGGAACGCAGAATGTTCTAACGGATTTCTTGCTAGCGCAGAAGAAGATGGCGGAGCTGAAACCTCCGAGTTTGGTGGTGACGAACCGTAACGCCGCAATAAATCCTCAAGATCAAACGGAGGTTCCTCGCCCCTTGCCATGCATTCTCTATATTCTTTTTCCAAATAACGGAGCGCTGCCCTATGAAAAGCACTAGGTTTTTTGGACCGACGACCTACTCGAGTTGTGCCCTTCTCTCCAGAAGGACAACGATCACCCCCACCGGCGCCACTCTCTCCAGCTGCTGAAGCCATATTTTACTGAAAAATATCTTTATTTTCCACATAATTATAAATTCTTACCATTACAATGCAAAAATTATTTACTATTACAATTACAATGATCAGATTAATAACTCTTGCAAATAACAATGAAATTATATAAAAAAGACGAAATGTATCATTAATCCTCAAGAAATCTCTAATTAATTGAAAGAAATCTCTATAACTTCTAATTACTTTGACACCCTTCAGTTCCAGGAGTACACTCTTTTCAATATCCAGAAACCCTCTAGAAGAAAAATAAACCTTTATTTCTGAAAATGTATATGTCAGTAACCTCAACCCTGCGGTGATGACACTGCCTTTCGGGGGGACATGGTGCGGTACAAGGATGTCACCAATCGGCTAGTCGCAGCACCAACATTTACGATTAATAGGCACAGCACTTGGCACAGGCAGCATGCTCGTTGATATGCTCTCAGTACAACAACGGGCATGCTGACTGCGTCAAATGCTGTCTTCTTATCAATCGGAAGTGCTGGTGATGCGACCAACCGATTTGCGACGTCCTTATAGCGCATCGTGTATCCCTGAAAGGTAGTGCCATCACCGTTGGATGGAGATTAACGACGTATACTTGTTTCGAAAAAAAGATTTTTTTAGCTTCTAGATGGTTTCAATGTGAGCCTGATTAAATACATCACTAGAGTGTCAAAATAATCCATTCATAATACAAAAAATTCTATAATATACTCATTTCATTAATTCATTCATGAATAAAAAAATCAACTATCCACAATATGGTCATATATACAAGTACATCACATGAAGTATCTACACTCATTCTAAAAATTTCTACTATCCATATACTCATCTAAATCTAAAAGAAAATTACACCTACATATGCAATCTAGCTAGCTAAATGTCCAAGAAATGAGCTAGCTACACATTTTCTCTATTTCTAAAGTATGAAATGAGCTATACAAGCCAAGGAAGAATAGAAAAACAAGCCCCAAACCTTTAGAGCAGATGGATGGACGGGGAATCAAAGATCTTCACAAATGTGGTGAAGAAATGAGCAAGAACTCCTCTATCCCGAGCCAAGAACAGCAAGAAAACAAGTGAGCTGAATGGCTCGGGCGGGGGGAGAGGGAAGGGGATAAGGAGCGCAAGGCCTTTTGTCCCGGTTGGAGGCACCAACCGGGACAAAAGGGGGGACTTTTGTCCCGGTTGATGGTTCCAACCGGGACAAAAGGCTACGCGGGCCTTTTGTCCCGGTTGGAACCACCAACCGGGACAAAAGGCTCCCATTTTGTCCCGGTTGGTGTCTCAAACCGGGACAAAAGGCCCCCGTCCCCCCCCCCCCCCCCCCCCGCTGGCCCGGCTAGCCGTTGGACCCGGGACAAAAGCCACCTATTGTCCCGGGCCCAAAGGCTGCCGGGACAAATGGCCAGGAACAAAGGCCTGTTTTGTAGTAGTGTCTCCCAATGATCTTGTGCAATGGCGCATGCCACCACTGTGTCCTGGGCTCCGTTCCAGACACTCATCATCTCTATTACCCGCCCGGAGACGACTCTCTGAGCAAATGGGTTAGGTGCAGTAAGGTCCCATTGGCTCTCTATTTTTTTTCTGCCTTTCCTTTCCAATACGAGTTCTACTAAATTTTTTCGAAAGTACTTTGCAAATGCCTTGCCAAATTCACTCAAAAAATCATATTTAATGCTCCTAGGGAAAAAATTCCATTATTTCATGCAGTTATAGCTCAAATTCAATTTATATCAACTAATTATTCTTATCCAATACGTGTTTTACTATATTTTTTCAAATGCACATTGAAACTACCTTGTCATATTCACTCAATAGTTCATATTTGATGCTTCAATGAAAAAAATTCCATTATTTCATGTAGTATTAGTCCAAATTCAAATTACATCAATTTAAATACAATAGTTGCAAAAAAAAATTAAAATTATCAAATGGATTAAAAAAATAATGAAAATTTAACATGAAACAATCCATCATGACTATTGCCTATACAAAAAGTTTTGAAGTGAAACCTCAATTCGATCCTCACTGTGACTCAAAATCTTAACCAATCCTTCTCATGTCTATGGAACTTATTCGCAGATCGCTTCATCTTGTAAGCAACGTACGTGACAACTTTTGTGAAACCTTCTCAATTTTTTATCACAGCCCCCACGTATGATATCATGACAAATTTTATGATTTTCAGACTTTGTTTGAGTTTTATAGAATTTAAAACCTATTCGGCCACACATTCATGGTCATGTTTCGTGAACAAGATGTTCGAATTTTTCTTTGAATTCTTCGACAATGCCTTAAATTGGACTCAATAATATGAATATCATTTTTCCATTCATTATCTTACATTATTCGAATCACTTGCAGTTCAAATTTGAATTATCGCCAAAATATCCTTTTAATGAAATAAATTAATTAAATATAGTAAACTTAACGAGAAATGTACCAAATTTCAATACGTAGTACTTCGTATAGTATAAGAACAGAGAAAAAAGTTTGGAGGGCAGAAGCGAAAAGTTTTTTAAAAATTTGCCGAGTGCCGTTAGCTCTCGGCAAAGCCAACACTTTGCCGAGTTATAGTGAAAATGGCATCTCATGCCATATTTCAATATAATATTTTAGTGATTGGTATAGACAACACAACACTTGGACTAATGTGATTGTTAAGATGACCATTCTCAGGATTTTAGGTTCAAGTGATGACAAAGAGAAGATAGGCGTAGCTAGACCCAAAGGGCCGACCCTACGGTGGTCTCAGGGCAGCGCCCTGAAACCTCTTCGGTCCAAAGGACAGAGACCGTGAAGAAATCAAGTCAAAACGAACAAGACAGAGACAATTTGCTATCACCGTTTAAACCGATGATGAGCCAATTTGTATTCATCGGTGCAATGGACCCAGCGCCGGATGAACCGACGATGCCTGAAGTCAACTCGTCGGTGCAATGACTTGAAGTGAAGACAGACCCAGAGGCACCGATTAAACCGACGAAAAAGAAAAAGTGAGATTCGGTGCAGTTGTCCAGAGACTCCATTTTTTGGGGGGTTTCTGAACTTGCACTCACCGGTTAAACCGACGTTAGTTTCAAGAGCATCGGTCGATTGATCAAGTAGCCGTTGGAAGACTGTAACGGCTAGAAGAAGGGAAAGTACACTCACCGGTTAAACCGGTGGTGACAAAACTAGAGCGTCGGTTTAACCGGCGTTAAGGAATTTTGTCAGCCTTTCCCAACAACTCTTTTGGGGTGTGTGGGCTATATATACCCCCAAGGCCGGGTCATTTGAGAGTGCTGGAGACTAAGGAAGCATACTACACTTGAAGAACACCTCCAGCCACCATAGAGCTTCATTGTACATCATATAGGCTTAAGCACACTTGTGAGAGTGCTTAGTGCTTTTAATAGGGATTAGTTTTTGCGAGAGCTCCCTTGAGAGAAGTCTTGCTGCGGCAAGCATCTTGTGTACTCGTCGTGTGACCCTCCGACTTGGTGTGGAGAGGCAACGACACTTTGTACGGGGAAGGAGACCCCTCTTGGTGAGAAGCTCCGATAGTGAAGACGGTGCCGTGGGTGACGCTTCGAGAGAGACGGTGGCGGTGGCCTTGTCTTGGTGACTTGGGGTCACTTAGCCTTTGCTTGCCGAGAGCCTTGGTAGCGAACGCAAGACGGTGATCAAGCGGAGAGACTCGGCATCACATTTGTTCGTGTTGGACAAGTGGCCGTGGATGTAGGGAGGGACTTGGTGTCCTAACCGAACCACATTAAATCGTGTGTCTTGGTGTCTTCACGGGAGTTTGCATATTCTCTTCCTTACCTTTTTACTTACCGTATTACGTTTCCGCATTTACTCTATCTTGTGTGCCTTTACTTTCCTAGTTAGTTTGATTAGGATTGGCTATAGGTTGCAAGTCTTTTAGGGGTAAGTAGAGAGTAGCATAGATAAACCTTAGTCATAACTAGCATGTGTAGGACGTGTTAGGTTTATCTCATGCAAATAGATTGAGCCCTAGGATAGAAAGCGATTAGCGACCCTATTCACCCCCTCCCCCTCTAGGGTCGGACACCCCGGTGATCCTTACATGAGTGCCATTAACATGCACTTGGCAAACACTGACGGCCGACACGGTGTCGAAACAGAAGTGGCATGGCGGTGGCATGTGCCGTGCACATGTGCCTCTTTGCCGAGTGCTGCTTAGTTTGGTTTGCCGAGTGCCCTGGATCCAGCACCCGGCAAAGGAGTGGTTTGCCGAGTGTTGATTGTTTGCTGAGTGCTTTCTTCAGGGCACTTGGTAAAGACCATGTTTGCCGAGTGCCTGACATTTAGCACTCGGCAAACTATCCTGCACTTGGCATATGAGCCGTTTCGGGTAGTGTATGTGGAGAGTTTGACGCATAGCAGGAGCTATTGGAAAGACCCACAAATATTTGTGTGAGACATAACTTTTTTTTTTGAAAAGGGAAAGTTTCCGGCCTCTGCAACCGCACACAATCAATTTTTACAGCAATCTCAGCTCCGAAACTGATCACAAATAATAAGTAAAAGTGTACACCACCTGTTGACGCCTTTTCGGGGTCAACACACGAACGCGCTAGATCGCGCGGCGCGAGGAGGGGCTCCTTGCAGCACCTCCTGCATGAAGCGGTCAGACCGGTCGCCGTGCAGAATGGCGACGATCCGACGAACGCTCACCCGGGAGGGACTCCGACGGGGCAAGCACGCGTAGGGTTGCCCTAGGATCGGTAGGCCAGCTAGAGCGTCCTCAAACACCATGGAGACGAGAGAAGAACATCATGTCGAGGTTGGAAAAGTAGGGTAATGAGGAAGAAAGGTAAAGGCAATGAAATAGTAGATTTGTTTTGTATTTTGATCGATTGGATGCCTCAATTGGCCGTGACCCTTTATATTTATAGGGTGGGTGAACTTGTCCCGCAAGAAATCCTATTACAAGATCTAAATCTATGAAAAACTATAGTTGTACTCGGACTCTGCTTGGACCGGTCAGACTGGTCGGCTCCTGCCGGATCGGCTACAGCGTAACAGACCGGTCAGACCGCCTGCGGCAACCGGTCAGACCTGTTGGTCTAGGCTGCTGCCAATTTTGGTCGTCAACATATGCCCCCTTGTTCTTTGGCAAAGCTTGTGTGCTAAAGAACATTCTTCTGGACCAAAATTGTTTAAGAACGATGATCAATAATACATCGGCCATTTTTTGTTCTAAGGGCGATACAAAATTACCGGCCATGTCTTGCTTTACTTCAAGTTGATAATGAAACAACTTGCTTCGGTCTCTAAACTTTCTTCATGATTACTAGCTGTGTTGGCCCGACCTCCACTTGTTGTTCCATTGATTCTTGCTTGCGCAAACGTTGCAATGTTCGCTTTTGAGTGTGAGATAAACCGGAGGTACACCACCTCAGCTGTAAGTACTTTGAATCTTCCTTCACGTTCTTCTCACCCTCCTTGCTGCAATTAGGGTCTTTTTCGACCAGATTATTGCTAATCGGTCTTTGAGAGACACAACTTGGATACATAGAAGGATATTGACTATAAAATGATTGTATATACATCCTACTATAATCCAAAGGTGTATAACAAGAAGGATACGGCCAAAACCATGGAACAACTGATCCTAAGTATGACATAGCTGCACAGTTACCTTGAGATGAACGAGGATCCAATTGCTCGCAAGATTTTGAATATGTTTTCTCATCCTTAGATTTGTCCGACCGTCCCATCTGCTTCTTCTTCTTCTTCTGAGTAGCTCCTTGCTTCTCATATTTGGCCAAGAGTTTTTTAAAACTCGGCCTTATCTTGTTTTTGGAGGAACTCTCAGATTCATTGGACGCACCGGTCAGACTGGTTTGAGTACCGGTCAGACCGGTTGGCATGTCGCCGGTCTTTTCTTTCTTGTCTTGCCCCCCAGCCGAACTTGATTGTTGTTCAGCCATATCGTTTGAAACATGTTCAAGATCAGGGACAATTTTATCAATAGAACTAGCCGATGTTTCTTTAACGGTCGGCTTTTCTTTATCTTGTGTCAAATCTAAATTTTTATTCAATCATCCATTTTTTTTACACGATAGACTTGCTTGATCACCTTGTGTTTTCTTTTCTGCATAGGCCGATTTTTAGTATCAAAACGACCACTTTTTATAGGTGATGGCTCACTAATTGCCGGCTCCCTATAAGTAACATAATTTGGGCGCAAATATGTAGGAAGAGACGGCATATATCAATTATGAAATCATGGTGCACAAGAATAAGGCAAACTAAAATTAACACCCCATGGCATATTCATAGGGAATCCATATGACGGAAACAGCATTGACATAGGAGCATAATTCCATTGCCGATTCTGATTATAGAATTTCTGTTTTGGAATAGATTTCGGTTGCTTGGAATTTTCAGCCCGACTAGCATGTTTGATATCCTTTTGTTTTGAGGATTTAGCCGAAAGCTTCTTATTGGTCTTCGGCTTTTCTTTTTCATGCTTATGACGGCTTTTGGATTCAACAGTTTTCCAAACACCAGTCTCGGGTTTCTTGGGCTTCACCATCTTTGGCTTTGATTTGTTTTGCGAAACCCTGGGAGAGGCGGTTAGACCAGTTGGAGAATCGGTCAGACCGGTTGCGGTACAACTGGCGCTTTTGCCTTTCTTTTGTTGCCCCCCGAGCGTAGAAGCACTTGAATTTGTTTCTGTGTACTTGCTAGTGGAATTTGGTTTGACAAATTCGGCTTGAGACGGCCGAATTGCATCTTGACCAGCAACATCAGGCACACTTTTGCAAGAATTATTAGCCGGCTCTTCAATAGCCGAATTTTGAATAGCAGGAACTGGAACTGAACTATCTTCTTGATCGATCAAATACTGGATAAGTTCAGATAGAGCATCGGATAAAGTACCTGAAGATTGTACCTCTTTTAATAAATCAATGGTGGATGGTGGCGTCCACTCCTTTATCTTGATGACGTCTTCTTCGGTTTTACAGTAACAAGATAGAAGCAATCTTTCATCCGCCCGATTACATTCTCGCCGATACTCCTCATGTGACGATATATTGCTAGGGTTTGACGGATCGGCCATGATAGCCAGATTCTCGTCCCCAGTGGAGTCACCAATTTGTGTTGATGCCTTTTCGGGGTCAACACATGAACGTGCTAGATCGCGCGACGCGAGGAGGGGCTCCTTGCAGCACCTCTTGCGTGAAGCGGTCAGACTGGTCAGAAGGACCGGTCAGACTGGTCACCGTGCAGAACGGCGACGATCCGACGAACGCTCACCCGAGAGGGACCCCGTCGGGGCAAGCGCGCGTAGGGTTGCCCTAGGCTCGGCAGGCCAGCTAGAGCGTCTTCAAACGCCATGGAGACGAGAGAAGAACAGCATGTCGAGGTTGGAAAAGTAGGGTAACGAGGAAGAAAGGTAAAGGCAATGAAATAGTAGATTTATTTTGTATTTTGATCGATTATCCTCAATAGGCCGTGACCCTTTATATTTATAGGGTGGGTGGACTTGTCCCGCAAGAAATCCTATTACAAGATCTAAATCTATAAAAAAACTCTAGTTATACTCGGACTCTGCTTGGACCGGTCAGACCGGCTCCTGCCGGATCGGCTACAGCGTAACAGACCGGTCAGACCGCCTGGGGCAACCGGTCAGACCGGTTGGTCTAGGCTGCTGCCAATTTTGGTCGTCAACACCAACTAAAGGAAGTAATTAAAAGCAAATTCTCTTATTGCTTCTCCATCCATTGTTAGCAAAGATACTAACACTTTGCTTGCCAAACGCACGGTCTCCCTTGATTCCTCATGCTGCAGTAGGGACCAAGATCATGTGAGACATAACATGGATGGAAGACCCTTTTTATACACTCACCATTTCTAAATATAGGATCAGCATCAATTCATTTTTATAAACAAGATCAGCATGCAACCGAGTGAATTGTTCGTTATACACAGGATCGGATTAGCATGCAAATGTGAAACTATTCTTAGGAGGTACACACCTCCAGTGCCGGGTAAAGAAACGAACTGGTAGTGGTATTAATTTGCCAACTAACCAACCGGCACAGATCATATCACCGCCGGTTCGGCAGTGAAAGTGAGATGATCTCACTGCTGGCCCTATTTGAACCGGAACTGATGGGGAATTTTTTTTATTTTAATCCTTTTTAATCTAATATTTTAATAATAATCCGTCTAGATCTAAATTTCTATGAACTAGCCCTTTTGGTCGCGCCAAGTCCCGTGGCGCGACTCTCTGAAGGGTCACGCCACATGCTTCGGTGCGACTGAGCTGCCACCCTGGCACACGCGTGCCAGCGAGCCAGCAAGCTTGACGTGGCAAGGATGAATCGCGCCATGCGCCGTGGCGCGACTCAGCCTAATATAGATCCACCCGGCCAGCCTTCTCTTTCGTCTCCTCCCATTCTTTTTTCCTCCACTCCCCACTCGACCCGACCTCTATGGCGCCGCCCCTCCCTCTCCCCCTCTAGATCCACTCCATCCTCTTCTCGATTCGAAGGGGGAACAAAGGGAAACCGATCCTTGAAGTTAACTCCTCCATTTTAACCGATTGGTTTTCCTCCATTTCACGGTTTTTTTAGGGTTTGAGTTGGTTAGGGTTTTGTAGGGTTTGAGTTGAAATGGGTGAGTGAGTATGAATTGGGTCATGTTGCTGCTGCTAAGCTTGGCATAGGGCAAGCTAAGATGAGTGCAAAGTTGGAGAGCGAGGAGATGCTAAGAGAGATTCAGACGGATGCAATGAAGGCTAGGGATGATAAAGGAAAGGGAGTCTCCATTGACAGCAGCAATAATGACGATGATTGTGGTGATGACGAGTTGCTTTACGACAACAATTCCGACTAGGTGAAGAAAGCATCTTTCGGTGCACATGGACCTTGTTTATCTATCATGGACCGCTATAATTTGAATTATTCTTATAGTGGACTTGTAATGTGCACTTTGTGGTCATCTATTGGTACTACTATTATTAGATGTGTAATGGATGACACTCTATGCAATCGAGTATATTGTAATGTCCTATCAAACTGGTAATGTGATATCTACAATCTTGTGATGGGCAATCAAATATCTTGTCTTGCAAAGAGTCGGGCCATTTCCCTTGGCACCAAAGTATCTTGAGCCAAATCTGATCGGCACCAATGTGAGGAAGTTGCGCCATTTCCCTTGGCGTGACTAATTGGTGCGTAATTACCCTACTCCAGATCTGGTCGGTGCTGTCATATGGCGTGACTCCTTTACGAGTTGCGCCGAGTGGCTTGGCGCGGCTCTTCAAAGAGTCACGCCATTTCCAGCGGCGCGACTCATTGACCCCGACCAGATTTGGCCCAGGCCAAATTTTTGCTAACTAGTCACGCCAAGATAAATGACGCGACTCCTGATAACTGACAAGAGTATGAAAATAAAATATAACAACAATTTGGAAAGCAAACATAGTAAAAGAAGTCCTATGCCGAGTTTAGCTTCTCGTAAGGAAATCAAGGCCAAAACATCTATCATTTAAAAAAATTGTTCTCTACAGCATTAAAGACTGAAATAGCACCACACTAATAATCTTGACTAGATACACAGAGGCATACAACAAGTGAACATGGGCACTGAGTTACATAATCCTACAATTTAAATGTAGACAGAGTAAAACAATTAACCATTTGTGGGCAGGTCCTGTTAATGACTTCCCATGCACAGGAGGCATCGTCAGTAGTGGTACAAAGGGAGCCAGATAGTTAGGATCTGCATCCTCTGAGCTTGATGTCTCCTTGAACTTCTCGCTGACGATGTCTTGAGGTGGTGCCTCCTTGCCCCTCATACGAGGGGTTGCAATACCGAGAACCCCTTGTTGGCTGTGACGTCCTTCTATGAAAAAAGATTTATTCAACATACATATAGCTAATCACAATCATTAAGTATCAGAAATGGAAATAATATTGCAAATACGGCACATGTAGATGATGTGGCCAACGAAGTTGTTCTACTCGTGCTCCTTCCACCACGATAGCGCGATCCAGAAGGTTCATCTTGATCGGCCTGATTATGAAAATGAGCAAGTTGTTGCCCCTGCAAGTGCATAGGTCACACACAAGGGCGAACCTAGGACTTTAACTATGCTGCACAGCTTTACCAACTATATAAAACATAGAGTATTATATAATCGAAATTAGCTAATTGCTATTATTTTTTATTCTTCTTGCTACAAATGACTATTACTCCCACTTTTACATAGTGACAACACAAGGATTGATGACTCGATTGATCTATATTATATATCTACTATGGTACATGAGTATGGTCACAATGGGGGCCATAAAAACATGCTAAATCTCATTTGGATGACTGAAATCATTCCCTAAACATCTACACACTTGATCCAGCCTTGTTTGTGGACAACAGAGAGATATATGTAAGCAAATCTGCATCAGTCTTTAAATTTGTAAACACTCAATTTTCAAGATTGGTATATTTGGTCCTCAAGCAGTAAAACAAATAGAATTGAGGAAACCAGAGGGAGAAGACTTGCTGAGAGAGAAGGGGGGCGTCGGGGAGGGGCACATCGGGGAGGGGTGGACCGCACGATCGTCGGAGAGGCCCGGCGTCGGCGGCGGGGCGCGGCCGGACTGGAGGTCGGTGTTGGAGGCGGGGCGGCGGCGGCAGGAGGGGTGCCCTCCACACACCCACAGCAGGGTCGCAGCACCCGGCGCAGGCGGGAGGGGTGGGCTCAGCGCTAGCCAGGCAGGGCCACGGGCGGGACCCGACAACGACAAGGAGTTTATTGAATTGTTGGGCCCATTTCAACTCAAATCCTACAAAAACCCTAACAAACTCAAACCCTAAAAAATCCGCAAAATGGAGGAAAACCAATCGGTTGGAATGGAGGAGTTACCTTCAATGATCGGTTTTCTTTTGTTTCCCCTTCGAATCAGGTGGAGGATGGAGTGCATCTAGAGGGGGAGAGAGAGGGGCAGTGCCATGGAGGTCGAGTCAAGTGGGGAGTGGAGGAAAAAAGAATGGGAGGAGGAAGAAGAGGAGGCTGTCCGGGCGGACCTATATTAGACTGAGTCACGCCACGCCGAATGGCGCGACTCAGTCGCGGTAAAGCATGTGGCGCGACTCAGCCTTGCCACGTCAGGCTTGCTGGCACGGGTGTGCCAGTGTGGCAGCTCGGTCGTGCCGAAGCATGTGGTGGGACTCTTCAGGGAGTCGCGCCACGGGACTTGGCGCGACCAAAAGGGCTAGTTCTTGGAAATTTAGATATGGACGGGTTATTAATAAAATATTAGATTAAAAAGGATTAAAATAAAAAAAATCACAGATGGGCCGGCAGTGAGGAGCTGTTCTGTGGTAGTGAGCCACCTTATCTGAAAAAGGTCTATGCAACAGAAACCATATTTCGACAAACCTAGTAACAAAATTGTCTGACCAGCGCCTGTTTAATTTGATCACTTGCCAAATTAATTTGATCCAATAAAGGAATCACAAAGCATTTTTGTCTTATCAAGCACGTTTTTTTTCATTCAACCAAATTTTGATGAAACCAACCTGTGATAGGAGTTAATATTGTCCTGGGGAAAATAAGGCACATCCTAATTCCCTTACGCATGCCTATACTTAAATCAGCTCGTCTTGTTCTTAGCAACTATAGTTCAATGATTGTGAATTAAAATTACTTGGCTCAGTTGGCGCCTTGCATTGGCTCAATTGAAATGACTTAAGAACTCTTAGTTGGTCAAGTACTCATTAATTTATAAAATTTGAATCATTGAGTTAAAATAAGTGTACAGTACTACAAAAATAGTTTTTAGGGGTGGGTAAAAACCTAGTTTTAGGAACGGGCGCAATATCCGCCCCTAGTTTTCGCTGCGACAAAGACCCGCCCCAAAAAACTCATTTGTAGGGGCGGGACATGCCCTCACCCGTCCCTAGAAACTACAAACTGGTTTCTAGGGACAGGTGAGGGCATGACCTGCTCCTAGAAATAAGTTTTTAGGGGCGGGTCACGGCCCGACCCGCTCCTACAGATTGAACAAAAAAATAAAAAAATCGAAACGGCAGCAGCTGCTGCACCCCGCCCGCTGAGCTGCTACCGCGCGCTGACGTCGCCGCGCCTTGCTGTTGTCGCTGACGTCGCACGGCTAGTAATTCTAACTGTTAGGAGTTGGTGGATAAATTTAGGGTCTACATAGTTAATCGATATATTTTTTTTAGCTTTGCTCTTTCTCATTATCTCATATTTTAATGGATATTTACACTGGTTAGATAAATTTTATTATCAGTTACTAAATATGTATTGCCTTTATGTTTATACATTTTCTCTTTTATATTGCACAATCATGCATATTATCCGCCATGTGGTGAGCTAAAACATTATCCTGGGCTACATATTTGAGGTGAAACTCGATACGATCATCCATTGTTGTACGTACGCATATTTGATATGGATGTCAATTTTAGCTACCAATTACTCTATGTTTTTCATATATAATCATTGTTTTGTCTTTTTAAGTCACACCTCCGTACGTATTGAATATATTTAGTTGAAGTCTTAGCGTAAAACTTTATTTTAACTTGAAAATCAATATACTTTTCACTCATTATATACACATCATGCATGATATATACACAATTTAGATACAAATTAAAGAGTTACTTTATGTTAATTCAGTAATGATACATGTAATTAATTATATATAAATTTAAAAGTCTACTTTAAATTATTTTTTATAATGGCGCAGGTGGGTAATTGGATAAAAATATTGGGGTTACTTTAAGTTATATCTCATAACAGCATATGTGGGTAATTTATATAAATATTTAGGAAGTTATTTTAGATTATTTTTTATAATAGTAATGGTGGGTAATTTCTTAGAAAATAGAATAGAGCCGATGGTTATTATTGTTGATGATGTTAAACTGATGGTTGGATGTTTCTAATTTTTATAAGAATTTCTAGGATCTTATCTATCTCTATAGCACGTCTCGTGAGGATTAATGTGGAGGTCTCAAAAGGAGTCTCCAACTAGTAATAGTAAGATTGCTTAGGTGTACCAGAAGTTCTAACTAAAAGGCAATGCGTACTAATATACATCAAACGACAAGCACGTAGTAAAATACATTCACGTCGCCAACAAGGGGTCAAACGTTTCGGCAAGTAAAGCTTCTCCGAGGAGAGCACAACGGCCCGAAGTTGAAGGGATGGGACTTGCAGTGAACTTTAATAAGTTACAGAACAGCTTACGAAAGCACCCAAGTCAACAAGTGGCAATACATACTCCTTCCCTATTTAAATATTTATCACCGTTGACTTTTGATATAATATTTGACCATTCGTCTCATTCAAAAAATCTATACAAATATGAAAAACATGAGTTATGCTTAAAGTGCTTAAATGAGAAAATAAGCTAGCAGCAAAATTCATGGAAAGAGCCATCAGCCATATATTAGTTGTTGCCCGTCATTTTCGCCGTGGAAAAGGTCGCACTATCCATTGTCCAGCAGAGGATTGACAGGCAGGATACTCACACGCCACGCAGCGCTGGTGGATTCAATTAGCAGCTCTCGTAATGATATAGTATTAACCACCTGGAAAGATCACTATCCGCTAATTAGCGGCTCTCGATAATCAATTAGCGGCTGTCCTAATCATACAGTATTACTGCATTGGTGAAGCACTATCTTGAAAGATCAGCTCTCGTAATCATGCAGAAATATCACTATCCGCTAATTAGCGGCTGTCTATAATCATACAATATTACTACCTGTCTTTTTAGGTGTTGGGCACGGGAATTAAAGAAGCAGAGAGAAACAGAGAGTGCATACGAAGCAAGGAGGGGTGGTGGAGGAGAGATATAGATGAGTTGTACTACCTCTGTTTCTAAATAAGTGTCGTTTTAGCATTCAAATTTGTTCTAAAATAATTATAGTTTTAGCAACTCTCTCTATCTCTCCTCCTCCACTCCTCGTTTCCTGTGCAGTCTCCATCTCTCTCCTCTTTCATAATCCCGTGCAAAATCGTAAAACGATACTTATTTAGGAATGGAGGTAGTATTGGAAAGCGAGAAAGACACTTATTTTGCAAAAAAAAATTGAACTCTAAAAGGACACTTATTTTGGGACGGAGTTAGTACCTAGCTGGTGGAGCACTATCTGGAAAGATCACTATCCACTAATTGAATCCACCAGCGCTCACTTATTCTGGGACGGAGTTAGTACCTAGCTGGTGGAGCACTATCTGGAAAGATCACTATCCACTAATTGAATCCACCAGCGGTGCGTGGCGTGGGAGTGTCCTGCCTGTTGATCCTCTGCTCGACCACGGATAGTACTCCCTTTTCCGTGGCGAAAATGATAGGCAACAACTAATATATGGCTGATGGTTGCAGCGTCCTGCCTGTCGATCCTCCGCTGGATCACGGATAGTGCTCCCTTTTCCAGGCGAAAATGACCGGCAACAACTAATATATGGCTGATGGCTCTTTCCATGGATTTTCCTGCTAACTTGCTTGCAATTGTAGCAAAAAGTATGCATATGTGAAACTAGTTGTTGCACCCGTTTTTAAGAACAAAACCAAATGATAATCATATGTGCGTTAGGATCAAGTTTACACATATACAAGCTGACTTCATAAGTGATAACATAGGACAGTGCACAAACTTAAAGAGTATTAAGTAACATTATCACACTCATGAACAACACAATGTCTTTAACGAAACAAAATAACAAGTATCTAAACAACGGAAATCTTCAAAAGCCTCCACATTCAGCTGACTGATGGAGCACTCGCCTAGTAGTCTCCGAAATCCTCTAGATACTCCTCACACTCCACTTCCACTGAACAACAAATTCCGCAAGGATGAATACACTTATGGTTGGTACTCAACAAGTGTAGAGCAAAGCAGATGACATGAAGGCTTTATGGTGTAGGTGGCATCTATTTAGCTTTTATGCACTTTTAGTTTGTCAAGTTTTAATTAGCAGCATAATTACTAGCAAATATAAGTTTATACAAAAACAGCATTAACATAAACATGAACGCAAACAAGCGCGAGATGATTTAATTAAACTTTAAGTTAATTATCATGCGAGGGTCCAGACCTATTATAACCGTGAGCACGGCTGATATATCAGTTTTACACTCTGCAGAAGTGGCACATTCTTACCCACAAGTCGCATTCCCCATTTATTGCCTATGACTCGTCCATCATTCCATACTACCAAGGTGTGCAGCACGGTTTCGTTACGAGACTGTGAGCTAGATTCCCTAGAACAACGTGGCCCACTAAAATTTCAGCCGCTGCGTGCTGCATAAAGCTCCCTCCCCAAATCGATCAAAACCTTCGCAAAAGAGTAGTGACCAGGGAGAACCAAGCCATACAACCTATCACAGTCCCCCCCCTCTTGCCCTTTCGGTAAAGCTACAAAACTCTAAAGTCTCTAAGTACTTAGTCAAGCCTACCCCCATTCTCAGTCTTGTGGTTGCACTGTTGTTCTGGGTGGTCGCTCCATGTTCTGATTAATACTCTTTCATGATAGTGCTCCACCAATGCAGTAATACTGTATGATTAGGACAGCCGCTAATTGATCACCGAGAGCTGCTAATTGGCGGATAGTGATCTTTCCAGGTGGTTAATATTGTATCATTACGAGAGCCGCTAATTGAATCCACCAGCACTGCGTGCGTGGGAGCGTCCTGCCTGTCGATCCTCCGCTGGACCACGGATAGTGCTCCCTTTTTCTCGGCAAAAATGACCAGCAACAACTAATATATGGCTGATGTCTCTTTCCATGAATTTTCATGCTAACTTGCTCGCAATTGCACGCTAAGTATGTGAAAGTAGTTGTCACACCCGATTTTAAGGACAAAACCAAGTGATAATTATATGTGCGCCAGGATCAAGTTTACACACATACGAGCTTTTACAATGTGATATGAGTGTTGCTGAAACTTCACAATTGTGGTGGAGGCAATATTTATGCTGCACTACCATATGAAGTTGTATGTGAGGTCACTGAATTTTTATTAATTCGGTTTGGGTTATCAATAACATTTGGAGCCGAATTATAAGAATTCATATTTACATATGGTGCTGATTTTACCGATGCAACTTTCACTTTAGTAACATGTTGTGCAGCATATGATGGTTGGGAATAATTGGCCAGAGAGCTGAAATTAGCATGGCCAATTTTCTCATTCATCGACATATTTTATGGTAGAACCACATACTGTGAATTTGCTGCCGATGAATAAAAAGATGGAATATCACTAAACATAATTAAAATTGCTTGCATTCAATGCTCCATAAGAATTAGTTGAACTCATCATGTTAGTTTAGCATTGACAAATGTTCATCGGTATGTGAGCTTGCTCGGCTCCCGATGTACATCTAGGTTCATGTTGTATATTGCTAGAAATGTTAAAATTCAAAGCATTCATATTCGACATCAACTTTTGCATATAATTTTCAGAATTATAATTCGCACAATTGAAAGCATTATCTGAATAATGACTAGCCGATGCAACATGTCTACTATCACTATGTCTAGCAATATCAACATGAGAATTCATGGTTTTCGCAAAATAATTATTTGACACATGTGACATATTTGCGAATTGTACCTTGGGCTCGTTCTAGCAATTATGTGATGCAGTGTAACTATAACCCTCCATTTAAAATTAGCAACAAATCTTGATGCTTCTAGTGATCTTGTAATCAATAAATCCGGCAATTCTTCCAAAGCAATCAAAATAGAATGGAACGGCTAGAGTAGCCAGATGCAATATCACAAGAACAGATGCAATCGGTCCAAAAGACCAGATTCAATATCAATGGTGAGACAAAATAGTAGATCGATTAAGTAATGGCTAGGTCAGAAAAATTCAGTTTTAAGATAACCAAAATATTCTTCCACAGCGGCGTCACCAAAATTGTGTTGATGTTGTTTATGGCCAACACAACGAATTGCGCTAGATCGCACGACCTTCGAATAACCTCGCGGACTGTCAGCAGCAAAATCGGTCAGGCCGACTTCTGACTCGGGTAGGCCGAGTTCTACAGGCAGCCGGTGAAAACCTAGATCCGCCGCCTCGGGAGGGACCCGTCAGAGGCGGCGCACCTAGGGTTGTTCTGAGATTGGCAAAGCCACTTAGAAAGCCCTAAATCGCCGTAGAGATGAAAGAGCAATGCAAGGGTTGGAAAAGTTAGGGTTTGCAGATAACAAGTAAATGTATTAGATTCGATTGGCTATGTTAGGGCTCAATCAGTCGTGGCCCTTTATATTTATAGGCATGGTGAAACGTCTCGCCTCCCTGAGGCCGGGCCCGCTTACATCTGGCAGCTTATATAGGACATAGACTGCCCTCACAGACCAACACAAGTCTTTTGTGCACACTTTGTCCTCACTCATGCGCATCCGAGAATAACTTTCCGGTCGGTCACCCATCCCCAAATTTCTCCGGGCCAAGCACACTTAACCTTGGAGTTCTTTGGAGATTGACTTCCGGAAAAGAAGTTGCAACTTGTTGGTACAAGTATCCTATTAATCTCTGGGCCGGGATGTCATATACTCACCCCCTTAAGAGACCGACGTCCTCGTCGGTCAATCCCAAGCCAGGAACATCCTCTCTTGGCCACGTCTCGTACGTCCAGTGCTAATGGCCTATGTGCGACATCTGTGTGTCCAGTGCAAACGGTCTCTATGCCACATCCGTGCATCCAGTGCCAACGGCTCATCCCAGATGCCCGCGCACTAACCCGCCACGCGCCCGTCCACATGTCGGTGGCATCTGCGCCCCCACGCGCCCGTGCTCATGCCCGCGCACTTATGCCCTTATGTGCCCGTAAAACCGCGAGAGTCGGCTTTGATACCATTCTGTAACGTCCCACCTTCCCAAGGTCAGGCCCGCTTACATCTGGCAGCTTATATAGGACATAAACTGCCCTCACAGACCAACACAAGTCTTTTCTGTATATTTTGTCCTCACTCGTGCGCATCCGAGAAAAACTTCCCGGTTGGTCACCCATCCCCAAATTTCTCCGAGCCAAGCACGCTTAACCTCGGAGTTCTTTGGAGATTGACTTTCGAAAAAGAAGTTGCAACTTGTTGGTATGAATATATTATTAATTCTATTAAGCCCTGGGCTGGAATGTCACAGATGGGAGGTCTTGCCCCAAAAAGAGTTGAAACTCTTACAAATCCCGTGATAAAATACAACTTCTATTCGGATTACACAAACTTTCATAGGCACAAATCTTCCGGAAGACATAACTCCCCCATCTGGACTCCAAATTGGGCTTTCTATATATGCATTTCGATCGTCTCGACGAGATCTATGCAATGGTGGAGTCCATTGGACAAATTGAAGAGGTTTACAAACTCGGCCTAGGACGAGTTTAAGTCGGCTTGGCCGACTTGCCCTGCCAGACCGGCTACAATGGCACTAAGTCGGCCAGGCCGACTTAGAACTCGGTCGGGCCGACTCTGCCCAGTCAAAACAGCTATGTGCCAATTTTGATCGTCAACAACATGGAAATAAACTAATAAAAGCATGCCCAGATAACTTCTACATAATATCCTGATTACTAGATCAGAGCAGCTTGTGTCACTCTTATTAGCAACCATCATTCAATTATATGTGTATGTCATGAAATAAAACTATAAGTTATCAGTAGGTGCGGCACATGGGCTAAGTTGAGTCAAACTTTAAGTACTGTTAGTACAAAATTTGCACCCCTAATTTGTGTTAGTTTGCTTTGTCTTTTCTTTCTCATTCTTAATCATTCCCATTTATTTTTGCTTTAAAGGCTCTCAAGTCTCAACAACTCCACCCTGCCAGCCCCATGCTCTATAAATAGATGCCTCTGCCCCCATCTAGTGGAGCGCAAAACCGAAAGAAGCAACAACAACTCTAGTTGAAGCAATGGACAAGGCCACGCCCAAGGCGCAGGAGGTGGCGACGGAAGCCATGGCGAAGGGGGCGGCGGAAGCCCTGATGAAGGGGGCTTTCCAAGAGGCGAAGCTTCAGTTGAAGGTCAGAAAGAAAGTACATCAGCTCAGGGACGACCTGGAGTGGCTGCGGGCGCTGCTACGACACGCCGACCAGCGCCGTCGGCAGGAGATCAATGAGTACATGTACATTGAGCTGTGGGTGCCGCACGCGCGTGATGTGGCTTTGGACGCCGAGGACCTCCTGGAGGAGTATTCTCAGAAGGAGAAGCTCAAGTGCCATTGCATCCTCGACTTGCTGCCATCCTTTGTTCGGTGGCTCTGGCGGCCATTCATCCGCCATTCCATCAGTAACCAAATTGATAACATCAAAGAAAGGATTGACGAGATCAAGAAGACGAGAAAGGGCTACGAGCTGAAGATCCTCCCCGAAACCTGGGCTCACCCGGAAAAGTATTATATCGACTGGTATATATATATACATTCTTCCTCACCCATGCATACATGCCATTTACAACACAATTCAATTTCAACACTGTGCTAAGTTGATAAATATACATTCTTCTGTTGCCTAAAATACGGATCAACTTTCTGACAGAGAGAGTACAAGTTACAAATAGGAAACACTATGCATAGTACTTCCAGGTTTCATCTTTTTATTATATATATAGTTCTCTCAGGATCAGGAAAGGAAATATATGACTAGCACTAATTCAGGATGGTAGCGGTTTCAACCAAATTATTATTGCTTGAAACTTTTGGATGGTCAGTTCAATGTCCATGAGCAAAACCCTTTCCCGTGGGGAATGGAAGGATAGTCGCCCCGCAAGGGAGTGCCGGAACCGAGGTGTGGTGACGTGGCAGCATCAACGATATAGTTCCCCACTAAAAGGAGCTAGAGAACACTACTACACAGTACACAAAGGGTCCAACTCTCGTGTGTCCAAAATCCCATCTGTCATGGTTCGATAGATGTGTGAGATTTTCCGTTGAAGACAAGCTTATTTTCTCTGCCACATATAACTAATTGTGACAGAATCACTATGTCACCGCTCGAGACTAGAACATTGATTTAAAAAGTCATTATTTTTCACAACTCGAGATTGGAGCTGGGATGACAGAAAATTAGAAAAATTCCCCGTAGGAAATGAATGATAAGCTTAATTTTTCTTCCATACATAAGTAACCCTAAAACACGTAACCTCATCGACCGGACTACTGAAATCCAGGTCATTGTCATCGCGGCAACGTCGGGGCTTGGGCGAGCTTGGATCCAATGAAGCATATTCATACTCTGTCATCTCAGATCCAGAGTCCCGACTCGGAGCCAGAACTGTGGTTGACCAGCTGAGACGGGTCCCAAGCAGGGACCATATTGGGTTTTTCGGTCCTAACTTGTTTTGCAGCTTGGGCCCGTTTGATCTTCCCACCCAACCCATAGGTTAATCTTCCAGTGGCCCCATAGATTGATCTTCAACTGCTGCTGCTATGCCCTCCCTGGAGATTGTCTCTAAATTTCTTAAAGTGAGCTACCAAATCAAACAAGTTTTTGTGCTAATGTAGATTGCACATAGATTCAAAGCCAAATTTGAACTACATCAATACATGTATAAATTATTGCTAAATTGGTGTATAAATTATTCCAAATTGGTGTATAATTCCACCAATTCCAAATTATTTCACATTCCAAATCCCACTAATAATGCACATAGCACATTCCAAATTCCAAATTTCAGTAATGAACATAGCAAATTCCAAATTTCATCAAATTTAATTTCACAATCCAAATATTCTATTAAAATTCCACTATTTTTCTATTAGATTCCATCAATTTTCCATTTAAATTCCACAAATTGTTTCAAAAGTGGCAGGGAAAAGGACCCCACAGCTTAGATATTAATAAAGTCACTAACTGTGGCTGGATAGAAACAGGGGCTCCAACTATCCAAACATGAAGGGTAAATTGTTGCTTACTAAATTATCAACTGAAGGGTACATCTAGAGTGCAGAATCCACTCAACATTAGAGGAAAGTTGAAATCCACATCTACGGATTTCAGAAAACCTCCCAAAGATTGATCCCTTGGATGGATAAATCAGCTATCCAAACCATCTAAATCAACAGACAATCCAGAATTCACGTATAGCCACTCCAATCAGCACCACATTTGCCCAATTCTCATGGTAAAACGACGCACCTGAATTTGTTGAGCTCGTGGAGGAGCACACTCTGCAGAGAAGGGGCCGACCGGAGCTTACCAAGGAGGGCGGCGCACCGGCGGTGGTTGGCGGAGGCGGGAGAAGGCTGGGGACGGTGGCGGCGGTGAGGACGATGGCGCCTGGGCCAGAGGCAGCCGCAGGCCGGGGAGGATGTCGAAGAGGGGCACTCGCGGGCCGGGTGGTGGTGAGGACAGGGCACGCGCGAGCCACGAGGTAGCGCCGCCGCGAGGAGAGGGTGGAGAGGCCGGTGTGGAGGCGGCGTGCGCGGGCTGGAGATGGCGGCGGTGAGGCCGGCGCCGGTGGCAGCACATGAGGCCACGCCGCTGCGGGTGCGGCAATCAGGATGGCAGAAGGCTGCAGGATGCACGGACATTGACTAGGGGGGACGGCAGTGAGGACGACAGTGGCGGGGGCGCAGGCCACGGAAAAATTTGGCAGCCCACAGTGTCTTTTCGATATCACGCACCGGGCCTTAGGTTTTCCAGAGCGCGTGCAAAACTCATAGATGAAATCACTTACACGAGTGGGTGCTGTTACGCCTGCCGATCTAGAAACCAGTTACATAGGCGGCCGCGGTTAAGCTGGCCTGTGTAGTTAAATGTTTTCTTCCATTTCTTTTTCTGTTTCAATTTTTAATATTATGTAAAATTTTGATCTTCTGTTATTTGTTTTAATAATTTAGTAAATTCTTGTTCTACTAATTTTTGTGTTAACAAATTTTAAAAATCATTATCTTTTGTTATTTGTGTTACTAATTTTGTAAAATTATTATTTTTTATTTTTGTTAACAAAACAAAAAAAATCTTAATCTTTGTTTATTATGACAAATAATTTGTAAATCATTGTTATTCTCTCTTTTTTTGTGTTAACAAATTTTAATATTCTTGTTCTTTTGTTCTTTGTGTTAACAATTTTTAAAAATCTTTATCTTTTGTTATTTGTGTTAGTAATTTTGTAAAATTATTGTTTTGTTTATTTGTGTTAATAAGTACCAAAAATCTTTATCTTTGTTTATTTGTGTTAAATAATTTGTAAATCATGTTATTTTTTGTGTTAATAAATTTGAATATTCTTATTCTTTTATTTTTTGTGTTAACAAATTTTAAAAATCTTTATCTTTTGTTATTTGTGTTAGAAATTTTGAAAAAATTATTTTTTTTATTATTTGTGTTGATAAATATTAGAAATGTTCATTCTTTTTTAATAGTTTTTAAAATCTTGTTTGTATTATTTCTTTCAATAAATTTTCCAAAAATCTTATTATTCTATTATTTTGTTTCCACATAATTAATATAAAACGTCTTTCACTTCAATAGCACAAACATTGGGCACGATCGAGTTGGATCCATGCGTACATTAAGTTACATAACTTATGCCCTGGCAAATAAAGTGACATCATCATCACGTGCATCCATGCATACATTAAGTTACATAACTTAAGCCCCAGCAATAAAGTGACATCATCATCACGTCCATCATATATTAATTTGGAAAGTAATTAACCACTAACAAGTTTCACTACACCATCTTCTCGCACCCTGCCCCAGGGCTTGGCATTGGTTCTTTTACAAGCTTGATCCTACGCAGAAAATCTGTGAAGAGTGTCATCTCGTCGTACTTATTCTATTCCTCCACATCCTCCATATTCTTAACTCCTAGGATTTTTTGCTTCCCAGATACAGCTAGGTGCTTCCTCTCAAAATGAGAGATCGATTAGATAGAAAACCTGGGCGACGTGCTCAGCAACAACCCATGGCTTGTCTTTATGTCCCACATTGGTGAGGTCGAGGCTTCTGAAACTGAATATCTCCACCAACACATCATTTGGGTGTCTAACCCATTGACATTTGAAGAAGGAAATCTGCATAGTCCTCCATAGGCTAATTCCCAGATATCTTCAATAAACCCAAAGTAAGTGCTCTTTTGGCCAGTGTTGTCGATGACTTCATACTGAATGCCACTGTTTTGGACCACCCGAATTTTTCTGTCCTTTTCAATGGTGCAAAACATGTACCCACATCGTCTGTGCTCTCTCATGACCCAATTATCACCGCGACCTGCCCTTATGCCCGACTTACGCGGAAACTCCTACCCTTATGTCGACTTACGCGGAAACTCCTGTGGCATATGCTGGTTCAGTTCTAGCTGTATTGTACATCCATTCTCCGTCTCCGTCCATCTGAGATATCAAAAAATTAATCGCATCAATAAAGAGTTCTACTTTTCTTTTTAAGCATCAATGCACGTTTACTGCTATACATAAAAACATTCATAAAAATTTATGCAAAAAGAAATATTGTAGTAAAATCCTTCATACATAAAATACTCCATCAGTCAACACATTATTTTAGCAAATTATTGCAAAATAAAAACCTTCATAAAAAGTTATGCAAATTTATTAATTAAATCCTTCATAACTCAATATCTATGTATCTAAGCATTAAATTAAGGATAAATTAATAACTTTTATGCAAAAAAGATTATAATATATCTCTATTGAAATAATTTAATTGTTGCAACACTTATGTTTCCCATTATTCTTAATGAAATAGCTAGCTAATGTGAATCTAGAAGTAGTTCATTATATATAGATTTAGATCCAATAATTTTTCCATTCTTGATGAACCTCGTAAGGACCAAAAAATGGAAATTTTTAAATAACAGTATTTTAATGAAAAATTACAGAAATAAAATACATTTATAAAAATTGCAAAACTAGCACTTTGTCACCATTTGAAGCGACAAGAGACCTGTCGCCACTTCAAATGGCGATTAGGCCCTGTCCCCATTTGAAGTGGTGATAGGTGCCATTGTGTTGGCCACCGTGGCATCCACATAGGCGGCGAGGTAGCAAGTCCTGCATGGTGTGGAGAACGAGGGCCTGTTCCCACTTCAAGAAAAATGGCTGGCAATAGGACCTTATCGCCACTTCAAGTGGCATGAAGTGGCGACAGGTAACCGCCAGTTCTTCCTACTCAAGTCAGCCATGAGTCAGCTCCTCTCTCTCTGTGTGTGTGTCAGGTCAGACTGACCTCAGCAGGTTACCTAGCAGGCGTGTATATTGTCCACGCTAGCAGTCCTCGTCAGCGACGGAATGGAAGTGGAGCGGCCTAAATTTGAAAACGTCCGGCGGGAGCCTGCGTTGCTTGTCTTCTTACCTGCTGACGTGCACAACTTCCACAAGAGCACCGTAGGCTGCTGAGGTCAGTCTCAGGTCTGATCAGATGCCCTACATTGCATTGTCAGTGCATCTCGATGCAGTATTACGTCCTGTCGATGCATGTAGGGATTTAAGCGGTTCATTTTTTTGCGGGTTCCCGCAAAGCCACGAAAAAAATACTATTTACGGGTTCGCAGACGAACCCGCTTGCACCCCTACATGCACGGTAGTGAACTCGTTCGCCAGTGAATCAGATGATCAGTTGAGCTTGCAGTGGAGCATCTTTACTTGTCTAGGAAATGGGTTGGTTAATACAGTAGCTGGGAACGCATCGAGCCACGCGTACACAACCACCATCCAGCAGAGGCTTGTAGAGACATCCCACCTAGCGGAGACCTGTCGCCATTTCAATTGGGGACAGGATTGTACAGCCCACGCTGGTACTCCGACGGCCGCCACAGTGGCTGCCACATATTCCTGTTGCCATTTGAAGTGGCGACAGGTCCCTTGTAGCCACTTCAAATGGTGACAGAGTGCTAATTTTACAATTTTTATAAATGTATTTTATTTATGTAATTTTTTATTAAAATACTATTAATTAAAAATTCCTAAAAGCATCAAACTGAGGCAAGAAAATGAAGTCATATAATGAATCCACTCATTTGAGGGAAGACAAGCCACTAATTTGAGCTAATTTGGTGCCTAAATGGTCAAAACGCCTCTCAAGATCTAGAACAAATTAAACCCTAATTAACCAACAAAATTGGAGAAAAACTTCAAATAAAACATAGAAATGGCATCTACATACCTTAGGGAAACTATTTCCAAAAGGAATTGAAGAGCAACACCCTCTACTCCCTTGTTTTGGGCACAAAGCAGGCCGCCACTATTCTGTTCAGATCGCTCGGGTTGTCTGAACATGGCAGCTCAGCCTGCCTTATGTAGGAAAGGCCATTTATACAGGCGGGCATATATAGGCCCACCTCTGTAAATGGCATTAGCAGAGATGGGCCTATGGCCCCATTTACAGAGACGGGCCTATTTCAGACCCGCCTCTGTAGCGACCTATATACTCAGGTGGGCGAGCGGAGGCCCGCCTGTGTATATAGGTCGACTTACGAAGGTGGGCGTCTTACCTCCCCGCCTGTGTAAAGGATTTACAGAGGTGGGCCAAGATGCTTGGGCCTGCCGGCTAATTGCATTTACGGGGCGCACATTGCCTGCCTCTGAGCACAAAATGGAAGCGCCTTGGTAAATGATTTTTCATGTAGTGAAAATCACTGTCTGTTAGAAAATTATCATTATCTTTCACTCGAGGGATGGAACGGTGAAAAAGTAGGAAAACAATATTTTTCTAGAGTCCTAAATCACATGTTTTTTGTTAGTTCAATTTCTAAGATTCGAACAACGGCCTTCCCCTCGCATGATCAGGGTTTTCCTAACCGACCGGTTGGACCAAACCGGCGCCCACCGGTTCCGGTTTACCGGACCGGTAGAAACCGGTCAAATTCAAATTTGAATTCAAAAAACTCAGTTCAACCGGTTCGTACCGGTATACCGACCGGTTAGACCGGTTTACCGGTCGGTTTGACCGGTTTGAATTCAAATCCAAATTTAAAATCGCATGTGTAACCGGTTTGGACCGGTATACCGGCCGTTTAGACTGGTTTACCGGCCGGTTTAACCGGTTTACCGGCTGGTTTGACCGGTTTACCAAGTGGGCCTTAATGGGCCGTCTCATTTTTTTCCTTTTCTTTTTTGTTTTAACTTTAAATGCCCGAAAAGTATGTTAAACGAACGAATTTTTGAGAAAATTTGACACCATTAGATTCGTCGCACCTTGAAGTATTTTTAGAAATTTTTTGGGAATTTTTCATTTTTTTGAATTCAAATTTGAATTTTGAATTTGGGCCGGTTTGGTACCGGCCCAAACCGGAACCGGACCGGACCGGTTTGACCGGTAACCAGTCAAACCGGACCGGTTCCCACCAGTAAGGTGAACCCTGCGCATGATTCCCTCTCATCTTTTATTTTCACCAAAAAAATTTATGATTATTTGAATATCAAAACTATTTTAAATTAAAAAGTTGCCTACTGCAAAGTTTCAGATATCATGGGGAGCTACAATTTGCACGTAAAAGGTTACTTCATCCGACTAAGGATGGATATTTTATGTATCTTGAATATCTAACTACAAACACACAAATAAACACTGTTTTTGTGGCTCCGTATAGTAGACCGTATACATCATATAATAAGTCTATAGGTTGAAGTGTAA
The DNA here is from genome assembly GCF_016808335.1 of Panicum virgatum. Lineage (NCBI taxonomy): Eukaryota > Viridiplantae > Streptophyta > Magnoliopsida > Poales > Poaceae > Panicum > Panicum virgatum. The sequence goes on from NC_053143.1 coordinate 43,890,105, forward strand.
AAATAAGCCATTGCTCTCATGGTTCCAACCTCTCATTTCACAAAGTTTTTTTATTCATGTCGTTAGACATAGCACAGTCAAGGTGTTATAAAAAGTCCTTGTCGCTAATGGTTCCAACCAGACGGTCTAATCTCACACAATTTTCGATTCTTTTTCGTTACATATAGCATAACCTCTCGACAAGGCATCCCACGAGAGTGTTTAGTAGCATGGGAACGCCTTGACACTAACCTTTAGAAATTTTTTTTGGAGGGTCTTCAATGTAATTATCACATTTTTTAATGAAAATCAACTCTTGTTATTCACTACTTCATGGTTCACATCCACACAGGTCTGATCTAAATGAAGAAAATATTGAAGATCCAGACAAGCTAGTAGGTATCAAAGAGAAAATGGAACAAATTGCCACATGGCTCACCTGTCGAGAAAAGCCGCTGCAGACTGTGATTGCAATTATAGGGGAAAATGGAGTGGGCAAGACCACATTGGCCAGCTGCATCTATCAAACGAGAAGCGTCAGGACCCAATTTGACTGTAACATCTGGATTCATCTACCTCAGAAGTTTAGGGTGGTGGACATCCTCATTGACATCATCCTGCAAACAATAACAAGTGTAGATATGACAGAGGCAAAGAAGAATCTCCGAGGAAAGGATGAGGAAGCACTCATGCAGGAGCTAGCTGAAAAGCTTAGCAAGAAAAAGTACTTAATTGTGCTGGATGATGTGCGCCGCCTAGAGGAATTGAAGTTCTTCTTGGCAGTGCTACCTGCACAAAAAGAAAATGAAGAAAGTGCTATTTTGATCACAGCACAGATCAAATCTCCCAATCCTCCTGCTGCCAATTCGAGTGGGCAGCTTGAATATATGACTGGCAGGATTCATAAAAAGGAAGTTACATCTGCTGCCTGGCTACAGCTTTGCCATCACTATGTGGAACTAAAGAAGCTGGAAAAAGGTCAGGGAAGAGAGATGTTCTGCAGAAGGCTCTTTGGAGAATCGGACTTCCCCAGCGGTTTCCGGAAGATGCATGTGCATTCTAAGGCCCTTGAGAGCCTGTTGGACCAAAGCTTACCACTGGCAGTCACTCTGCTAGCTGGGCTTTTGAGGACCAAGAAGGAAGATGAGTGGACTGATGTAGTTGATCTGCTACTCCAGTATTCTAAACACAACAATAATGGAGATGATAAGATAGAGAAAGAAGAAGCAACAAAACCGAATCTGGAAGATGAAGGAAACCGAGAATCGAAGCAGCAGGAGCAAGAAAAGGAAGAAGAAATAATGGAACAGCTGCAGATTGGAGAAGGTCAACATCAAGGAGAGCAGCACCAAAGAGAGGCGGGTCAACAAGGAGAGCAGCAACAAGTGGAACAGCAAGCAGAAACCCAGAATCAGATAAAGCCTGTGGGCGGACTATTCAGGAACCAGCCTCTGATTAAAAAGATCCTCATACTGAGCTTCGATGACCTGCCTTCGTACCTCAAACAATGCCTCCTTTACTTTGCTGCATTCAAGGCTGAGGAAGACATTGATGCGGAGAAGATTATTCGGCTGTGGGTTGCTGAAGGACTTGTGCAAGCCACTGATGGCCACACCATGGAAGAGCATGCTGAGGACTGCCTAAAGATGCTAATCTCCCGGTGCCTGATCAATTTGGTCCAAGTGGGCTACAACAACAAAATCATCACAGTCAGCATCCATGAGAGTGTCCTTGACTTCGCCATGTCCGAGGCCCGTGACAGCAATTTCCTCCAAGTCCACCACAGTACCACTGATCTTCCTCGAGCCGCCATACGTCGGCTCTCCCTTCAGAATGCATTTGACACCCACACAAGGTTGAATCTTTCCACTCCAAAACTCCGTTCCTTGCTGTGCGAATTCCCGGAAGCCCCCAGTGATGATCACAGAAAGAACATAACTAACTGCTACAGCCATAGCATTCAACAGGTGCGGATGGTAATCACAGGCCGCATTAACAACGACCTCAACATCTGCCGGTGCACGTTTCTGCGGGTGATTGACCTCAAAGGCACAGTTCAAGAGTTTACCTTACCGGAGGAGATTGGGTGGCTGGTCCATCTAAGGTACCTCGGACTTGCAGACTCCAGGTTGAGGGGGCTTCCTAGTTCAGTCAAGAAGCTCCGAAGTCTGCAAACCCTGGACATCACCAACACCGATGTAGATTCAGTCCCACAGGAGTTCTGGAACCTCAAAGCACTCCGGCATGTGCTAGCGCGACATCTCAAGAAGGGACCCCGCCAAGTGCATTCGTTGAACAACCTGCAGACCCTACATGGTGTCCCCTGGGGCCGATGGGTTCACGAGAAGAAGAGATTGACCAACCTCCGGTCCTTACAAGTATGGAATCTATCGACAAGTAAACGCTGTAAGGCTCTCCTCACTTATCTTGCCAGCCTGGAGTGCCTCACATCATTGGATTTGGAAGTCAAGGAAGGAGCTCAAATCCAACTAGATAGGTTGCTAATTATGCCAGTCCTGCGCAATCTTGGAAGTCTTAAGATACATGGCCCGGTACAAGCAACGGAACAGAGCTACAGCTACTTGCTCCCTAACCTCAGCAAGCTGGAGCTCTGTGGATCAGGATTGAACCAAAACCACATCGACATGATTGCTGGCTTGCCAAACCTTCTAGAGCTTATCCTTGGGAAAGATTCATATATGCACCAAGACATGAGCATCCCACCCAATGGGTTCCGTGAGTTAAGAAAGCTCCGGTTCAATGGATTACCGGAGTTGGTGAAATGGCATGTTCAATCATCAGCAGATGGTGTGTTGTCATCGCTCTCGCACCTTGAGCATTTGTGCATCTTCAGCTGTGCCAAACTGGAGCTTATCCCAGACTACCTGCTCAAGCTAGAAAATCTTGTCCAGCTAACCTTCCACGACTTGCCAAAGCTTCTGATGCTTCCCTCCCTAGGGAAATTCTCATCCAAGAATCCGACATTAGTGTTGGGGGAATAGGTATCAGAAGAACAGTGATTATTTCTGACGAATCGGCATTATTGCCGACATCACTTGTAGTTTACCATTCATCCATGTATGTATAATGTATACATAATGTACTGTACCTCGTTGTACAACAGTATGAATATGCTATTAATGTTTATAATATAAGTCAATAAATTGATGTGTTTTGGCAATTAGAGGGGAGAAACGGTTGGTTAAGCTATGCCGTATTTAGTTGCCTCCCGTAAAATTTTTAAAAAGACATTTTTCTACATTTGAAGTATTAAACATAGACTAATCACAAAAATAATTACAGAACTCGTCTGTAAATCGCGAGACGAATCTAATGAGCCTAATTAATTCGTCATTAAAAATTGTTTACTGTAGCATTACTGTATCAATTTAGCGTCTAATTACAGCCTAATTAGGTTCATTAGATTCGTCTCGCGATTTACAGGCAGCAGTCGCAATGCATTTTTTATTTCGTCTAGATTTAAGTCTCCATGCAGGTGCCGGAAATTTTTTTTTGGAATTTTGATTTTTGGAACTAAACACGGCGCTAGTCTCATGCAAGTGTCATAGGGGCTTCATCCCTATTTAATATGTCATCACATCAGCACACTATAGATGACATGTCATGTTAAATACGAAGAGAGGAAAAGAGTTTAATGCGGAGGAAGAGAGTTACTAGTACATGGGGATGAAACCAAGTCGGCACGGTTACCTAATGCATGAAACTCCATGACACTCCATTGAGAATGATTTGTTTCGGACTTTCGATCCCAATCGGATTGGAGATCCACATGGCACATATAACCCATCCTCATATGAGAATTAAATGCTATAATTATCCTATGAAATAGTGAAATGAAACTGTACACTCAGAGATTGCAAACAAAGGTGGTGCAGATACTATAGCAATTTTGAAAGCTGGAAAAGACAGAGAGGGCGCCGTCTAGCAAGCGTCTGGCTAGGCCTCCCGGCTCAGGTGAAACCTGGGCGGAATGAAAAACTGGTCGTCAGCATCATAGACAGCTGCGACTGCAAGTTTGCCAGAGCTTCGGGAGGGGTTCACAGCGGAGGATGGTTGGACGCATTTGGGCCGTCCTGCCACCGGTCCGCCACGCAAGCCCACACTGCTGGCCGGCTGACCCAGCCCTCTGCTGTGGGGGTGACCGATTTGACCCAACGGAGGGGCTCGGGGACTGCGGCAGTAATCTCTCACCGGCAGAGGATTCACCTCTACTCCCGTGACCTTTCCACTCCTCCTGCTCGGGCTGACCAAGGGGCTATCTTTGCTCAGCTGCCCGGCTTTGATGGGAGGGTGAGGTTCTAGGGTTTTGCGAGTGGTAGTCAGTTAGCCATGATCTATTCATCTCTTCTCGGAAAGGTTGAGTGTCGAAGGAATATTCTAACCATGATCTATTCATCTCTTCTCGGAAAGGTTGAGTGTCGAAGGAATATTCTAAGGGAGGGGCCGAAAGAGCGATGGATCTATCATAAGAACTGAAGTGATTGAAGAAGGCAGCTCCCATGAGTGCAAATTCATCTCCCATGAAGAACAGAGCGGTCTCCAAGTACGAGGACCTCCGGGTGCAATGAGCTCATTAGCTGGAACTGTCGAGGGCTGGGTAACCCCTTGACAGTGAAAGAACTTCGCGATCTGGCGAAGAAATTTGGCCCATCTATTCTATGCGTGCTTGAAACTCAAGTTCACAAGTTACGTGTAGAAAGGTCTCAAGAGTACGCTCGGCTTTGACAATGCTTTTGCTGTAAGCAGTTCTAGTCGTAGCGGTGGCCTAGGAATTTTCTGGAATAATGAAATAAAGATTGAGATTTTACCTTACTCGTAGTACCATATCGACGCTATCGTCACTGAGGTGGGTGGTGATCCATGGAGATTAACATGTGTTTATGGAGAAGCACAGGTCAGCGAGAGGTTCAAGCCATGGGATTTGTTGAAGCATATAAAGTCATCATCGCTCTGCATTGGTTGTGCATTGGTGATTTTAATGAGGTTCTACAACGGGAGTGCAGGAACGGGGCTACACTCAGATTGTCGGTTTCTGTGAGATGGTTGATGTTTGTGGGCTGTATGATCTAGGCTATGAGGGGAGAAGCTGGACGTATGAGAAGAAGGTCGCTGGTGGATCTTTTTGTGGGTCCGTCTGGATCGGGCTCTTGCAACACCAGACTGGTGTGGGCGTTTCCCTCTGTCGAGAGTTCGTCACTTGTCGGTCGCAGCTTCGGAGCACGGGCCAATACTGTTACACTGGAATCAGGAGCTAGAGCGTCGACATCTTAAGGGGAGGAGGAGATTTCAGTATGAGATGATGTGGGAGACACATGAAGAGTTTAGACCTTGGCTAGCAGATGTTTGGCAAGGGGAGAAAGCGCTGACACTTAATGATCTGAACCGCAAGCTATTAGAAGCCGCAGGCAGACTAGCCGGTTGGGGGAAGCAAACGTTTGGGCACGTTCGACTCGAACTTCAGAAACTCAAGGAGGAACTTGACAAGCTGCAGCTAGATCCAAACCGGTCTGGGCCATCTCACGCAGAGATCAAGATCACGGACAAGATCCTCGAACTAAACCATAGGGAGGAGATCATGTGGCAGCAATGATCTAGGATAAGATGGCTAACAGCAGGGGATAAAAATACCACTTTTTCCATCTTCGGGCTACCCAATGCAGGAAGAAGAACAAGATCAGCTGCTTAAAGCGGCCAGATGGCCAAGTTACTGAAGATGCTCAGGAGATGGGTAGAATGACAATGGCCTTCTATATGAATTTGTACAGTTCAGAGGGAGTGAGCGACATGGAGCTGGTACTAGATACTGTCCCAACCAAAATTACACCTGCGATGAATGACCAGCTACTTGCTCCTTTTGAGAGGAAGGAGGTGAAAGAAGCTTTGTTCCAGATGTTTCCCACAAAGGCACCAGGTCCGGATGGCTTTCCTGCACACTTTTTTCAATTCCATTGGGACCTATGTGGGGAAGAAGTGACTTCGGTGGTGCTAAGAGTGTTAAGAGAAGAAGACGATGTGTCGAGTATCAATGACACTCTGATTGTACTAATATACCGAAGGTTGAAAGTGTGGATGAGTTGGGTCGACCTATTAGCTTGTGCAATGTCATATACAAAATTGCTTCAAAGGTGGCGAACAGGCTAAAGGTGATATTGCTCAAGGTTATCGCAGAAGAACAATCAGCTTTTGTCCCTAGTCGTCTAATTACAGACAATATAATAACAACATACGAGTGACTGCATTCCATGAAGCAGAAGAAAGCTTGGGATCTTCGTTATTGTGCACTGAAGCTTGAAATGTGAAAGGCTTATGACCGGGTTGAGTGGAGCTACCTTCAGGCGATCATGTCTCGACTGGGTTCCATCAACTCTGGGTGCAGATGGTAATGCGACTGATTTCTTCAGTTTCTTTCTTAGTTCTTTTTTAATGGTGAATGTCAGGATAAATTCAAACCATCGAGAGGAATCCGTCAAGGGGATCCTATCTCTCCATACTTGTCCCTATTGGCAGCAGAGGGCCTTTCGTGCCTGAAAGTGCATCTTGACCCCTAGTGTGTTTTGGTGGATTGATTGACACCACGATTAAAGGGCTAACTATCTTGTTGAGTATATGAGCAGGAATTGATTATCACAATTGTAATCTATGTGATGAAATAAATCAAGATTCAAGACACATGCTCATATGACAAGATGAATGACTTCTATGTGAGTGCAATTCTTAGCAAGAAATACAAAGTGGCACGCTCTCAATTTATGAATTGGCCAAAACTTGAGAGCATGGGAGATCCAATCTTTAATGAGATCATTAGTGCATGCAAGGCTAAGCACATATACAAAATCATAGCATTTCAATATGATTGGAACATTGAAGTGATTGCCCAATTTTATGCCACTTGCTATTTTGAAACACATGATGATATGAGATGGGTAAATTGGATGACAGAGGGAAAATGATATAAAATTAGTTATGTTGAGTTTGCAGTCATGTTTGGATTTGGGAGAGCTGATGCAGAAAGAGTTAGACTTCACCTTAGCTCTCCTCTCCCCAAAGAGGAAATGAAATGCATGTACTTACCCAGCAGGGAGTCAGAGTTTGGGGGGGCCTAAAGGACTAATTCCATTTTATGCATATCTTAACAAGTTCTTTAGGAAGACACTTGCTCCTAGAGAGGGTGATGCTCACAATATATCGTCATATGGAAAGAATTTGCTATATGCTTTAACTCCTAGTGAGCCAGAGTTCAGTGTGTTTGATTACATATGGGAGGAAATCAAATCCATATCTGAATCACCTCAAAAGTGTTGTGGTTTTGGAGCTTATCTCATGTTCATGATTGATCAAAAGACCAACAAAAGATTTGAATGTGATTACAAACATCCTCCTGTTGATGTCAAGATGGACTCACACCCCGGACTCACTCTTGCTGAAATTATTGCATCTAGAGAGCAAGCTGCAGCTCCAGGTGATGGTGATACAGACCCACATGCTCCTAGTGCACCACATGTCCCTACTCGCTCATATTCTAGGCGTGGTGGCTCTAGATCTCAAAATTGGGAAAAGCCTCCCTCTCCAATTAGAAAGATGTTCAACATGATTTTTGGGATGTGCAAGTCCACAAATGATGTGGTGCACAAGGAGAGGGAAAGAAGGAAGAAAGACACTTTGAGGCTAAAGAAATTGCAAGAAGCCATGTTGCCCAATGATCCTCCCTCACCCATTGGCTCAGAAGGACAGCAAAGTGAGCCTGAAACTATGGAGCAAATGAATGCTAGATATCAGCAAGAAGATTATTGGGGGCAGCTCTATGGTAGTGGCACCACATCCTATGTTAACCCTACTGTTGTTGACCCCTCGACCGCTCCTTTCGTGCCTCAGGCTCCTCAGTTTCCACCACCACCACCATCTTATGGGTTCGATGCTTATGGAGCTTGGATGTTTGACCAACATGTTGGTGATGCCGGACAAGGTTCGAGTAGGCAAGATGGAAGACAAGACGATGAGGATGATGATCAGTAGTAGAAGCCCCAGAAAGACTCCTCTCAGACCCTTCTTGGTGATAGATGACAAATGGGGAGAGATTATTGAAGATTAAAGCTTCTACTCAGTTTTCAGTGCTTCTGGTCAGGCAAACCCGGAGGTTCCGAGTTTCCAAATCCGGAAGTTCCGGATTTGGGTGTGGGATGCCACATGCCATGTAATAAATTCGTTTTAGCTCATGAGGACTTAAGAACAAATTGTATTGTGTGATATTGTGTGGTGAACCATGTTTAGATACTTTAAACTAGTATGTGATGCTTGTTAGTGTGATAAAAAGTGATGAAATGATGTTTTGTTGTTTTTGGCCAGTTCTGCTTGGCAAATCCGGAAGTTCCGGATTTGGGACCCGGAAGTTCCGGGTTTGCCTGACCAGAACTGACCTGCTTCTCTTATCTTCCTTTTGTGTGAGATATCTGTCATATGCATCACGTATTATTTGATCACATATTTGTTTTGCACTCCACGGATGCTAAGATTTAGGGGGAGCTCTCTGTTTTTCTTGTGAATATGTGCAAAAGGGCATTTGAGGCCAAATTGATTGAATTCCATTAAATGCACATAGTAAGGGGAAGCCCCTACAAAATCTGAAAATTCAAAAGCTATATTTGTTATATCTTTTTGTAAGTTTTAATCGGTGTTGTCATCAATCACCAAAAAGGGGGAGATTGAAAGTGCATCTCGACCCCTAGTGTGTTTTGGTGGATTGATTGACACCAGGATTAAAGGGCTAACTATCTTGTTGAGTATATGAGCAGGAATTGATTATCACAATTGTAATCTATGTGATGAAATGAATCAAGATTCAAGACACATGCTCATATGACAAGATGAATGACATTTTCTAGTATGAGAATATTAACAAACAACAGCTACCATGGAAATTGGGATATGTATCAACGATAAAGAATTTATTCGTATATCCAAATGAAGCTTGTTGATGTAAGTGGAATTCAAAATGACAAGCCAAGGTATTGTGAATGAGACAAAGGTGTATGCTTAGGCATAGTCTCACAATTGGAGAAACTTGTCATAAGGAATGTATGAGATAGTTAATGATCAAGCAAGCATGAAAGAAATGACGCTCAATGTAATGGCAAAATCAATGTGAGTTCAAGAGGGCTCTTGAGGATAAATGGATGGGATCGAAAGGCGTGTTTCTAGAGGCTATGTAAGCAAAGGCTTGGCATGAGCAAAGAAACCGATAATGATCAAGTCCAAGAATTCTAAGAGACATGGAGAATTTCATATTGACAAGTGTCATTCATTAGAGAAGAAAAATTGCTTGTGGATCAAAATAGATTTCATTGTAAGTTAAATGTGATACAAGCCTACATGAAGCTATATGTGATGCAAGGATGAAGAGTTGGAATTCGGGAATGGGTTTCTAGGTACTAAGCTTGGAAAAGGGCAATTGTGGTTGTGCCGAGGAACCAATGCTAGGGTGACGAAACGTTCTTTGGGTTCAACTTGAAGAATCTTGGTCATGTGTGGTGTTCATGTTGGGAAGTATCAATCTTTCTAGAATCTTATTGTGAAGACGGTGACTTGAACTAGAAGTGGATTTCATTCGAAGATAAAGGTTCAAGGTCACTAGCTCAAGGAAGATGTGCTCAAAGTAAAGAAGCCAAGTTGGATGCACACCTCAGATTGTGATTGATCAACACACGGCTTAGGATGAAAAAGAGAAGCTCAAGAAGTTGAAATATAATTAATCTTTGATCTTGAGTTTAGGTATGCCGTACTATCAAGAGGGATGCATCACAATGGTCTTTGGTTTAGTCTCAGTGCTCAAGTAACCCATATAAGTTGAGAGAGACACAAAAGCCTCACATACACATTTTAACATTGCTGCCAGGGCAAATCCGGAAGTTCCGGATTTGGAATCCGGAAGTTCCAGATTTGGCACACGTAGTACTAACGGCTAGTTGATTTGAAAACCCGGAGGTTCCGGGTTGTAGAATCCGGAAGTTCCGGGTTCTAACTGTCACATAACGGCTAGTTTTGTTGGGACCGGCTATTTATACCTTTTAGCCCCCTCCTTGGTGGGCTGCTGTTCCAGGCTCTATTCTGTTCATTGCTGGTCATCCCAAGAAGCTTGGTAGCCATAGTTGAGCTCTCCCCAACCTCTCTTTGTGAGATTGTGTGATTAGTGTATATTCTTGAGTTGGGTTGAGAGAGTGAATGCTTGAGAGCACTAGAGAGCACAACAAACCTTGAGCATTTGAGATTAGCCGTGATTTGTGTGATTCGCATTTGTTACTCTTGGAGGTGAAGCCTCCTAGACGGCTAGGCATCACCGGCTAGCTCCCAAGGATTGTGGTGAGCAGCGGCAAGTTTGTTGCAGCACCGATCTTGTGCCACGAAGGCGCATGGTCATATAGTGGAAGGAGGAGATAGTTTGACCTTGGGGTCGACATAAGCTTCCTCAACGGAGACTAGGATTCACACGTGGGTGCACGGGGTGAATCTGAACTTCGGTAAAACAAATCCTTGTGTTCATCGCATTTACATTTGTTTTGTGGATTTGAGGAGCTCTCCATTAGACACTTGTGTCTTGGAGATATTGTGTTTCGTATGTGCAGGATCTGCGTGAACCTGCTCAAGGAACTTCTCTGAGCAGACTCTACAATTGGGGTTTGAATTTACATTCATTTATTAGCACTACTCTTTGTGTTCACTCTGTTCTGAGTGAACTCGGAAGTTCCGGATTGACAAACCCGGAAGTTCCGAGTTCACCCACTGTCTAGCCCAAATCCGGAAGTTCCGGATTTGAAACCCGGAAGTTCCGGGTTTGGCAGACAGTGAATTTAATCCGCTATATTTGAGTGAAAATTTGTAGGTGCGCCTATTCACCCCCCCTCTAGGCGACATCACGGTCCTTTCAGTGCCTTATAAAATCAAGAATCCAATCACCGAATCTTAATGGGATCATGGTGGCACCATCAGCTCTGGTGGCTCACCTACTCTTTGCCGATGATAGCCTGCTATTCTTTAGAGCAAACATGGAGAGCGCCAGGAGATACTTGAGGTTCTGCAAGTGTACTGTCGAGCATCTGGCCAGTAGGTAAACATGGATAAATCGTCAATTTATTTTGCCAAAGGTGTTTCTCATAGCACTAGGGGGAAATCATGAATCTGTTGGATGTCCATAATATGTCCTTGAGTGAAAATATCTAGGCATGCCATCTGATGTGGGTGCCTCGGTGAACAGAGCTTTCAAATATCTGAAGGACAAGGTGTGGAAATGAGTGCAGGGTTGGATGGAAAAATCTTTGCCGGCAGGAGGCAAAGAGGTTCTGATCAAAGCTGTGGCATAGGCCATACTGACATACTCGATGTCATGCTTTACGCTCCCACAGGGACTCTGCAAAAGCATCAACAGTGTACTTCAAAAGTTTTGGTGAGGTAGCAAGGAGGGGAAGCGGAAGACGTGCTGGGTTGCGTGGACAGACATGATGATGCCAAAGTTCAGTGGAGGTCTGGGGGTTTCGTGATATTGAATTATTCAACCTTGTTTTGTTAGCCGGAAAGCATGGCGAGTGCTGCAGGATCATGGATCGTTGAGTGCTCGGATTCTCAAGTCGGTGTACTTCCCCAACGGAAATTTCTTGAAGGATAGCGAGGGAACGCGACCGTCTAGAATATGGCAGGTTGTCATGGAAGGGAAAGATGTTCTTTCACAAGGCATTATACGGCGAATCGGAACAGGCGAGTCGATAGAAATATGGAACATGAACTGGTTGCCCAGAGACGGTCTCCTTCGTCCTATGGCAAGGTCCAAACCTAACCCGCCGAGCCTAGTCTGTGAACTCATCAACCAGACAACAGCGTGCTGGGATTAGCAAAAGTTGGAGGACTTTTTCAATCCAATGGATGTCGAGGCAATAAGCGGCATTCCACACAGTACTAGATGCCAAGATGATTTTTGGGCCAGACGTTATGAGAAGAAGGGCATGTTTTCAGTGAGATCAACCAACCGCATGTTGGTGAGTAACAGAGAGAGAACTGCAGCATGGCGAGAGGGTCGACCGGGGAAGTCGGACTTCAAATCGGAAGAAAAAGAATGGACTACTCTATGGCAGGTTCATGTACCTTCCAAGATCAAAATGTTCTTGTGGCGATTGGCTCGGCAGTCGATTCCTTTTGGTGACGTGCTACATCATAGGAAAATGGCAGTGAACAGTTCATATGCTATATGTGGTATGGAGGATTCATGGAGACACTCTTTGGTCTTTGCTGGAATGTAATTTAGCAAAATGTGTTTGGGCGTTGGAGAAGGAAGACATCACAGAGTTCATAGGGTGTTTGCAGGAGCAGGATGCTAGAGCATGGCTTGCACAAACCTTCTCGTCACTGCCCCAAGAGGATCTGGTCCGTGTGACTATCAACATGTGGGCAATCTGGTATGCAAGAAGAAAGGCAATTCACGAGGGTATTTTTCAGAGTCCATTATCTACACACAGTTTTGTGGAACGCTTTATTAGCGATCTCAACCTGACGAAGCCGAAGCAGCGGGCAGCACAGCATGTTCATGACCACCACCTAGGTGGATCTCCCCGCCGCCGTGTTTCGCCAAGATCAATGAGGACACAACCTTGTCAAAAAACTCAAGGTCGGTTGCAGTGGCTGCTATAGCTAGGGATAGTTCTGGCTGTTATTTGGGAGCATCAACCTTGATTTTTGCTGGCGTGTCTGATCCAGAAATATTGGAGGCTCTAGCTTGCAGGGAGGGTCTTGCCCTGGCAAATGATCTCCTAATCCGGCGGGCTAGAGTGGCGAGTGACTGCCTTAATGCAGTTAGGAGCATTTAGACCGGAGGAATGATCACCTATAGCCATATCACAAGGCGAGAGTGGAAGATTTTCTGAAGATTGAGTTCGTCCACGAGCGAAGAGAATCCAATATTGAAGTGCATAACTTGGCAAAGAGTGCCATTTATGATTCCCCTGGCCGCCATGTGTGGCTTGTAATGGGGGTTTGTATTCATTACGTTTTAGCTGTTTAATGAAGTTCGCTACCCCTAAAAAAACCCTCTGCTGTGGGGCTGTGATGCTGGCCCCATCCACAGCTGCAGGAGCACGCCCGTCGGCATAACCGTTGCCGGGAGAGGGAGAGAGCGGGGGAGGGGGTTTGCAAGGTGTTTCTTAGGGTGGGCTTCCCTTGTTGAGGTAGGCCGATTACATAGGATTGTTAGATTCTAAGTAGGTGATGATACACACGCTATTAAGTTTAAAACCTGCGGGTACCTGCATTGGCGGGTTGAATTGATAATACGTATTTGACCTGTTTTAATATAAAATACAAATTGTTTTGACTTTTTTAGAATATATTGTATTTATTATGTATCTAGATAATATATATCTAAATACGTAACAAAATAAATATATTAAAAACTAAAACAAACTGCATTTTGAAACGGATGGAGTGCTGTAGCCACCGCGGCATCTTCTCGACTTCTCCACGCTGAGCTGCATTTATATTTTGGGTTTTTTATTCCTGCCATTATAATTTTGCGACTTTGGAAGAATGTCATTACTATTCACGTTATTGGAACTTGCCATTACAATTCTTCACTTCTTTGAACCGTGCCATTTTATACGTCTTTGATGCCCTTGGACCCACACGCAGACCTGCGTATTTTCGTATGGCCCAAAATACCCCTGCTGCTTCTCTCCCTTCCACTCACTGACGTGTGGGGCCCACACGTCAGCTTCTTCTTCAACCTCCTCTTCTCCACCACGCGCTGCCCACCTCCGCCCCACCTGCCGCCATCGGCCTGCTCCCCGCCGGGAGGGCCCCTTCCCCGCTGCGCCCTCGCGCGGGCCCGCCGCCGCCACCGCCGCGCCCTCCCCTCCTCCCGCAGCCCCAATGCCGACGGATCCTGGCGGCCGGATCCCGGCGCCGCCGGCCCTCCGCTCCCTTGCCAGATCTAGGCGGAGGACGACGACGACGGCGGTGGCGAAGAGGAGCTGGAGGACGATGAGCGGGCCGCTCAGCGCGCCGACGGGCACGTACGCCCCAGCAGGACGTGCGCGGCGGCCTCTCCGAGCACGATGGCCATGGCGAGCACCTTGCGCACGGCAGCTGCGAGCTCGCGGTCCGCGCGGACGCTTTGGTCGACGCGGAGCAGGCTGGAGGCGGCGGCGAGCTGCATCGCTGTTCCGGTCGTGACGAGGGGCCCGACGTCGAGCTCCATGAGGCGTGCCGCGGTTGGAGGCGAGGATGGAGCTCCGTGAGGCAGCGCGTGGTGGAGAGGAGGAAGGAGGTTGAAGAAGAAGCTGACGTGTGGGCCCCACACGTCAGTGAGTGGAAGGGAGAGAAGCAGCAGGGGTATTTTGGGCCATACGAAAATACGCAGGTCTGCGTGTGGGTCCAAGGGCATCAAAGACGTATAAAATGGCACGGTTCAAAGAAGTGAAGAATTGTAATGGCAAGTTTCCAATAACATAAATAGTAATGACATTCTTCCAAAGTCGCAAAATTATAATGGCACGAATAAAAAAACCCTTATATTTTTACCAGGTTGCAGTGACACGTCCCATGGGCCGCCGGAGGCAAAAATATCCTGCCTGGGCCCACACGCATAGACACGTCCCTTTCCAAATCCACCACCACCACCTCCTCTATTCCTGCTCCAGTGCTCCGTCCGTCCGCTTCGCCACCGCCGCCGCCATGATGCCGCAGCCGCATCCGGGCGTAGCCCCGCCGCCCCCCCCAGGCCGCCTCCGGCGCGCCGCCGCACTGGGGCGGCATCCCGCCACCCATGGCCCCGCAGCACCCGTACGCGCCGCCGCCGCCCCAGCAGGCCCCGCCCCCGCCGCAGATGTGGGGCCAGGCGCCGCCGCCGCCGCCGCCCCACCAGGCCGCGTACTACGGGGCCCCGCCCGCGGCCGCGCCGGTGCCGGCTGCGGCGCCTCCCGCGGGGCCGAACGAGGTCAGGACGCTCTGGATCGGGGACCTGCAGTACTGGATAGATGAGAACTACATCGACGGGTGCTTCGCCGCCACGGGGGAGGTACGTGTTTCTCCGTTTCCTTCCGCGGAATCAGCATGCAGGTCGCTTCGATCCGTTCCATGCGGGGCCCGTTGACGCGTGTCCCCAGACTTTGATGCCAATTGATTGCGTCCGTTCAATACAGTTTACATGATGAGTAGTGTTCCATGCAGCACAGCTTATATGAGTAGGTGTGAATTCATATTTTTTTAGAGATTGATGCTATTGGTGATTATAACTGTGAACTGGAACAATTAGGATTTGAGTATGAGGTTGTAGGCATTAATTTTTTGGATGTAGAATGTTCTGTCGATGCATATCCACGTCGGTATGGTTGTCGAGATGGATGTCCTGGCAGATTGTATTTTTCTGGAGTAGAAGAACATTGTTTCCATATTTTCCCTGAGATTTTGCTTCAGATGCGTTGATTCTTGTCTTTGTGGTTAGCTAAAACAAAATTGTACTAGTTGCAGTGACCCCGATGTTTGCAATGCTGAGCTGCATTTATATTTTTACCATGTTAGTTGGTCCAGTCTTAGAATGTTTGTGATGTCAGCACGCACTGTTATGGTTGCACATTTGACACTAAGTTTTTTTTTTGGTTTTATGGATAATATTATACTGATCCTTGTTATGAATTTTTAGGTACAATCTGTGAAGCTAATTCGTGACAAGCAGACTGGACAACTTCAGGGCTATGGTTTCATTGAATTCATTAGCCGTGCTGCTGCTGCTGAAAGAGTTCTTCAGACATACAATGGGACAATGATGCCGAATGTTGAGTTGCCATTCCGATTGAACTGGGCCTCTCCTGGTGAAAAACGTGATGACTCTCCTGACTATACGATGTTTGTTGGTGACTTGGCTGCTGATGTTACAGACTACATATTGCAAGAGACATTCAGGGTACATTACCCTTCTGTAAAAGGTGCAAAAGTTGTAATGGACAAACTGACAATGCGCTCAAAGGGATATGGCTTTGTGAAATTTGGTGATCCTAATGAGCAAGCTCGTGCAATGACGGAAATGAATGGGATGCTCTGTTCTTCCAGACCTATGCGTATTGGAGTTCAAGAAAAAGGTAAGAAATAACTGAAAGCAAGTTGAATTTATCCTCTTTTAGCTGCATTTTAATGCAGTATCATAATTGCTTTTGATTTCTAGCTTATATCATGTGTCTATCCTGTTATGTAATTGTTGTGTTCGCTGTTCAGTTGCTACTTCGATTAGTTTTATGGGGTTTTCTTCTCTACTTGTTCCAAATGTATTGAAGCTTGGTTGTCGACCTTGAAGAATTCAATAGGTCCAAAACATTTCATTTGTTAATTCCCAAAACATTTCATTTGTTAATTCGGATGACGTATGATGGTTCTGAAGTACTCATAAAAACTCATATTGTCTGGAAGCAGGATACCAACAGGCTCTTCATATAGGAGCCTTGGAACTGACTTGAGCTGGAATGTATGTCTTGTGGGACGCATGGCCTCTGTTAGGTTAGTGTTAATCGTATGTCCTAATTGATCGCGTTTATTTTGGCACCTACTTTTTTTGAAGTCTTGTTTCCCTTCCTGCTACAGTTCAGTTATTTGCTTCTGTATCCTTATGAAATATATTAGCTGAGGTGAAGAACCTTCACCTCCCATTTCCCTTCTGCCTTAATCCATTTATCTACTTCTGTTCTCTTGTTAAAGCTACCACTTAATCCCACCATAGGTTTCAGGTGGAATGCATGCATAGTGTTCTTAGCTTCGTAACTATAAATTAGAGGCTGCACTTGTTTTCATGTGGGGTCAAATTTTCCTTTCTACAACCTTTTTCGTTTTCTACATTTGCCATTTATAATCTTCTTTTTGAAGTATGTCTTCTTGAAATGTTTTCAAATCAAGCTTCGTATTGACGCTGTTGGTAAAATGCCATTTGATATTGCCTTGCCATCTTTTAATGTTAGAACTATTTTACTTTTGTTATTTCACAATTACAATGGGATATATTCCAAAATGCTGGTTCCTTTACAGTAATAAGCTATAAGCATCAATGACATGTGCTGTTATGAGTGTACCATTTTGTATACTGTCTCTTTCTATGGACCTTCCTTCTGTGTATGAGGGCTTGTATTTCAGTTGTCAATATCATAGACCCTTTATATGATGGATAAAGTGTTTTGAGACATTTTAGGAAATTTTGGACCACCCTTCTGTATAACTTGATGAAGGCTCTTTTTTGCTAGTTACTGAAAGACTCAAAGAAAGCATACAGACCTTCCTTGCCTTGTTTATTCCCTTTAGTTGCTACTGTGTTAGCTCATTGCTAGCTATGTTTTTGCCTTTGTAAACCTGAGTTTTTTGGTTTCCTTACTGGTGGGCAGATCTTTGTGAAAAGAAGAGTATTACCTGCTTATGTTGATTTCGAGCTTGTGGATATGGATTTCCCAAGTTGACTTAAAATGGAAATAGCTGGCTGCTGGCTTCCTGCAGTTTGCCCTTCTAGTGTCAATTAGCAATCTCTGAGCTGTTAAACTTTCTTTGATATCTGACAGTCAGTTCCAGAATTTAGTTTGTTGAAGCTGTAACCATCCATGTAAGCCTATATGGATGAGTTTGTGTTGTTAGAAGGCATATATGAATGGAATCATTAATAAATTAAAATTTATGGATTAACTGCTAATATAGGCATATTGCATTATATAATCACACAGAATGAAATCACACAGAATAACCGATACATGCTTTCCTACCTTTGTTTAGATCATCCTTGAGTCATTCACATTCTGCTTCATCACCTTATGACTTATGTTGATTCCTTGTGCTTGTTATTGTGGTTAATATTCCTGTGAGCTAGTTATTGTGAATCAGATTGTCCAAGATATGCTCTTCTTCCACAGTTATGGCATAGAATATTTCCATATGCATTATTGCATTCCTTAACCGAGTAGTATTATACAACTAATGAAGTTCATAATGTGCATGGTATTAATATTATGCATATACACATTTTTTTTATCTATGTTCAGTAAGTCTTACGTTATGCCTTTTTAGTTGTGTTTTATTTACAGTACCAAGTGCTCAGGGAGTTAAGTCTGACAATGATCCTAATAATACCACCGTGCGTTCTTTTTTCTACTTTCTTATGAAGCAAATTATTTTTATTTTGGTATTGATAATCTGTCTTGCTGTGGAGCACAGATTTTTATTGGTGGCCTTGACCCGAATGTCACTGAAGATACGTTGAAACAAGTTTTCAGCCCTTATGGGGAAGTGGTTCATGTTAAGATCCCTGTTGGCAAAAGATGTGGCTTTGTTCAATATGCTCTCAGGTTCACTCATTTTGATCCCTACTTGCCCCTGGTTTGTGGATGTATGTTCGATGTGTCCATGCATGTAACTGTATTCTATTACTGTGCATTCAGATCTTCTGCAGAGGAGTTGTTGGTACTTCTGCAAGGTACCTTGATTGGGGGGCAGAATGTGAGGCTTTCATGGGGTCGCAGTCCTTCAAACAAACAAGTTCAGGTTATTATCTCTTGCATGTTAACTCGTGTTTCCACTTCTAATCAACGGAAGCTGATTTTTTAAAATATATTTCCAGCAGCAACAAGATTCGAACCAGTGGGCTGGGGCTACTACTGGCTATTATGGTTACGGGCAAGGCTACGAGGCCTATGGATACCCTCAATCTCAGGACCCTAATATGTATGGTTATGGAGCTTATGCTGGCTATCAAAATTACCAACAGCAACCAGTACCACAGCAGCCACAGCAGTAACAGGCAAGTTTTTTTGGTTATACTTTGGTATGCCATGTTGTTA
Organism: Panicum virgatum; assembly: GCF_016808335.1. NCBI lineage: Eukaryota > Viridiplantae > Streptophyta > Magnoliopsida > Poales > Poaceae > Panicum > Panicum virgatum. Next base: position 43,908,938 of record NC_053143.1, read on the forward strand.
TACTCTGGTCACTACTCTGTTATACCAATTCTTTTAAGTAATGCAACTTTTCATGCAGCTCATCAAACTTGATTCGATGGAGCTCTATTGTTTGGACATGATTAATTTCTATTGGCAGCCATGCAAGTACGATATATCTGGTAGATGAAAGGACATATTAGAATATGTTCAGAGCAACACTCCAGCAGGGCCTCTATTTGGGTGACTAAACTCACATTTTAGTCATTTTGCTCAAATTTTCATCTCCAGCAGGGCTTCTATTTGGATGACTAAAATGAGAGGGTGACTAAATTTTCTCTCTCGCCCCCTCAATTTGGTCACCCTCTACTTAGGCTACCAAAAGTAAGGTCCACCATTTTTTAGTCTATTTAGTCGGTGTTGCTAGAGTAGAGACTACATTTTGGGTGACTAAATTTGGAAAGTGAGTGACTAAAATGAGTTTTAGTCACTCAAATTTAGTCACTCCACTAGAGTTGCTCTCAGTACCCTGTATGTTTATTGTTTAGGTATTCTTTTTCTCTTTGTTAATATAGAGAATACTATCATTCAGAGTAATCTGTGTTTGGAAATCATTGGAGAAATGTTGCACAAATACTGAGTTGAATACACTGTTTGGATTATTCATTCTAGGCCCTTATCTTAGTTTGTATTGTTTGTTGAAATGCACAAAGACCGGAAAATCGTAGCTTGTTCGATAGTGCCCTGAGCTTTTTCTCTCTGCAGTCCATAGAAAAGATATTGCCCCAGACATACTGAATTTTGTATTTGTGTTCTTAATTTTTTAGTTTTTTTTCCTGAGAACAAAATAAACTACAGCATTGACCTTGCTTGTCGCTACCCTTGGCTTCTCTTACTTGTTTTTTGTGTGTATAGTTTGCATGTAAAAATTCTGACAATTGTTGTCGTCCTTTGCAGGGAGGTACGGTGACTGGTATAATTTGGGCATGGCGACTGATGCGAGCATACGTACGAGCTTGTAAGATACAGAGCTTTTGGTGCATGCCTGAGTTGTGGTTCTGCAGACATGATATGTATGTATTACTCCCACCATAACATAATCTACATTTTCTCGCTCGTATATTATTTTTGATCAAGTGGTTCCATGTCCGCTGTTGCGTTCGTGCCATGCTGTGCTCTTGGCATGCCGAATGAGTTGTATCTTTACAAATTGTCCTCAGGGACTGTCTGTTTGGATGATGCCTAAGCTTTGCTATAACGAAGGTAAGTGTGGTCTGCTATACTTTTTGTAGCATAGAAGTCTGGTGACATCTGTGGCAATAAACATTTTTCAACATTGGTTATTTGATTTGTGCTCACAGTCTGTCACGCCTAACGTTCATTTACATCCCTTTCTTGAGGGCGTGGGTTCGATCCCTGGGATCGCCACCCGCGTGCCTCATGTGGGAGTTTTTCCCAGTTCTCAAGTGGCCATCATCCGACCGTGTTTCTGCAAATGAGCAGGTAACAATAGAGGATAGGTTGTAATAGGTGAGCAGACAACAATGAAGGATAGGTTGTACTAGACCTTAGCTTACTTGTAGGGAGTATTGCGTGAGGTGTAAGTGAATTTGTGTGGTGTGTATGTCTACATATGAGTTCAGATACTACAACTACAACTTGTTCTCTGGGACGTAGCCGCCGAACTCTAGGCGTGGCGACCGACGGCGTCCAACCAAACAGCCTGCAGTGTCCACGTTGTGCCGTGGCTCTGCCAGCGGGTCTGCCGCCGCGTGGGCCCCCCTCCACCGTCAAATCCCCACTCACGAGCACAGTTATTAGGACCGGTTAAACCAGAAACCGGAGCCCCGCAGCGGTTCGGTCCATGTAAAAGATCGGCCATGCAATTGAACCGGGTTAAACCGCTCAAACCGCCCGGTTTTCTGAAAAACCGGTAGAAAACTGGGCTTCTGAACCGGTGGTCTGACCGCTGGACATGGGCTCGCGAGCGCAGAAAGGTGGGATGGGGCGCATGAGGTGAGAAAATAGGTGGGAGAGGGGTTCGAACCCAGGTTGGGGTTAGTTAACTAACGTTACAACCCAGGTCGGCGTCGCAACCCTCCCTTACGGCCCAGCAGCCCTGTTTCTCTTCCTCATGCGAGAGGGAGAGCCTGCGCCGCGCACCCCAAACTGCCGTTCGATGCGCACCACGTACCCCAGAGCACGGAAGCCGAAAATCGACGGCCACCCGCACGGAAGCCTCTCCTTGGAACCCTAGCCTTCCTCCTACTTAACCCCTCGCCCCTTTTCGCCTTCCTCACGCCACCACCAGGGGCTTACCCCAATTCCACCAAGCGCCGTGACGAGCCGACGCCGAATCGGAGCCGCGGTGACCCGTACTGCGAACGCCGCCTTCACCATCCTGTACCCGGCGCCAGGATGTGGAGGAGCCGCAGCTGCTAAGGAGCCAGTCGCCGTCACCGAGCCGGAGAGGAGCTGCTACGCCAGGAGCGACATCGAGCCGGACGTGTCGACGTGCTGCAACGCCGTGAACCGCGAGCGCACCGCGAACCCAGCCTGCTTCCTCTTTCTCCGACGGTCGGCACAGCCACGCCTACATCGTCGATCTGTCGCCTTGCATAAACATCTGATGGAGCAACTCAAAATTTGGTGGAGAACCATGTACCATGGCTTGAAATTCATTCCCGTATGTCTGAAGACAAAAAAACAATATGTTATGGTGCAATATAGTTTTGAGTCAAACAACCCGATGTCATGTGCAAGAGGCTACATACTTGAAGCTTGGATGTAAAATCTGTCACCTCTCCTCTCTTCACAGCCTTCAAATACTTGAGGCGGAAATCATACAACTGTCTCAATTTGTTCCACTCATTTCGAAGTTGCATGCCCGTCATATTATTAAGAACTTTATCATTAACATTTTGCCTGACGAACTCTTCACGCAAGCACCCTATTGCACCAGCATCCAAATCATCTCTTATACGTATATTATTCTTATTAATCTGTTCGACGCAGCATACACAAAATAAACGTATACGGGCAGGAGGCCAAATTTGTTTGGCGGGATTCCTAGCAGCACGCTGCAAGGAAAATGTCAAATACCAATGTAAGTGCATGACAAGGGATTAGATATATATTCTACAAAGTCCACGCACTAGACTTGTTTCTTGAAAGAAAAAAAAAAGCACGTACCTTGGAACTGGAGCTCTCTGCCATCTTAGGCCTGGGGATGATCAATGTTGATTCAAGTGTCTTCACTAGATTTTTAATACTATAGATGCAAACATAATCCAGCATTAATAATTTTACCCAAGGGTGTGAGGATGGAAAATTCTATTCTCCGTGCGTACGCATGTAGCTACAGCCACCAATAAAGCAGCAGCATATATGCGTGTGTACAGGTGAAGAAGCGGAGGAGTGACTGAATGGTGACCTGGAGTAGAGTCAGAAGTAGTCTTACTCGTCAGGGTCCTCCGAGAGCTTCTCCGGACTTACACGTGAAAATCCGAATAAACCAAATACCACACAAACTCCAAATAAAATGCAAGAAGAGCCAACATCACTCAAACAGCAGCATTAACTAGAAGAGTTTGATTTTAGAACAGCATCATAATTGGTTTTATATTATTCCGAGTTAAACTGCAGTGGCTATAATTTTCCAAGGCTAAACAACCTTCACTTAGGCTGCGCGCTAGGCATTCAGATTGGCCAGGTTCAAGAATGTGCACAGCAGAATTGATGGGTTGTTTACTGAAGCTGGCAAGTGCATCAATTATTCAGCCAGAGATGAAGGATGGCCAAAATCCTGGGCGTGGTTGACGTACAGCAGCATGAGGCTAATGTTACAGCAAACAAGAACTAATTGGGGGGGTAATAGGCACATCACAGCTGCGATAGTGCCACAGATGAACAGTTAAAGGGTCTAGTCTGCTACTCGGCCAACAGAGTTGGATAGACCTGAACTTGCCTCCAAACTGCACAAGAAGGCAAACTGCACAAGGAGGTTACGGTCTGCATTCCAGGCTCTGAACCGAAGCAATCCAGCAGTGCTGGCCTTTGGCGTTGTGTCTGCGCATGCGCATGCTGGAAAGTGCAGCAAGCACACGCACAAGAGTGCGCACATGACGTTCGTGCTCCTGGTGGTTTGTGTACTCGCGGCGTCAAGCCACAGCTCGGCCGCGGTGGTGTGGATAGGCTTGAGCGTGCGCTCACGACGGCGTGGCCGCTCCTGGCGGTGCCGTGCGGCGTCGCGTGCGGTGAGTGTAGGCAACACAGCATGGCCTCGTGCACGGACGTGTGGACTGCACGGCAACGATGCCATCGGAGTAAAGGTTGTGCCTTGCAAGAAAGGTTGTGCCTTGCAAGGAAGCTTCCATGCCGGCACGAAGGCGCAGCCACAGGCAGAGAGGGCTCATTGGTATCGCCGCCGGACAGCAAAACAGGGGAGAAGGTTGGGCCTGGCATATGTCTGTGCTCACCGAGGGTCGACGGTGTAGGCGTGGCTGTGCCGACCGTTGGAGAAAGAGGACGCAGGCTGGGTTCGCGGTGCGCTCGCGGTTCACGGCGTTGCAGCACGTCGACACGTCCGGCTCGATGTCGCTCCTGGCGTAGCAGCTCCTTTCCGGCTCGGTGACGGCGACTGGCTCCGATTCGGCGTCGGCTCGTCACGGTGCTTGGTGGAATTGGGGTAAGCCCCTGGTGGCGGCGTGAGGAGGAAGGGGAAAAGGGGCGAGGGGTTAAGTAGGAGGAAGGCTAGGGTTCCAAGGAGAGGCTTCCGCGCGGGTGGCCGTCGATTTTCGGCTTCCGTGCTCTGGGGTACGTGGTGCACATCGAACGGCAGTTTGGGGTGCACGGCGCAGGCTCTCCCTCTCGCGTGAGGAAGAGAAACAGGGCTGCTGGGCCGTAAGGGAGGGTTGCGACGCCGACCTGGGTTGTAACGTTAGTTAACTAACCCCAACCTGGGTTCGAACCCCTCTCCCACCTATTTTCTCCAACGTTAGTTAACGCCGACCTGGGTGAGAAAACAGGGTTGTAACCGTCCGTCCGCGACGCCGTCTCCTACAACACCGTCCTCGCCATGCTCTGCCGTCATGGGGGCGACCTCCCACGGCGCTCTCCCTCCTCCGCCACATGTCGCGGGAGCCCCACCGCTGCTCCTACACCACGGTCATGCGCGGGCTCTGCGCGTCGCGTCGCGCGGACGAGGCCGTCGGCTGGCTCCGGACCATGCAGGAGCGCGGCGTCCGCCCCGACGGTCACGTTACGACACGCTCTTCCAGGGGCTGTGCGACGCCGCGGAGGTCGATGGGGCCGTAGAGCTGCTGAATGAGATGTGTGGCAGTGGTATCGAGCCAAACGTGGTTGTGTACAGCTGCTTGTTGCCGGGGTACTGCAAGTCCAGCCGGTGGCAGGACGTAGGCAAGGTGTTTGAAGAAATGTCCGGGCGGGGGATTCAGGCAGATGTGATCATGTTCACTGGTTTAATCGATAGCCTGTGTAAAGAGGGGAAGACAGGAAAGGCCGCAAGGGTGAAGGGCATGATGGTGGAGCGGGGGATGGAGCCAAATGCAGTAACGTACGATGTGCTGATCAATTCCCTGTGCAAGGAAGGATGGGTGAGGGAGGCAATGACTCTAAAGAACGAGATGGTCGCGGTGGTTCCTGGTGCAGGTCGATGGGCTGCTTGCGATTGGTCTGAGTGACAATTCAGTGGCGCTTTGGGATTTGAGCAAGCGTGTGTTGGTTACCAGAGTGAAATCTCCAGGTTGGTTCAGCACCTCGGTGCTCCCTTGGTCCAAATGGCAAGATCTGTGCTAAATTCCTCTTTCATGATTGATTATGAAGTTGCCTTCTGGATGCAGAGAAGTGCCTTCTGTATTCCATGAGAATGTGGGGAGACTCCGTTAGAGAACTTGTGGCATCCGGAGCCATTTTAAATGAGGTAAGCTTTCCAGGTTCTTGGATGTTTCTGTTTTCGCTCCGCTTTAAATGCTCAAGGAAAATCTTAAACAATTTCCAAATTATCCGAATGGGGAAGTTCGCATTTCATTATAAATAGCTTTTGTTAATATTCTTTCCTAGATTCTCATATGGAAATTGACACCACAAAATCTCGGATCCTCCTTGTTACGCTCGTATGAAGGGGATACTTCTGATGTAAATGATAACGAAATCATACATCTTGGTGCTAATCAGTACATGACAGTTCATCTTGGTAGGCTGAAGGAACATGAAGGTTCAATATTCCGAATAGCGAATAGCTTGGTCCACTGATGGATCAAAGTTTATGTCTGTTTCTGATGACCGTAAGTTGGTCTGTTTTGCTTTTGGCTCCCACTGCCCTCTTCAGGAACCCTTTTGTTCCAGCTAATTGCCTTTCATGATAATTTTGGCGTACTTGGTTTTATTTTTGTGGCAGTGCTCGCCTGTGGATGCGGAGTTTCAAGTCACAAAGTTTTGTCGATCAGCCAGCCAGTCAAGACAGTGTTGAAATTATACCAAGACTCACTTTTTGGGCATAGTGCGAGGATATGGGATTGCTATGTTTCTGATTCCGTAAGTTGTCATATTTTGTTCCCTCTCCTTTTGTAAATGATTTTCTTTTCATCCGCATCATTTGGCAGTGCTTTCTTTTTTTTCTTTGCTTGTATTTCTAGCACAGGAAAATTTTCAATAAACCCTTTTCTCTTGAATGGGTGGTAATTATTTAAAATATCCAGTTGACCGCTTTTTTTAGATCTCTTACTGTTGATAACTAAACTTTCCTTTTAGACAGTTATAACTGCTGGTGAGTATTGTACTTGTTGCATTTAGGGAATGGATGGAAAGCTAATCAATATGTTCGAAGAACGCATGTAAGTTTGAATGGCGATGGAACTGAGAATGGCGATGGAGAATGGAGGGTGCGGCGGCTGTTGGTGTATTTGGGCAGGCAAACCCTAATCGAGGGGGCCCTTGGCTTTTATATTTGGTGGCAGGCAAGGGGGCGGCAACCAGCGACCCAAAATTTCATTCCCCGCCCATCGATCTTGAGCTTCGCCATCGCCTAAACGTTGCTGTACTCGTTCAACTTGCCATGCAAAACCGTGTTGCCGCTGTTCCGTGTCCACCGTGTAGGATCGATTTTGACCGTTTAAACGGTCTACCCGTGTAATTACCGTTTTTGGGGTAAACTGCATGTTTGGCTGGTGAGTAACGTTTACACGGCGTTTACTCGTTCTACACGGCCGTGTAGGCGAACATTCTATCTAATGCAACCATACATCCGCATGCTTATCTTGTTATCGTGAAATTCAACCCAATCGTTTTCTTTCTCGATAGGATAGAAAATGCCCCAAGATCCACGAGCTTGTATTGTTACCGTGGTGCAGCATTAAGGGATCTGCACCTATCTGGGTTCAGGAGGGGCCCCTCGATCAGCTGAAGACTAAGATTTCTTCTTCCAAACAACGTCACGCGGGCAGTCTTTCTGCAACGGGTGACTTTTTACGAACAATTCACGGGTGCAAATACTCCCAGTCGCCGTGCCGGTCGGCAAGGCCTACCGGATCTGGCCGGTGCAGCTCTTCGATCGGGTCCTGCAAGAAGATCGAAGCTCAACCTGCTCTGCTGGTACGTGTGCCCCGTGCACATAAACATACTGCTGTTCCGGCTTCGCGTGTACTAGTGCAATCTTTTGGTTTCGTTCACGCGCGCGTGTGGTCGTTTTCTATCTTCAGAGTTCAGTTCTAGCTCGTCGCCGGCGGAGGCGAGGGGATGATCATCGCCGACCGCGCCTGATCCTTTGGTCCTCTCCTTTTGCACGCGGACACGGCCTGACGCTGCAGTTAGAGGTCTGGGCTGAATCGCCACCTGTCTCTATCCAAAATGGGCTGGCTCGCTCGCATTTGATTGGCCCACCGGCCTATATCGTGCCTGGGCTTCAAAACCAGGCCCAGATCGGATAACCACGTAATCATCCGCGCCGGCTCTGCGAGCGACGCCCTCGAACGAGGATGATTCTTTGCTGGTAATACGCCATACGGGAAGTCCGGAACGATCTGATCAAAGTTTGCAGTGGCGGTGGCGAATGTTTCTGCTCGGCCTCAGCGCACGATTGCACGAGGCCGACAGGGTGCTTCTCCTCGCGGCCGTCGTCGCTGCTCTCCTGCCGGGGGGAGTCCAGGGGCGGATCTAACGTTGGGCCCTCATCTCCGTCCCGCCCTCCTGCGGCCAGCTCCTCGGTGTGGTGGATGGCGGAGGCTTCAACCTCCTCAAATGGGTTGAGGGATGATTGCTGGTGTTGTATGTGCAATGAATTAAAGTAAGAACAAGGGACGATGGTGAATTTTGGCAGCACCAAGGGTTCGGCTGGGGAAGGAACTGACGGGGAAAAGGATGAGCTGATCCAGAGGGGGATAATTATCCACGATTCTCACCATGCCCAGCTTTGCCACCTCATGCTTGATCAAATTGCGTGGCCCTGCTGCAGTTTAGGCACGTGTGGTGCTTTGAATTTGACAAGGAAACCATCTGACGGCGCTCAGGAGGAGGATAAGATCATGATGTTACTGTAGATTACTGAATATTCTGAATCAAGTGTTAAGTTTCCTCCCAAACCCTATACTTGCAGCTCCTAGATCTCCCAAAACTTCAATGACACCTTGAAATCGGCCAAAAGAACAATTGTAGACCTGACATTTCTCTTCATTTTTCGTTTAAGGCACAACTTTTTTTTAAACGAACCGTACAAGATAGTGCGAGTTTCTATTGATATAGCAGAAAAAATACAAGACTACAGTCCTGGGAGACCATAGTCAGAAAAAAAGAAATGAAACGAAAAAATTAAGACTCACCCGGTTGGATTGGGACTTCAACACGGGAACTTCATAACTCAAACTCTCCCGGTTGGATTGAGGCATCAACACGGAAAACTCCATACCTCAACTCTCACCTGGTTGGATTGGGGCATCAACACGGGTGTTCTCAAGACTGCAGGGCCACGGATGCCGAGCAAGCCAAGTTGCCGCACCTACCAACCTTGTCCTGCCTAGGAAGTCGTCATCGAAACATGATCCCCGTCGATAAGAAGTCGAGAAAAATGGACTGCATCACATCGAGGAGACCACCGCCATGCAAGACATGTCGCCGTAGTGCCACTGCTCCACCATACACCAACCGACAGAGTGAAACCACCGAATCCGGACCTCTCGCAGGCTGCCTCGCCGTCACCACAGCGATGACACAACACGCGGGGGCCTCGCCACACCCGCCGTTGGATCTCCTCCTCACTCTCGTCGCCACGCTGAAGACACCGCATGCGGGGACCCGCCACGTCTGCCATAGTACTCAGTGTCACGGATCCGTTCCTCAAGTCACTGTCAGGATGATGAATAGTGTTGCCCCGTGTTCTAAGATCCCCATCAAACAGCCGAACTGCGCCCGCTGGACGACCGCATCGCATTGCGCCACCCACACAACATCCACCGCAGCCATACTAGCAAGCCCAGTTGTCGCTTGCGTCATCTTTCGATGATGTACCACACCAGAGTCACCGAGCAAGGCCGAGCAACCCGCCGCAGTCCGCTGCAAGCCAAGCCGTCCTACGATGATGGTGCTGCAAGCGCCGCCTTCCGACGCAGTCCCACACTACACTGACAGTTGCCAAGCAACGCCAGCCGCCGCAGTCCGCTACAAGGAGTTAGATCCATCATCCTTGTGACAACCCCGGACCGCCAGCATGATTTTGGTCGCCGTCGCATGAGCTCGGCAACCCCCTTCGAGCTCGCCATCTGCACCAAGCCGCCCCCGCCATGCCATCGGCAAGTCTTCCACCGTCTAGCCGAGATGGGTCTCCACGAATGATGCCTCCAAGAAGGTAACAACGCCAGCGACGCTGCTGTCACTTGTCCAACAAGTGGATAGGGTTTTCACCCGAAGAAACCCGTGCAAAAGGGATGGGCTCCAAGATGACGCCCCCAACAGAGAGAACGACGCCTCGCACGCTGGCGTCATCATCACCAGCAGAAAGCCAGCGAGACTTTCACCCGGAGAATCCCATCCCCAACTACACGTCCACTCGGCAAACCAGGAAGTCTTCCCGAAGCCGCCGTGCCACCACACGCCACGGCCAACTCGCACCTGCCTCCCGAAGGCCTGCTTACTTCTTGCTGCTGCTGTGCTACTGGCTTGCCTTGCGTGCGTCACCTCGCTGCACCCCGTGTGGGCCGCTGCCACTGCTTGCTGGTCGGTGCACGCTTGGTGGCCTGCCTGCTTGTTGCAAACCTCACGGGGGGCCGCCAGGCAGCTGCCACGGCCTACTGGCCTGCTCGTTGTTGGGCCTGCGCACACCTCGCTGGCAGCCGAGTGCGCCGTCCACCGCCGCTGGTAGCTGTGCCGTTGGCACCGGCCGCTGTGCGCCGGCGCCTGCTTGCCCGACCATACCGTGTCTGGCCACCGCGTCGCGCCGCGCTCACCTGGGAGCTGCGCGCGCTGGTCTCTGCTCTCTGTCCGCTCGCTTTCGCTATAAGAGGAAACCGCCGCCAATCCGCCTCGTGCCGCCCACGGGCACCGCGCGCGGCCTCTCGCGCCGCCGTCAGCCGCAAATTAGACGCGGCCCCACGAACCATGGCCGCAGCAGCAGACTGCCTCCACCTCGCTCGTCATGCCGGCCGCGCCCAGCCCGCGGTAGCGCCTCAAGTGCCATCGCCGCGCTCCAGCCCGCGGCCGCCCTTCGCGTGCCATCGCCGCGCGCCACCTGCGGTCAGCTCTCATATGGCATTCTTTCAATTTGTTAGGTCATGGTCATGAACATTCTTTTGCTGCTTTCTTGCTAGAATCTAATGGAATAGCAGTTGGCTGCACCACCAGAAGATGAAGAACCTAAGTCTGCGACTGAAGTTGTAGCTGATGTACTAGATGACAGCACCAAGAAGAATATGTTCCTTCAGAATGTGGGGATCAAGACTGGGTGACCGAGGTCTAATGTATAGAATGTCCAAGCACAACTGGAAGTGGAGAAGAAGGTAAATGTTGAGCTTCGTGCAAAAGTGGATGATTTGGAAAGGAGAGCGCAGAAAAAAGAACAAGCAAGGTTAAGGGACATGGAGGAGATGCACAACAAGCAAGCTAGCTTGGAAGCGAAACTTCAGCTTATTCTCGATCAACAACGACCAGTTGATTGAATTAATGGTATGTGCACTGCTAGTTCAATAGTTCACTGCTACAATATTTTGTTCTTGCTTTATGCACAAGGCTAGAGGCTTATTTGCACTGCTACTACACTATCTTACATTTTTTTTGTTTTTGGTCTTGCAAGCTGCTAAAGGATGGCGTGAACTGGTGGACTACATCCAGAATTTCCACCACCAACCTGGAGCTGCTGGTCTGATGCAAGATGCACTTGCTTGAGCTGCTGTTTTGATTCAAGATGCTCATAGTTGAGCTGACTTATTGTTCTTTCTCCTTTAGACTTATTGTTCTTGTGTTGAGCTTGTGCTCCTGGGTTGCAAGTTGAGCTGCATCTCTTAGACTTAGTGATTTGCATGCTTTTGATGTGTGAAACTTGTGACTGCTTCTGGATAATGGGTTCTTTTGAAATGGTCTGATTGCTTCTGTTGTGATAATGGTTTGGATGCTGTTGGGCTGGAATCATTGCGGACTGAAATATTTATGGGTTGAAATGACTCTGAGCAGAATTCATTGTGTGCTGAAATGTTTATGGGCTGAAATTTTGGGCCAAAAGTGATCCACTAATAAAATTGGCCCATTGAAATAAAATGATCCACATCATCATTAGTGCCATGTAAACAGCCATGTCACCATCCATGTTGGTAGCCATGTCATCATCCACGTTGGCAGCCTTATCATTGTCCACGTAGATGGCCACATCATCGTCCACATCGACGACCACGTCATCATCCACATCACTATTGGCAGCCATGTCATCATCCACATTATCAGCCACATCACTAACCATGTCAGCTTGAATCCGCGACGTTTACTTTCGTCGCTAAAACTGGGCTTTGGACTGGGCTAACTGGACCTCGGGCTACTCTGCGATGGTAAAAAACTATCACGGATCGCTTCAATCCGTGATGGTTTTGAAGAATCGTCGATAGATTTAATCAATGACGCTCAATCAACAACGAAATCTCAAACTGTCACGGATGGTGAATTGCGACGGATTTTCAATGATCCGCGACAAAATGATTCCGTCGCAGAATAAATAGTATGTTGTAGTGCACGGCCACCGCGTGCATCCTCTCGCGCCGCCATCAGCGCAGACCAGACGCGGCCCCATGAATCGTGGTCGCAGCCGCAGACCGCCTCCACCTCGCTCCTCATGCCGGCCGCGCCCAGCACACAGCAGCTCCTCGTGCGTCGCCGCAGCGCTCCAGCCCGCGGTAGCGCCTCGAGTGCCATCGCCGCGCTCCAACCCGCGAACGCCCCTCGCGTGCCATCGCCGCGCGCCACCTGCGGCCGCCCCTCGCACAACGCGCCATAGCCGCAGCTGTCGCCGACCCGCAAGGGGCTGTGCTCAAGGAGGGGTTGAGGCCAACCACGAAGACGAAGGGGCGAGGGAGGTCGCGGCCCTGTAGATCCAGGCCTGGGGGCACCAGATCCGGTCCCCAGGACGCCGGATTCGCCACCCCAAGCCCGTTGCCGGTGCGACGTTGTGGATCCGCCCCCGGCCGCCGCTGCCCCCGTGCCGGTGCCAGCGCGGGAGAAGCCCTGCCGCCGCCATCCTAGCAGGCACACGAGCTTTTCGGTGCCCTGCTCAGGCAGCGGCGAGGTGGAAAGGAAGCCGGAAGGGGGGTTGACGATGGCGGAGGAAGGGGTGCCGCCCGAGTCGGCCCCAGAGGAGACGACGCGGGGGCTAAGTTTGTTTTGAGTTTGGATCTTAAGGCACAACATCGAATTTAGCCTCCAACATAGCTAAAAGTGCTTTGAAATTCACTACATGCATTGAGTACAATCTGAATATTTTTAACCGCCATTGGAGTGGGTGCGCTGTGTCAGCGTGTGGACCACGGTCGCGCCCTGCGCACAGGAGGAGGAAGGCGGAGGGGGCTGGGTGCTTTGCTGTTCCTGACCTGCGTGGAGGAAGGTAGGCGTGGGGGAGGAGAAGCGCCATGGAGAGGGAGAGGAGAGCTGCTGCGTGGTGCTATGCTGAAGCTCGCCGAGGGGGAAGGGGATGGCACAGAGAGGATGTGGAGAGAAGATTTGGAGAGTCTGTTGGAGTGGATCGAAATATGAGGAAGAAATTTTAGCTAAATGGATAGCTAAATGAGAATATGAAGAGTGAGATTTAGCTAGACTGTTGGAGTTGCTCTAATACGAGACGGATCGAACCAAACGGACCAAACCAATTTAACCCAAAAATAATAATGATAACCACAGTTTAGGACTTTAGGCTGAGACAATGTTGTATTTAACCCCAACTTTGCTATTGGGCTTCGTTTCCAGACCCTGTCAAAATCCTGCTACCGGTGGATTAAAAGCTGGGCATACAGTAGCCACACGGCGAGCTGCAGCAGCTGTTGCCGCCACAACCAACGAGCTGAGAGCTGCAAGCACGCGCGTCCGTGATGCTTGCCAGTTGCCATAGGTGCATCTGCGCTCGCCACCGCCAGGGCACTGTCACACGGAAGGAAAGAGGACCATGCGCTCAATGCAAGGTGCCGAGCTCCCGATGAGAGTGCGAGGCCACGCCGCCCAGGTGCCCAGTTGCCAGCGAGGGCACGAACACCATTCACGATTCAGCGATCTAGCTACCTCTCATGAGTTTTACCGGAGCGTATAAACACTTTTGCATTGTATTGTATCGCTATTCTACAAACTCGGATCACAATACCAGTCCCAATCCTACCAGGGAGCAATTGCAATCGGATTATGACAGACCGAAAAAAAATCACGGGCTCAGACGACGGACCAAACGATGGACTGTACACTACTACAGATTACATCATCGCAAACGCCTCATCACCACCGGTTTGATTCGAACCGGCGCTGATAGACTATCACCACCGGTTCCAAATGGACTCGGCGGTGATGCAAACATATCACCGCCGGTTCGTATTACAAACCGGCGGTGATACTCTCGAGGGCATCACCGCCGGATGGTAATATGATCCGACGGTGATGTGTTCTCCATCTATCTCAAATATTTCCTCTTCCTCTCCCTTCTCCCTTAAATTTCCCCCCTCTCTCTCGGACTTTCTCCTCTCCCCCGACGCTCCCTCTCTTCTTCTCACCTCTCCCCTTCTTCCCACCACCGCCCCCACAGTGCAGCTCCCCTCCCGCCACCGCCCCAATCCCTCTCCTCTCCTTGCCCCTCCCCTCCCTTCTCTCCCCAGCAGTGGGGAGCTCAGCACGAGCTCGGCGTGGGAGCTCGACCGCGGGTGGCCCATATCCACGCGCTTCCGACCGGCCGCCGCGGGAGCTCGACCGCAGGCGTCCGTGGGAGCTCGACCGCCGCAGTGGGAGCTCGACCGCGGGCCACCGCGGGAGCTCGACCGCGGGATGCCGGCCCACCACGGGAGGTCGACTGCGAGCCGCCGTGGGAGCTCGACCGCGGCCGCCGCGAGCTGGCGTGCGGGTGCTCAACCACCAGTGGCCAGATCCACGCGCGGGCGTCCGTGGGCCGGTGTGGGAGCTCGGCGCGCGGGTCGGCGCGGCCGCGGCCGCAGCGGCCGACGCATGTGGCCTTCCCCCGTCGCCCCCTCTCCTCCCTTCATCCTCGGCATGGGAGCGAGCGGCGCAGCGGTGTGGGGTAGATGCGGAGCAGCCGCGAGGATAATTTTTTTTGTTTCGTAACGGGTCAACACTGCCAGTTGTTGAACCGGCGGTGATGGCCCCTTCCGTCACCATCGATATAAATCCAACGCCCTCCAAAACCGGCGGTGATGATCATTTTGAACCGGCGGCGTGGGGGGCGCTGGAGTAGTGGTAGAAGGCACCAAGGATTGGTCGCTTGCTTTATAATTAGGAATCTAGCCCGACTCGCATATAGGATGGACTAAGACCCACCTATCAATGACATAAGGTGGACCAAACTAAAAATTTAGATGATTTAGGTGACCAAATAAAAAACATAGCTAATAGCGCCCGTACGTCCGATGGGAAATTTCCAATCGGATGCTCTGTCGCAACATCAAAAATAAACTCAATCAAAGTTACTACTTACAACATTACAAAAATATATATAAACATAACTTTGTCATCCGATCCTATGATAGAACGACAATATGTAGAAATAGAGTTTTGTAACATTAACACTTACCTTTTGCAACATTTAAAGATTATAATTGCAATATTTTTGAACTACAATTGCAATATTAAAGAAATATTTTTTTTAAAAGTAATAGAACAAATAGAATTAGTAAATTATATTAAAAAGTGCAACATGAAAAATCAACTATTGAAACACCTAGAATAAATTTATGCAACATCATAAAGCAATTGTTGCAGCATCACCTCACATCTCAAAGATATTGAAAATTACCACTGCAATATCACAAATCTATCTGTCGGTGTTCCGAAATCACTGGCTAGTAAACTTATTTGCGCGTCACAGGATCGGATGGTAATGCAAGGATGTGACACAAGATTTATACTGGTTCGAGCTGAATGTCCCTACATCCAGTTCGAGCTCTTGTGCTCTTGCACTCAGTTTGTAGTAGGGGTTATAAACGGGCGAGAGAGGGAACAGAGGTCCCAAGTCTCTGGTGTTCGTGTGCGTGTGTGTACGTATGTTTTTAGTCGGCCTGTTAGGAGAGAGTCCCCCCTCCGCGGGACACGCACCCTCCCTTTTATAGCTCAAGGAATGGGTGTTTACATAGAGAAGGATGTGGGGGTCGGGCGACTCCCGACCCCAGCCTACCAGCTACCCTTCATTTATGGTCTCCGTCAGGTCGTGTTGTCCGGTCTTGATTAAGACAGTTAGGAGCCCGCGGCCCATACCGAAACTGTGCTGATTGTGGCAGTACGGGGGTGCGGGACTCGTACTGCTGCGGGTGTCATCAACTGTTGCGTGCGGGTTCCCGTCACGTCCTTGCGTGGCGCGCGTCTTCGTGTCCACTGTTGGCGTTGTCAGCCGGAGTGGTTGAGCCAGGGCTGTCTCGGGAAGTGACGTGCTGTCCCGTTGCCCACTCCGGTTCGTACGGGAGCGTGGTGCGGTCATGTCCTGTCTTTCCAGGGTCACGTCCGCAAACGCTTTTTGACTAGGGCTGCTTGCCTACTCCCAGAGACCTGTTGTCGTAAGTGGTTGTCATGCGTCCGACTCCCTCCTCTGGGGTCGGGGGTCGGGCGAGGCGGAACTCTTGACCACGAGGGTCAGGTGAGGCGGAACTCCTTCGCGGAGGTCGGGTGTGGCGAAACTCCTTCGTGGAGGTCGAGGTCGGGCGAGGCGGACCCCTTTCGGCGGACTGCGGGGTGTCCTGGTCGTGGTGGGCCGTCCCAAGGTGTCGGGCTTCTGTTTGGGCTGGTTATTCCCATGATCCTAACTTTGGCGTGGCCCAGTCGGTCTGGTTCTTACGGGCATGTTTAGGGTATCCGTTACTTTTTCCCTCATCAGTAGCCCCCGACCCCCAGCGAGGTTGCTCAGGAACCGCGCGGGGGGTCCCGTTCTCGCAATGGGAGGGCCTGCTCTAGAGCGTACATTGCCAACCCTTCACGGTTTTCCAGTGGTTGCGCGCGAGCGCACCCACTAGGTGTAGTCCCCAAGCCTCTGAGTGTGTCAGAGACTCGCTCAGAGGGTTCAGCGAGTGATGTTTATTTCTTGAGGCAATGTGACCTTATTATTTTGCCATTTTGTATCCAATGGGTGCGTGCGAGCCATCCAGTGGGTGTAGCCCCCGAGCCTCTGAGCGGATCAGAGATTCGCCCAGTGGGTTACGTGTGTGTGGCGGCCCCGGGTCGCAAGGCCCTGGGGCGTGCATTCTCTTTTATTTTTTACTTATGGGACGCGTCAGCTCTGGCGGCGAGGCTCTGCTGTGTGACCTTGTGCCACTCCGGGTGCCGTTTTAGGCAGCGCCCGGACGCCCAGTTTGACCCGTGCGGTCGCTTCGTGGCACGCTCGCCCAAGCACTCTTCCTGTTTTGCTCGTGGGCTGTCGCATTCCGCGGGCGAGGGGATTTGATGTCCGCTCGCGGGCTCAAACTCTCCCTTCCCGGCTATAAATAGGGTGCTCGGGCGCTCTTCCCTGGCAATTCCTTTGCCCTTGCTCCTCCATCCTTCTAGATTATGATGGCTTCTTTTCTTGATCATGGTCGCCCTCCCGAGGGAGGGTTGCGATCCCTTAGGTTCTGGTGCTAGAAGAACGCTTGCGAGCCTTGGGTCATCGCTGGAGAAGGTTGATGCACCGTCCATTGGTCGGAAACCCATCGAGGGCATCATGGCACTCCTGCACGGATCGCCACCGCAACTGCGCTCCTTGCGGCCCACTTCGGCGACGAGGTTGCTCTTGTGGTGGAGGCGGCGACCGAGCTGTTCGTCAGCGGGGCCCCCGGTGCTGCCCCTTGGGGGGGGAGGATGCTAGAAGAAGGCTTGCGAGGTGGGTACTCCTCCGGACCTTCTACTCTGGCTGCTACTCTCCCCAAGACGAGCAAAATTGTCACCTTCACGGTGGCAACGGTTTTTGTTTTCTGTAACGGCCACGGGCCAAGCCCCTTATGTAACTTTTGTTCGCAAAGTAATGTAAGCCTCATTTTGCATCGGCTCGTATCCACTACTTGCTTGTCTTGGCTAGCCATGATCGTGGAGGTACTTTTTTTTTTGTTGTCGAGGGGTCGGTCATTCCAGCCCCGTTTTTATGTCGCCCTTCCACGCGCTCCTTTCGCTCGGAGCGGGAGGGTTGGTGCATGCCACGTTTTCCGTCGGAGGCAAAACGTGATGCCCGTGGAGCTGATAGCGGGTCAGTCTGAGTGCGGCCCCGCTCCCCCTTCGCGGGGATGCGGACTGAGTCAGCTGGCGACTGACCCCAAGTTCCTGCTTTCCTGACCCCCAATGTTATCAGGATCGTTTGACCGATCCCGACGGCTCGCTGCCTCCCCTCGTGGGGGATACTTGGGTTTAGGAAAGTCAAGGCTCAAACACAAGGTCAGGAAGCCCGGGCCACGTGGGCACATCCGGGTGGTGGCCGTTGGGCCCTTCCCTTGTTAGCCCTCGCACTTTTTGGCCCAGGGTAGCTGTTGAACCCGTCTGCGGGCTAGCTTTCGAACCCTTTGGTGATCGCGGGCCTTCATGGCCTTTTGGGCCGTCGCTCGGCCCATTTTTTTCTTACCTAGGGGCAATCCGGTCGTTTCGCCGTGCCGCTGCGCCGTACGCCTCCACACGAGCCGCGACTGTTGGTGTTGCGGGCCCCGGTTATGATGGGACGCCCGACCCCGACAACCGGCGATGCTGCCAGATTCTGGGGCCATCATTTTTGTAAGTTTTACTTGACTCCGCACCTCTTCCTTTTGCTTCTCATTTTGTTTCTGACTCTAATTCTTTCCACGCCTGTCAGGATCGATCTGCTTTTTTCCTATCCACCTTACCGCTTCCTAGGAGCGCCACTCGGCGCGAGGCGAACCGCCTCGCTGCCGATGCGAAGCTGAAGAAGGAGGAGGACAAGCGGAAGAAAGCGGAGCTGGAGAAGACAAAGGGGAGGTCGCGAAGCGCAAGCGGCAAGGCGTCATCTCCTCCAGCGATGAGGTGGAAATGCTCGACCGCTTGGAGGACGAATTCGACGACCCCAGCGACAGCGGCGGCGAGGAGATGGAGGACGACGAGCCAGATTGGGATGAGCTGGCCGACGAGGATTACACAGGGGCGGAAGGGTCCTCCTTGGCAGCAGCGAAGGCTATCGCCCCCTCCTTGTCACAGGGGGATCGCGTGCGGGGAAACACCATGCCCGATGTGCGGCCATCGGCTCCGAGGGGGTTGGGTGGGACCTCCGATCCCCAGAGTGGCGAGACGAGCGCACCCCGAGTCGTGGCAGGAATGTGGCGACCGTCTTCTCCCCCAGCGTCTCTACGCGACTCCGCGCACCCCGCTGGGGCATCCAACCCGCGCCCAGCGGCGAACGTGTTGGGGAAACGCCACGGTGAACCGGTGGCGTCGATGGTCCCGAAGCGCGGCCGCTCGGTCTCGACACGGTATGTGACCCGTGATTTGAAGGTTTTGTCCTTTCTTTTCGCTTGCGCGATTTGCTAACAAACTCTTCTTTTTTTTGTAGTGCGGACGCCACCCGCGGTAGCCTGGTGATTGCTCCGCGCAAGATTCTCTCCAAGCAGCGGGCGGCCCAAGATGCCGTGGTCGAGCCAGCGTCCGGAGGCGTAGAGGGCGACGCCCCCATGACCTCTGCTGCAGAGACTGTCTCACCGCCAGAGGGGGCGCAGGGCGGAAAAGGGCCTGACCTCCCCGCCGGCGGTGGATGTCATCACGGTCGACTCCCCCGACCGTTCGGATCGAGGAGCTGCGAGCGGGGCCTTCACCGGCGAGTCCAGCGGCGACCCCATCCACCGATGACGCCGGATCAGCCGAAGGGACGGGGGCTCAAGCGACCATCAAAGCCGCGGCAGGGCCCGAGGGGCCGACACCCGACCCCGCAACGGTCGCCGTCCCCTCACCCGACCCCGCAACGGTCGTCGGCCCCGCGCCTACGGAGTCAGCCGCAGGCGACGCGGTCGTTCCGCCTTCGACAATTGCGGGGGTTCCGCCGGTGGGGTCGGGGAGCCGACCCCCGCACCCATGGTGGCCACGGAAGCGGAGGCGGCGAGCTCGACACCCTCGGTGCAGGAAGCCACTGCCCCAACGCCCATGGGGACAGCCGGGACGATGGGTGCGGGAGCTCTTGTCACGTCAGCGCCTTCCTCGCTGTTAGTGGGCGCGCCGGCCTCGCCCCTTCCGCAGGATGGCGTGGCCGCGCCCGCACAAGGAGCCGGCGACGATTCAAGCCTGCTAGCCCTGACGCAGGGTTTCACGCGGAGGGAGCTTGACTGGGGGCGACTCCGGGGGGCGGCAGCGAGCGTGGCCACGCTAATGGGCACCCTCCTCGGACCGGCGCTAGTGGTAAGCTCTCCAATGCCGGACCTAGGATTCCATTTTTGGGCTTACGATTTTGTTTCCGACCCCTGGTGTCTCTGATCCCTGCTTTCCCGCGCCTGTTGGCGTGTCACAGGAAATGGAGCTTCGAGACCAGGAGCGTCTGACCCTGCGGGCACAGGGCCAGGAGTTCGCGGAGGAGCGCCGGAGGACAGAGGAGGAGCTGGCCTCGGCTCGGCGGGCCCTGGAGGATGAGCGCAGGGCGAGGATGGCGGAGCTTAACGCCGCGTGTCAGAGCCTGAGCGACGCGCACACCCAATGGGTCGCCGCTGCTGCGGAACTTGAGCAGCTCCGCAAATCGCTTCGTAAAGCTATTTTAATTTATTGAAAGGAGAGAGGACCGTGGGGACCCTTAGACTCACAAGTTCGCACCCAAACACATAAAGTGGCATCCTCATCAACATGCACACATTTACCTTAAATAATGATTTTTGCATTAAATTACATCCATACTCAAGTCATGCATACGAATCAGTTCTAATTACCTAACCCTTATGATCTACGAAATTGATGAGCGAATAATATTTCTATTTTCCAAGAATTTCTGATTTTTTTTCTCTAATGCATCTTGTGAGGCTTGTCATTGAGACATTAAAAGGAGCTTATAATTAACAACCACTACCGGAAACCCGAACATTGCCGAGTGCCAAGGGGTTTGCCGAGTGCAATTTTTCGGGCACTCGGCAAACAATATATTTGCCAAGTGCCATCGAGAAAACACTCGGCAAAAAAAAGCACTCGGCAACACAAGGTTGTTTGCCGAGTGCCTAGAGGTTGGCACTCGGCAAAGAGGTGTTTGCCGAGTGCCAAGGGGTGGGCACTCGGCAAACATCCCATTTCTGAATTTTCTAAAAATTTTAAAAATAGCAAACAAAGTCTAAAAATTATGAGATTTGACAAGATGTCATAATATCATATGTGTCGGTTGTGAGAAAAAGTTGAGGAAGTTTCGCACACTTTTGTCATGTACGTGCTTACAAACCGATACATCTCCGAAGAAAAATCATAGAGTTGAGAATGATCCGATAAGAATTGGAGTCAAATTGATGGTCGAATTGTTGTTTGAGTTCAAAACTTTTTGTATAGGCAATAGATAACATAGATTGCTTAACGTGAAATTTTGGTAATTTTTCAAGTCCATTTGGTATTTTTAAATTTTTTTTACTTAATTTTTTTGCCGAGTGTATTTTATTGGCACTCGGCAAAAAGAGGCTTTGCACGAGTGCCATAAAAATACACTCGGCAAAGCGTCTCGGATGAATTTGGAATTAGAATTTTTGGAGTATTTCAAATGACCTCGGATGAAGAAACTCACAACAGCAAAGTTGTAGATCTCGAAAAGTTAAGAAACTTTGTAGTTCACAACTTTTTTATTTGAATGCATTTAGGATTTCAAATATGTGTTTGAATTTCTCAAATTTGAAATTCAAATTTTGCAAACGACCTCGGATCAAAAAACTTACAACATCAAAGTTGTAGATCTCGAAAAGTTAAGGAACTTTGTAGTTGAAAAGTTTTTTATTTGAATACGTTTAGGGCCTCAAACAAGCAATTTTATCTCGAATTAGTATAATATGTGGAGAATCAAAACAGAATCTAGACATATGTAATACAGGGTTGGAGTGGTAGAGGAGGCTAAACGCAAAGCAAGAGGTCACGGGTTCGAATCAAGGCAGCCGCGTAGCGCGCGATTTAACGCGAAATAATAGCGAGACTTGTGACTTGTGACTTGTGACTTGTGACATTGGATGATTGGTGTGATTACCGGGTGAAAATAAAACCCTTTGCCGAGTGCAAAAGGGCCTTTGCCGAGTGTATTCGACACTCGGCAAACAAGGCCAGTCCGGTAGTGAACAATAGTAAGATAAGATCATTGTGTGTGTCCCTTCATCTGAATGCTAGAGGTTTTCATTGTTATTTGAAAAAATATTACAGAATAATCCCATATAGGCCAAGTGTTAGAGACCCTGCAAAGTCTCTTATTAACATTACTTGATTATATTAACTGGCACAGGAGATACCCACTATTTTGACAGGAAAATAAAGAACCATGTGATCAGTGCTGCTTGGTAGCACCTTGGGGACGGGGGCCATGGCCATCGGAGTTCCACTGAAGCAGCATCCAGGCCATGGATATCCCTGCATTGGAAATGGGAATTCAGGTTAAATTTAGTTCTCAGATCTCAGTCAGAGGTCTTGAACAGCGGATTAGCCACGCATGAATTCTGTCCTGCTCCCAACATTCATCTCCATAGAGTGATAGTGGATGGAAAAACCTTAAAAAATAGTGGATGGAAACTTTTACGCAGACAGAGCGGTATGATAGCGAATTTAACCACCAAAACCTGACGCTGTACCTGCGACGAAGATGAATGTGGTGAGACTAGCTGCACGGATGGTGTGGCACACAAAGCACTCGACGGCAAGGTAGCCGAGGGCGTAGACGAAGGACAGGAAGGTGGCTGCGTAGAGCGGCTTGCTGCCGAGGTTGAAGGCACACAGGAAGCACAGCGTGCACGACAGCAGAGTCCACACCGCAACCGTTCGCCCATGTACTCCGGTCACTGAAGACCAGGCCAGATGGTAAGGTTTAAGTGGACGGACCATTAAAACAAGTACTGATCTAGCACGTATTACTTGGTATCTCAGAGTAGGTGCTCGAGCAGAGCGACGCGGAACCGAAGAAGCAGGACCAGGTGAAGGCGGAGCGGAAGGTTCCGACAGCGATGAGCCACCACCCCAGCGCCGGCACGCTGCGCTTGTTCCATGCTCCGGCCATGGCTTACGTACGTGCCTGGCGCAATGACTACTACAGAATAGAGGAAGCGCGAGTGTCTTTGCTTTGCGAGCTGGATACCTGGATCACGAGTGCTTAGAAACGCTAGCGCTGCTTCCGCCTCTATTTGTAGGGCAGCTACTCAGCTGTGCGGAACATCAATAATATGGCTAAATTATAGTCTACTCTCAGTCCACATCAACTTTCTCTGGAGCTGTCATGTCATTTGAATATAAAAGAACCCTCCTAACGCATTCTTAGTGACAAGACAAGTAATTATAGTTGATATAAACTGATACCGTAATCACTTATATTAAGTATCGCAAGATGTCGTGATGGTCTTAGCGGAATCTTGCAAACAAACAGACAAACTAACTATTCCTATCACATTTTATCTTTTATTCATGCAATCGAATTTTAATTTAGATGCTCGAAAATTAAATTTCTAACCATGAATCAAGAGAGGACGGAGTTGCTAACCTTTACAACACTACGAGTGGAACCTCCAAGAAAAATGGAGAAATCGGGCGGCACCTCCCCTATGGCACTATGGATGAACAAGGGATGATGATGAAGAACAAATGAGCTGCTCAGGGTCAGGGAGGAAGAAGGTGTGGCCGTTTTAATGTGTTGGGGTATTTACTAACCGATTGGTGTTTCCAACCGGTACTAGATGAGGCAATTTAGTATCAAGCGGTAATAAGTTGCGTCTAGGCAATTTAGTACCGGTTGAAGCCACTAGCCGGTACTAAATTGCCTCCAGGGTATCTAGCCATTGTTGGAGGAGCTGTTTTAGTACCAGTTATTAGTACTCTCAACTGGTACTAAATGGCTCCCTGGGGCAATGTTCTTTAGGACCGGTACTAAATGCATGCATTAGTACCGGCTCAAAATGCAGCTAGTACTAACGCCAACGACAAATGCTCCATTTTCTGGCAGTATCACATGGAACACTGAATGTATAGTTGACATAAACTGATACCGTAATCACTTATATTAAGTATCGCAAGATGCCGTGATGGTCTTCGCGGAATCTAGCAAACAAACCGACAAAACAACTATTCCTACCACATTTTATATTTTATTAATACAATCGAATTTTAATTTGGATGCTCCATTTCAAACTATGGTTTAATTTCTTTAAGTTTCAAAACTTTGGAACCATGTGGTGATGCCTGTTTTTTCTTCCTGCCGAACCGGCGTGCTTCATGCACTCGTTTTGGCCTAAAATGTTTAATTAGCTGTGCGCGGCTACTCCGTCCAGTCTGACAGCAACAGCTCTCGACCTAAACTACAATCCAAGCTGGCTAATTATATACTAGCAAGTAACAACGTGCAAAAGATGCTCATTTGTCAGAAGGAACACTGAATAATCTTATTCTTTCATTGAGAGAAACTGATGATACCTTTGGTTAAGTATGGTACTACAAAAATGATTTTTAGGGGGTGGGAAAAAAACGTATTTTGGGGGGCGGGTACCGTACCCGCCCCTACTTCTCACAGCTAAAATTCGATTTGCAGGGACGGGTATGTACCCATTTGTAGGGGCGGGTCATGGTGTCACCCATCCCTACAAACCATGGTGACGCTTGTAGGGATGGATGACGCCATGACCAGGGTTTCCCTAACCGGTGGGAACCGGTCCGGCTTGACCGGTTACCGGTCAAACCGGTCCGGTCCGGTCCAGTTCCGGTTTGGGCCAGTACCAAACCGGCCCAAATTCAAAATTTAAATTTAAATTCAAAAAAATGAAAAATTCCCAAAAAATTCCTAAAAATACTTCAAGGTGCGACAAATCTAATCACTACCGGATTTCGATACTTCGCCGTGTGCCCCAGGCAAACGGCGAAGCCCCCCGGGCACACGGTGAAGATTTTGCGGAGGGTCGCGCACGGCGAAGCGCTGACGGTAACTACAGGCACGGCAAAGGCCGAGTTTGCCGTGTGCCAAATTTCGGGCACACGGCAAAAAATTTTGCCGTGTGTTTGTCGAGGTACACGGCGCAAAAAAGCAAGAAGACGGCGGGACCGGAACCTGACGGCGTCGGGATGAATTCGCCACGCGCCACGATTTCAGGCACACGGCGAAGATAATTAGTTCGCCGTGCGCCGGGCCCGCGGCACACGGCAAAGGATGGTCAGTTCGCCGTGTGCCGCCTCCTGGCACACGGCGAATTGTGCACACTTTACCGTGTGCCAAGCCCATGGCACACGGCAAAGTAACCAGAAACAACCTGTTTTTTTCGCGTTTAAAGTACCCACTCAAACCATATATCATAGATCATATATCATAACAAGCACATGCAATATATATATATATATATATATATATATATATATATATCATGACAAACCGCAAATTCACAAGTCAATGCATAAATTAAGTTCACAAGTTTACATATCCACAAATCCTTATTTAAAATCCTCCTAGCATCATCAAGTTTACATCTATAGAGGCACAAATTAACAAGTTCATGGCTGAGGTGGGCCGTCGAACGCCGGTGGGGCGTTGAGCTGAGGTGGCAACATGTTTTGTACGCCCGGCGACAATTCTGGTGTATTCGATGCCGCCGATAGATTCTGCAAAAAATGTAAGACAATAAATTGCAGGTGAGACAAAAACCAAGTTCTTAAGTTATAATTCATGAAAGGAGCTTAAAGATCCAACCGCTGTAGAGAGGTCGAAGCAGGTAAAGGATCAGATGTAAAAAGAGCAACTCAATCTTGCAAGGAAAAACTTTATCCAAGAATATAACTTTAGCCTAGCTTCTTTGAGCTTGGTGTCAAGATAATGCATGAAACCATATCTCCGGACTTTAACTTACCAATATAAACATTTTCATCTACACATGTCAAAAATGTTGAAATTTGTACTACAATATATTATTAACATTGAATTTGGATTTCAGGTAGCATAAACCATTTTAATCCGAGGACACTTTCAGCTGTGGATTTTGTAGCTCATATATTGGGTGCTCCAAATAAACAATACTCCCTCTGTTGAAAATACAATTTGCTTTAGAACATTCCTATATATACCGTAGGGCTGCCCTCTACCCTCATATGACGCACTAGCAAATCTGTGCAGACCGCTTTTAGTCTAATGCTCAACAGAAGTTCAAACTTTCATTGAAATACCTGATTTTGAATTCCTATGATAATGCATCTTGTAATTCGAAACTTCAGTTTCGAATTTGATTTGCAAAACTAGATCGACCAAATTACCGCAAACGAAAATCAAGATACTCACCGGAGGAGTAGTAGAAGCAGGAGCCACAGGGAATTGCATGGCTGGGATGGGATTACCCATTTGGATAGAAAGACTTCGAATGTAGTTGTACATCTGGGCCATCTCGGCTGCCTGCTTCTGCTCGTTCTCTTGTCGTAATCTCCTCTCTTCGGCCAACGCCGCCTCGTATGCCGCCTTTTGCGCTAGCATTTGGTTCTACAATATTTCATGACAATGTTACAATGCAAATCAAATATATGTACAAAACGAATGAACTATGAATAAATAAGAAAAAAACCTGAATTTCCTGCACTTGGAGCTGCGACGCGGACAGCCGTGGGCGTATGGCCGGGCTATTGGCCGTGCTCCTCGCTCAAATCTGGGAGAGGGTGGGAGTGCTGGCCGTGTCTACAAGGCTGTCGCCAACATAGTAGCGCCCATGTTTCTTGCCTCCTCCCGCCTTCACTTCTCCATCAAGGGGCTGGGTCCTCGGATCCCAGTCTGGCCCATGGACCTGTCTTCCCATCTCTGTGTACGCCTGGATACGACTGTGGACGGACGGGTTGCTGTACGCCGAGGGCGGGTCGTCAGAGTTGTAGGTGACGTTGGATGTCGCCTTGCCCTTGCGGGCCAGAGCCCATCCCATGAATGGGGGGCACTCCTGGCCTTCATGTGAGGACGACTGCAAAAAAAAGAAAAAGTTGATTACCAATTATGCTGAATTGAACGTTAGATTAGAGAAATCAGTCTGTGTAGTGTGTACCCATCTGGCCCTGTACTCGTCGTTGTTGAGGCTGCCTTGGTGGTGCGCTGGACCTGGCATCAGCAATCACCGCTGACGGCCAGCATCGTGCTTCTCCTGCCACTCCGGGTCGAACCACTTGTCCACTATGCGCTCCCAGCACACGGTATCATTACGACACCACCACACAGGAACCTACACGTGATCAAATGCATGACAAGTAAGAAGAGAAACATTTAACGATGTTTTTAATCTCAAAATAAACTTAAACTTACCTATAAATATTGCTCTCGGGTCAGCTTCAACTCTCTCGCCTCAGGCTTCCCGATCTTCTGCTTTAGGAAAAGTGCACAAAAGTTGATGACGCACTGGACTTGCGCCTCATAATGCATGTCCTTGATGAGTTTAACGCATCGATTGTCAACCACAATCGCCGCCCGCTCCTCGTATCCCTCATCACACCTGTAAAAATCCTGCATATAAAGACAATGGATCATGTCATCATTGAAAAAATATTGAATGAATGTGATGTATTCACCATTTTTTGACGGAAAAAACTTACCCAGAGCTCGCCCTTTACCCGCTCCGCCTTGTTCTCAAAGGCTCTGTCGCTCCGATCCAACTGATCGTTGTTGGCGGTGATGTTGTGGTCCCACGTCCAGGCCGTCTCGTATCGTGCTTGATAGTGGAGCAGGCCTGGGAAGTGCTCCCTGCACAAAAGACCCAAGATGTCGTTGACCTTGCGTTTGTGAGCACCGCCACTGAGGACAGTCCAACTCCTGCAACCATTGATTAAGAGAAAATATTAGTTTGTAATGTAATTTTCGAGTTAGGAAATGAAAAAGGTAGTAATAAAATGTCAAATTACTTACATATCCCCGGACGGTCGAATCAGCGATCGCAAGGCAACAGGTATCGGCCTATTTGGGAGTCGCGAGGGACCTCGCAACCAGACAGCCGGCGTAGAGGTATCCTCGGCCGTGTCCTCCTCAGCACTAGACGACCCCCCCTCCTCCTACGAGTCCGCCTGCCACTCTTCCTCCCGCTCCTGCTCCTGGTCCTGGGCAGGCTCCACCTCCTCCTCCTCCTTCTCCTCCTCCTCCTCCTCCTCCTCAGACGGTGGTACAGGCGAAGGCTCCCGACGCCTCCTGCCTCCACCCTTCCCTCGACCCCTCTTGGGTCCACCCTTCCCTCGACCCTTGCCTCGCCCCAACCTGGAACTCCTATCGGAGCCCACACCAGCATCCGAGTGTGGCATCATTCTTCTGTACAGTGAGGTGGCCGATCGTTGAAGTCCGCCGCCCGGCATCTTTCTTCAATCAGCTGCAATTAAAAATAGTAAACCAATCATCACATATATACAAAACGATCTTATAAAGAGAGAAAAAAATACGACATAATTAAAAAGCAACATTAAGAAATCAAATAGTATGGATCATACATGTATTAGAAATAATCATCTTCATCGGGATTAGCTGGATCATATGTCTCATCATCACTATCACGCAAGTCGAGAAGTTCAAGCCCGTGCTCTAAAGGTGGAGTTTCATCCTCATTGTCATCACCTAATTGTAATCGCTCAAGTAATTCTAGGTCCTTCGCATTATGAACCTCCTCATCAATGTCGTCCTCGTCATCAACCATTTCATCATCGTGTACTTCCATTTTGATCACTCCGGTTAAGTCTATCTCACAATGCCCTTCAAGCCCATCTTCTTGAAAGAACTCCCCGTCATATTTGTTTGGGTCTATGTTGTAATCCTCATTATTTGGAATAGTTACTTTACCGTGTGGTGATACCTTGTACACCACGTCCCAACCCGTAAGGCGATCGTTAGTTTTGCACGGATATGAAAGATAATAAACTTGCGTGGCTTGTTGAGCCACAATATAGACATCGTCTCCTGAATACACTGATGACTGGCGAATTTCGACTAGGCCGAGATGAGGAGTCCGTCGCACTTCGTTAGGATCAAACCAATGGCATTTGAATATGACAGGCTTAAGAGGTTTGCAACCATGAAATGTGAGTTCATAGATTTCCTCAATTATGCCATAATACTCGACCCCATCAAGGGATGTCGTACAAACGCCGGAATTTGTAGTTCTTCGATTGGGCCGACTCTGCTCGTGGCTTTTTGTGTGAAAGCGATATCCATTGACATCATAACCGGAGTATGACAAGACCCTATAGGCACAACCATTGGCAACTTGTCTCAACTCGGGACACATTTACGCATCATTTTGGGCCTGCAGGTAGAAGTATGATGGTTTGTTATACTATTCGCACGGACAAGAAACTTCAAATGTCTAACAAGTATGAGGATTTGTTATACCTTGTGCTTGAACCAAGAAATGAAATCGGGGGCTCTTTGTCCCGCACTGGACTTAAGAAGGGTGTCAACTTTGTGCGGGGTTGGAACTCTTCGGCGATGCCAGAATTGTTGAGTAAATTCCCTATATAAATGAGAGGTAAAGGGGGTTGGATGCAGAATAGTTAATACTCGAGCAAATAGTTTGTTGAGAACTTACTGTATGTACGGCTCGACTTCCACTAGGTTGGTCAACACATACATCATGATAGTGCGCAACTCTTCATTGAGTAAGGTCTTAGGAGTCGCACCACTTGCACTTCCAAGTTGCCCTTTGAATAGGCTGAGGTTCGTTTCATTTTCAGCTTCATTGTAACGAGTGGGTGGATTGTGCACGCTTGGAAGGGTTTCACCAAAGTATTTTGTTGTGTAGTTGGAGACTTCATCCAGAATGTATGCTTCTGCAATGGAAGCTTCTATTTTGCATTTATTTTTGCATTTGGTTCAAAGGATCTTTTGTTGTCTCTCAATCGAGTAGCACCAACGTCCCTGAACAGGCCCCCCCATCCGTGCCTCATACGGGAGGTGCAAAATCATATGCTGCATCGGATTGAAGAAGCTGGGTGGAAAGATTTTCTCCAACTTACAAAGCAACACAGGGGCCAATTTTTCCATTTGTTCAACCATAGCCCGAGACAACTCCTTAGCACATAGTTGGCGGAAGAAATTGCTTAACTCCGCCAGCACTTGCCAGACATGGTCAGCGAGATAGCCTTGAACCATCACCGGAAGGAGCCGCTCAATCCATATGTGGTAGTCATGACTCTTCAGCCCATTGATTCGCATAGTAGATAAGTTGACTCCTCTCCTTAGATTCGCTGCATACCCATCGGGGAACATTAAAGTCTGGAACCATTCTAGTACTTCTTTTCTTTGGTGCTTCTTCGGGACGAATTCAGCTGCAGGCTTTTTCCATTTCTTACCATCTTTGGGTGGCGGAATATTCAATTTTGGTCTATCGCATAAAGTAGCTTGATCCACTCGGGCCTTAACATTGTCCTTTGTTTTATCAAGAATGTCCATGATTGTACCCCAGAGTGTCTCAGCAATATTTTTTTCCGAGTGCATCATATCAATGTTATGAGGAAGAAGAAGATCATCCATGTAGGGAAGCCTCCACAGGCCCGACTTCTGAGTCCAGGCATGTTCTTCGCCATAGCCTACAAAACCACCACCTTCTTTAACCATCAGCGACTGTAACCACTCACGGACCGCGACACCTGACATCATCTGCGGTGGAGGTTCATCAACCACGACACCTTTCGTAAAGTTCTTGATGTCACGTCGGAATTGATGGTCAATAGGGAGGAATTGTCGGTGCTTGTCGAACGAAGAATACTTGCCACGCTTCGCCAACCAGATGAACCCCATAGCTGCCTTGCATACTGAGCGAGGGAACTTCCCGTGCACACACCATCCGCAGAATATCGCATACGCTGGCAAGTTATGCAGGGAGTACATGTACCACACTCGCATTTTGAAGTTTGTCTTTGTAGCTCGGTCATATGTCCATACACCTTCCTCCCAAGCATGGAGCAAATCATCAATAAGAGGCTCCATATACACACTCATATTATCCCCCGGATATCCAGGAATTATCAACGACAAGAATATGTTCTGCCGTTGAAAGATAACTCCAGGGGGGAGGTTGAGAGGGATAACAAACACGGGCCAACAACTATACGGGGCAGCCGTCATTCCATAAGTATTGAATCCATCTGTTGCCAACGCAACACGTGCATTTCGAGCCTCCAGAGCTTTCATTATGTGACGCCTGTCAAAATGTTTCCATGCTTCACCATCGGATGGATGTATCATCTTCTCAGGTCGGTAGCGTTTGCCGTTTTTGTGCCATCTCATCTGTTGTGCTGAATCCTCGGTCATGAACAGACGTTGGATTCTCGGTATGAATGGAAGGTACCGTACGATTTTCACGGGGATTTTGAGCTGTTTCTTTTGACCATCACCAGAATCTACCTCCAGCCACCGAGATGATTTACATTTTGTACAGTAATTTGCGTCTGCATGTTCTTTCCTAAACAACATGCATCCCTTCGGACAAGCATGTATCTTCTCATATGGCATCTTAAGACTACGAATAAGTTTTTGTGCCTCGTACATGCTCTTTGGAAGAATGTGTCCTTCCGGAAGCAGACTACCAAAAACCATCAACATTTTGTCGAAGCCATCTTGACTAATGCCACACTCAGACTTTAGGGCCAGTACACGTGCAATAGCATCGAACTGAGAAACATTGGTATGCTGGTGAAGTGGTTTCTGTGCCGCAGACAACCTGTCGTAATACTGCTTTGCCGTAGGCTCTAGCGGTTCCTCTCTAGGTCCTTCTTCGAAGTGTGCTTCATGAAAGTCAGCTAACATGTCTGCGCAACCGGCATCAGCATCATAATCATCGATGCGTTGTCTGACTACCTCTTCTCTCGCACGATGGGCTTCACCATGGCAGATCCACCGGGTATAGTTTTGCACAAACCCATTTGTGATAATATGTTTACCCATAGTGAGTTGTGATTGATGTATCCTATTTTGACACTTGGTGCATGGACACGACATTCTACTCTGTCCTCTATCAAATGCCTTTTCCAAAAAGTCATTGACCTTTAGAGCAAACTCAATATACTCTTGTTCGCTCTGCCAGCCCTTGTACATCCACTCACGGTCATCCATCCTTTAACATACGAGCGAGAAATTTAAAAATCGATTTCATATACACGATATCTAACAAACTCTAATAGGTGAAGATAGGTCCTAATCCCACCCGAGGATGCGTAGATATGGTTGGTTTCCATGATCCACTCCTAGCCGAGACAAAATTTCGGCAGCACCTCCCCGCTGCTCTCCAAATACACGTCCTGTCAAGGAGATTGTGTATCCGGAGAACAACACGGAGGTGATGCCGAAACTCTGGCACGGATCGGAGTTGACCATAAAAACTAACCATATCTACGCACCCTTGGGCTGTCCAAATGACGTGGACAATTCGAAACACATACGGTTCCATATATACAAAGAGCTGCATATTTCGAACCGTATCTCTTTCGAACGGGAGACGACTAAGTTACGTGATCTATGGGCTTATGCCGCTCACTTATATATGGGCTTATGCATAACACGGAAAGAGAGGTTGGTTATGCCGCTCACCTATGGGCTTGACGACGTGCGCGGCGTGGCCTCCTTTTTCTTGTCCTCCTCTCTCCTCCTCGTTCCAATCTAATTCCATCAATTACAACATAAGTATAGGTCAAATTTTCAATGTCATGACTCAAAAAAAATCTGCTTATTGTGTTTGCATGCCTGCCCCCTACTGGATTCACAAACAGTTGGATGTCAAGGTAAATTAATATTTTCAAGTTTTTTTATTACTTTGTTCTAATGCGCCCATTTTCTTTTCATGGCATGCTATGCTCTGAAATTAAGCATAATTAAGCATCAAAATCATAACATTTATCATGGCATAACTTGAAATTTTTCGATATGAAGATAATAGATATACTAAATGATCAACATATCCAAATTGCAACATGTCAAATATATAAAGGATAAAATAACAAAATGATAAGAAATCTTACAAATTTCAGCCTACAGTTTAACTTTTCGATTCTTAATGGTTTGAAAATAAGAGATGATGTCCTGATCCTTAGCTTGCAAGAAGAATTCCCTTTCAATGAATGTGACCAAGCAACTATTCAAAAATTTCTACCCCTGGATGCTTCTTAGCTTCTTGTTGACGAAGGTGTCCTACTCCAACTCCAGTGCTCTGCGCCTCTGCCTTGTCTCTGCCTCTGGATCCAATCATCCCCGGTGACAAAATCATTAGCTTTCGAAAGATCGGATCAGGCAACTCAAGAACAAACAAAACAAACAAAGCCGCCGGGAGGATAGCACTCTCACATGTTCCTGTGCAACAAAGGCTAGCTCCTGTTTCACATAGAAAGGGGATGGCGAGGAGAAAAGGGCTGCGCAGCCAAGCCGCCGCCGACGCCGCGCTGGCCCCTGCCTGCCGGCCTGCCCGGCCGCGGGGGTCCGCCGCTTGCCCCTGCCCTGGCCCCCTACCAGGCAGCCAGTGGCGAAGCCAGCTCAGAAAAGGACCTAGGGCGGAGCTCTATGATAAAATTTTGGCTAACAAATACATCATGCAGGTTTTGAGCAAAACTTGTAAACCAACCAAGATGCAAGATATTACCTTTTCGAGGTTTTTTGATTTTAATTAAGCAGGAAATTAAGTTAAACCTAGAGCAAGGAATTAAATCTACTGTAAAAATTAACAGGCTACCGCTAGAACAAACTACGGGAACGCGATTAGGAGCAAGATTAAAGCCTAGAACAATTCTAGTAAAAGTAACGGAAAAAGAAAAATTTAATGAAACAATTCATCGAACATCTTACAGGCGGAGGGTGATTGTTGAGGAATAAACTCGATTCATGCCAGAATTTTTCTCGTACTCACTTGATCCGTTTCCTTGCACAAGAACAAGGAATCAAGAAGTTCAATTGCTCACCTTGCGCCGCCCTCACCTAAACTGCACACGAGGCCCCGACCCCTATGCTGCAGCGGTTTGCCCAGCAGCTGCGCAGCGGCTGAGCGGTGCAGGGCGACGGCCGACCCCCGTGCTGCAGCGGTTTGCCCAGCAGCTGCGCAGCGGCTGAGCGGTGCAGGGCGACGGCCACCACGCGTGTGCAGTTTAGGTGAGGGCGGCGCAAGGTGAGCAATTGAACTTCTTGATTCCTTGTTGTTGTGCAAGGAAACGGATCGAGTGAGTACGAGAAAAATTCTGGCATGAATCGAGTTTATTCCTCAACAATCACCCTCCGCCTGTAAGATGTTCGATGAATTGTTTCATTAAATTTTTCTTTTTCCGTTACTTTTACTAGAATTGTTCTAGGCTTTAATCTTGCTCCTAATCGCGTTCCCGTAGTTTGTTCTAGCGGTAGCCTGTTAATTTTTATGGTAGATTTAATTCCTTGCTCTAGGTTTAACTTAATTTCCTGCTTAATTAAAATCAGAAAACCTCGAAAAGGTAATATCTTGCATCTTAGTTGGTTTACAAGTTTTGCTCAAAACCTGCATGATGTAGTTGTTAGCCAAAATTTTATCATAGAGCTCCGCCCTAGGTCCTTTTCTGAGCTGGCTTCGCCACTGGTCCAGGAGACTCGGCCGACCGCCGCCCGCGACTCACCCAGCCGCTCGCCACCAATGTTCATAGTACAAGTCTGACGAAACAAAGGGATTGCTTATTATATATTAATTTTTGTATGTAGATGGCACACCACCCGCGCTACCCTCTCCTGGAGATGCATTACGATGAGCGACACCGTGGCAAGATACAAGAAGAGCGTACGCAGGTGAATTTGTGTTTGTTTTTATTTTTGTGAAGTCATTAATTTGATTTTAGTTGATTATAAAGTTCATTGATATTTTTGTAGGTTTTGAAGCCTCTACGCCCCCGCCTTCACAAGCCTATGCGGTGGGATGATAGGTATGCACCGTACCTAAAACGGGCTGGATTCCTCCTGTTGGCGTGGCTAGTCAAGGAGGGACTCCCCGGTATGGACAATGCAGCTTTAACAGCTCTGGTGGACCGGTGGAGGCCTGAGACACACACATTCCACCTTCCCAGCGGTGAGATGTCAATTACACTCCAAGATGTGGCAATGCTATTTGGGCTTCGTATAGATGGTAGAGCCGTAACTGGTAGCATCTGTCCAAATGGATGGAGAGAAAGAGTGGAGCTGTTGTTTGGAGTGCACCCACCCGAACCACCGGAAGACACGAAGGATAAGAGGCCTACGGGAGTGACCTCAGCTTGGTTGACGCAACATTTTGGTACACCACCTGGAGCGGATGCTAATGGCGGGACGGTTGCTAGGTTCGCTCGGGCATGGCTATGGCATTTGATCGCCGGGTTTCTATTTCCTGATTCGAGCGGGAACACAATCTCATGGATGTGGCTAGAACTAATTGGTCAAGACTGGGACAATATTGCCACTTTCAGCTGGGGGAACACAACACTTGGGTGGTTGTACCGTCAGCTGTGTGATGCTTGTAGGCGGAGCAAAGATAGTGCAAATCTTGGTGGTTGTGCTTACCTATTGCAACTGTGGATGTGGGAGCGCCTTCCTGTTGGCCGGCCGGAGCGTTATGCTCATGGAGTAAGTATTTTATTTGTTCATTACTTTTGCATTGTTGTTGTTAGGTTTGGGTAATCTTCAAATATCGCTAATGTCATTATTTATTGTTATATCTAAGGTTACGCCATTATACGAGGGAGAGGCTGTGGCTACAGTGGGTTGGTTATGGAACAATATTGGTACCGTGCAGGGTAATCCAGGAAGGCGGTACATAGACTACAGCAATGCCCTTGATTGCCTAAATGCTGCACACGTAAGTCTATAACCACCTCGTCTACCGCAATTCGTGTAATATATCGTCCTCAATTTGTTGTAATCATATTGAACATGTCGTATTAGGTTGAATGGCAACCATACAATCGCATGGAGGTGCAAAACATGAATCTTAGTCCGCAATGCATGAGGGATAATGAATACTGGCGCTCAGTTTGCCCTCTTATTTGCTATTACATTGTTGAGTACCACCTTCCAAATCGGGTGATGCGCCAATTTGGAATACTTCAGTCTTGTCCGCCTGAGTATATTAATACTAGCCATGAGTTGCACGGGTATGGTTATTTATTTTCTACAATCTCATTCTATGGAAAATATTTGCATGTTTTGCAATTATATTAATTCTTGCATACATTATATATAGAACTGATCGATGGAAGCAGCAGGGTGCCACAAACTGGGAGGAGAAGCACCTTGCATATGTGAATGCTTGGAATGGTCGAGGCAACAACATAGTTTATGGTGGCCCTGTTCACCGTGAGGCCCAGTTCAATATATATTTGGACTGGTTGAAGAAAAACACACGGCTAAAGCTCAAGGCTGCATTGGACGATACCCACATCGAGGATCTACCTTCGGACCCCGAAGATGTCTTTGCCGAATATGATGCTCACACGAGAATGGGTATGCAGCCCGAGCGAGGACCCTTTGAAGACTACATTGTAAGTTGTAGTGCACAACACCTGAAAATATTGCAATGTCCTACATCTTTATGACCTAACTTGTTAAGTAGTTTGTAGAATTTTTATGGTATAATAACTTGTACGACCTATGCATTTGCAGGGGCAGCAACTTAGTCGTTTTGATAACGAGGCGGGACAAGCGTTGAGGGTGCCAATAGGATCACCGGATGAGGCCACCGTGCTGAGGGGATTCTTACAGGTAGAATATGTACAATTCCCTCTAATATGTCTAATGAATTTAGTTTTCAGTTCTCAATGACTAGTGTCTTTCGAATTCTGTGCTGAAATGCAATGTAGAGGTTTAGACGGGGTTGCCGAAAAATGGCATTCAAACTGAACTGCAAAGCGGGACAAGGACAACCAGCGGCCGATGATGGTGAACCTTCTGGGTCACACCATCGCGGTACAAGAAGCACGAGTACTTCATTGGGCACCTTATCTACAGGTGGGACATTAGCAATGTTATTTCCATTTCTACTACTTTATGCTTGTTTTTACTTACATATATGTTAAACAATTCTCTCTAATAGGAGGATGTCGCAGCCGATCCGGTGCTCTCAGTATTGGAACCCCTCGTAGGAGGGGCAAGGAGAGACCCCCTCAAGACATCGTCAGTGAGGAGTCTGAGGAGACATCAAGCTCAGATGGTGAAGATCCTGACTACAGCCACGATGAGATTGGCTTCTCACAGATTCCGGATGCTCCAGAGCCCACGCAAGATACTCCACGACCAAAGAGGCGGACAAGGGCACGGGCACGGGATCACACTGATGTCGGGAGCGCTAACGTCCTAGCAACTAAGCCGGGCCGCCCTCGTCGTCCCAAGAAACCTTTCACCCCACATGCGTCCCATGACTAGCATGGTACTAGGTATGTTTGAACAAGGCTTGGTAGCCTCCACAACCATGTTGGGTACGAGTGAAGTATGAGTAGATGTAGATGGAACTATGTAACTTAGATGGAAACATGTTGGCTAACATCGATGTACTGTTGAATCAAATGTTGCCTAAATTTAGTTTGTCACTGGACCTCTTGTATTAGTGTGGTTGATATCTTTTGCTTGTGACCTCCGATATGAACAACTTTGGTGAGGATGCTTCTATTTTGCTATTGTGGCTGGATGCTTGGGTCATCGAGGAGTCGCGCCATTTTAGTTGCAACTTCTATTGTGGAATGTTGTAAGATTATCAGCAGATTTTATTCTGGACATGTTCATCCATTTGGTAGCGTGGCTGTTTGGCTGTTTATTCTGGATAGTCACTTTGGTGGTTTATTTTGAAAAACAAAAGTGACAATGAATTAGAGTATGTGTTTATGTTATTTCTGTGTTAATGAATGTGAAATATTTCACTACTCGAGGAGTCGCGCCATTTTACTTGGCGTGACAATTTGGCACAAAATATGCCCACGGCAGATCTGGTCAGTGGTTGCGTGTGGCGTGACTCTTCACTGAGTCGCGCCGAGTAGCGTGGTGGGACTCAGTAAAGAGTCGCGCCACGGACAGCCATCGACCAGTTTTGCCTTAGGCCAAAATGGCACCAACTAGTCACGCCAAGTTCCACGGCGCGACTTTGTTAAGAGTCGCGCCACGTGGGGTGGCGTGACTCAGTAAAGAGTCGCGCCACGCACACCCATCGACCAGTTTTGCCGGGGGCCAAAATGGCACCAACTAGTCACGCTAAATTACACGGCGTGACTATGTTACGAGTCGTGCCACGTTGTGTGGCGTGACTCGTTAAAGAGTCGCGCCACACACAGACATCGACCAGTTTTGCTGTGGGCCAAAATGGCACCAACTAGTCACGCCAAATTACATGGCGGGACTGCGTTGAGTCACGCCACGTGGTGTGGCGTGACTCGTTAAAGAGTCGCAGACATCAACCAGTTTTGCTGTGGGCCAAAATGGCACCAACTAGTCACGCCAAATTCTACGGGCCAAGAAACTTGCGGGACCAGTTGAATGGTCGCGCCACGAGGCTTGGCGGGACTCAGCAAAGAGTCGCACCGCACACACCCGTCGACCAAAAGGGCTAGTTTTCGCAAATTTAGATCAGTACGAGTTATTTATAAAATATTAGATTGAAAAGGATTAAAATAAAAAAATCAAAGTGATGGCACTCGGCACCCAGATTTGCCGAGTGTTTTGGCCAAAACACTCGGCAAAGGACCTGTTTGCCGAGTGTTTTAGCCAAAACACTCGGCAAAGCTGTCTAAAATTCAATTTTATTTTTGTTTTTAGTTTCAGCTCCTGCAAATCAAACACCTCACATATCACACATATCGCTCAAATATCACATATATCACATAAATGTCTCAAATATCACATATATCACCAAACAAGTCCACATATCACACATATAGTACACAGATATCATCACATGTCCATAAATCAAACCAAGTCCACCACCAAGCTCACAAGTATCACCAAACAAGTCCATAACAAATCACATACTCTGTAGTATGCAAACCGATACTCTAGATGTACATGCATACAGATCAGGCAACACAAATCCATCTCACAAGACCTTTCCAGCAATTACATCGATATAAGATCCGGCAAAGCATCTTGCTGGCTACCGCGACCTTGGCTTCCTCCTTCCAGCTGGCTACCGTGACCACTACTTCCTCCTTCCCTTGGAGTATTGCCATAGTAGTTGATGGTGACGACGGGGTTGTCGTGGTTGGTGCTGGAGAAGCAGCTGACATGGGTCGCACAGTTGCTACAGGGCAGGCACCCACCTAACCAGCTAATCATCTTGGAGAACTTCTTCCGTAATGTCATAGGATTTGGTGAGAACTTTGATATTTGAATGGCTCCACCAAAGCAAACACAGACAAATTTCACATGTGGATCTGGGTTTGCTGATGTTGTTGTAGGTAGAATGCGATGATTAGAAATGCATGTACAGATCTGGGGTACCGGATTCGCCCGATGTGGAGGAGGTGGTGGAGGCCTCCCCGCGGTCTTGGATTTGGAGGCTCCTGGGAGGGGGAAAAGCTGAGGCCGCATACCAGAATAACTGAGTGGTCAGACAAGGATAACTGAATCCCAAGAACAAAATAACTGAGTTGGGAGAATAACTGGCACAAATTAATTATTGGAGTTGTGTATAATCGAACTGCATGACAGTTTTAAAATAAATGGAACTGCATGACAGTTTTAAAAAAAAATGGAACTGTATGTAGAAGCCAAATTTCTAAGCAATCCTATTAGGTAAAGCACCTGTACACTTGAAAAATGTGAAATTAAATACTGAAGCCTGCTGTTGTATTCCACTTGTTTGTTTCACCCCCTTTCTTCTGAATCAGTGTGCTATGAAGTCTAAATATGTGGTTTTGTTTGTGGAAGCAAGTTCAGTGATTCAGTATCACCTTGCTTACTGCTTGTGGGACTATATAGTCATTTCTATCTTCTTAATTTGTTGCCGTATTTTATCCTCCTCGTATCTGTAATAACAATTTCTAATATATCTCGATTCAGATATTAGTCATTTTATTTGTTTTGCATTTACCCTGTAAATCTTCCATCTTGGATCTGGACTTTTGTTTGCCTAGCTGTGCTAGATGGCATATGAATGCTTAAATATACGACTTTACAGCTATATTGTGTCATGGGCTTCCTACGGTGCTTGAATGTGTCTTTGTGGCGCTTTGACTTTGTCCTTGTTATGCAATTATTTAGTAATTGAAATCATAAAATAAATTTAGTTCAGAAAATAATGGGGAGAGAGATTGATGTGCACCGCGGATGGTGGCGCGGCAGTACGAGAGCCTGGGCCTGGCGGCACTGGACCTCCTCGCGGGATGGCATGGCAGGAGGGGCTGCGGATGGCGCCGGAGGTCAGGCGTAAGAGACGGCGGCAGGCGGCTCTCCAGCAGGTCAGGACGGGCGACGCAGGACCTCCTCGCGCAGGCTCCAGCAGCGACGGCGGGAGGCGCGGGACCTCCAGCAGGGGCGGCTCCTGCAGGTCGATGGCGCTGCGCGCCACACAGTAGCAACGGGGCGGGGCCGGGCCGATGCGCAGGGGCGGCGGCAGTACTGAATATTTTTGACACCTCAAATCATAAACTAGTAGCACATAATCGAGTACCGATAACACAAATTGTTCATAATCTGAAATGGTTTGACATATATATAATAGTGTACTAAATGATCAATATATCAAAGTAGGAATGCATGAAATAAATAGAGGATAAAATTGTAAAACAACTAATAGCATTGATAAGGATGCTTACAAATTATAAGATTATTACAATACAAGCAATCAAATTTCATAAATTGATACGCAGCATTGCAACAACCTTTTCTACAACTAGAACCATCACCTACATACCTAGCAATTCTGCAATCGACACGCAGCGCCGCTCCCTGGTCGCCGGACCTGGACGCCTGCTGCCCCGCTGGCCGCCCGCCAGCCTGCGCTGCTACGGAGTTGCGCTGTGCCTAGCCGGGCGCCGCTCGCCGAGCAGGGCAGAAGGGAGGCAGGGAGTAGGCGGTCGCTCTCGCTCCTTGCGCGCCCTGCCTGCGCGGTTGCCCCACTCGGCTCCTGCGCGCCCTGCACCCCTGCCCTTGCCTCTGCCGGTGTGTGCAGGTGTGCGGTGTGCTGCACCGCCGCCAGTCCTGGCCGCCGCCACCACCGCCTCTCAGCTGCTCAATGGCTTGCCGCCACTAGGGTTGGGATGGGAGCGGCGGGCGAGCGGCACTCACGAATTGGGGGGAGAGATCGATATAGGAGGGTGAGCGAGTGAGCGAGTGAGCGAGAGAGTGAGGCAGAGGAGTAATAATGTCGAGGAAGTTCGCCGTGTGTCCGATCTAGGACACACGGCAAAGATTCTTTGCCGTGTGCCACAGATCTTGGCACACGGCAAACATATGCCACGTGGCGCTATGTTTGCCGTGTGCCTCCATGTGGCACACGGTATAGATGTAAATTCGCCGTGTGCCTAACGGAGGCACACGACAAAATTTAACGGCGTTGCTCGATTGTGATGCTCTGGCCACGTGGACCTATCTTTTCCGTGTGCCGACCTGAGGCACACGACAAAGATTCATTTTGCCGTGTGCCAAGGTTAGGGCGCACGGCGAAGCCTCCTTCCGCCGTGGGCTTTAATTTGGCAGTGTGTTCTGTATTTGGCCAACGACAAAGGCTATCTTCGCCGTGTGCCCGATGGTTTGCGCACGGCGAACTATTAGGCACACGGCGAATTACCGGTTTCCGGTAGTGAATGGTGTCAAATTTTCTCAAAAATTCGTTCATTTAGTATAGTTTGCGGGGATTTGAAGTTAAACAAAAAAAAACGTGCATACAAAAGTATACAAATACAATGTAAAAGTAGTACAAAAGAGGATTAGAGGGTTCATTTAGACTAAAATATGTTATACAAACATTTATTTAGTATACTTTGCGGGCATTTGAATTTAAACAAAAAATTTTTGAATTTGACCGGTTACCAGTCAAACCGACCGGTATACCGGCCAAACCGGCCGGTATACCGGTCAAACCGGTCGGTTCCCAAATGCGCCGGACGATTTGAATTTGCACTGGGATTTGACCGGTTTCTACCGGTTTCCGGTGAAATCGGTCCGGTTTACCGGAATCGAAGTGCTCCGGTTTGGCGTGTCCGGTTGGGAAAAAAAACCCTGGCCATGACCTGCCTCTAGAAATCAATTTTTAGAAAATAAAAAATTAGAAAAAGCTTGAAAATAGCAAAAGAAAAAAGAAACAAATATCCCAGCACACTTGCGTAAACTGGGGTTCGAACCGCTTACCTAAAGCCTCACGCGAACCCTCCTCTCCACCACACTACACAGTCACTTCTGGCTTTATGACATATGCTATTCTTTTACATTAATTCTGAAATCAATTTGTAGGGGTGGGTGATGCCATCACCCGCCCCATAGAATTTTTTAGGGGCGGGTGATCAGGTGACGCCATCACCCACCCCTAGAAATTAAATGGTGGTCATTTCCAGGGGCAGGTGATGGCTACACCCACCCCTAAAAATGTATTTTCAGGGTCGGGTGATGGCGTCACCCGCTCCTCAAAATGATCTCCATTTCTAGGGATAGGTGATGCCATCATCCGCCCCTAGAAATGTATTTTCATGGGGCGGGTCAACTGCTACAGTAGTTCGGCTGCCTTTGTAGGAGTGGGTTACCATTTGACCCGTGTTTGGAAAAAAAGTGGAACGTTCACACAAATCCTTCTTGTAGTAGTGTGTCACGATGCCATACGCAACCTTGCAAGCGTGGCCGGGATGACGTGAACATCGTGCTCTCCGGCCCAAAACCTATTCCCTTGAGAGTGACCTGTTTGCGCTGAGACCAGTTCCGTGGCCAAAAGTTTATGTCCAAGGTAGGTCGGGCTGAGGTGAAAATACATGCTCATGGATCATTAGAAAATTACGGGCCGAATAATGAACATTATTTAGTTGTCTATTATGCTGAAACGGTAGGCGCAACCTCTAATCCAGGATCATGTTGTGTAACTTAGTATTGTATATTATAATTGGCCGAATATTTAGTCAACATATACATCACCATATGCTTCATTCCTCTCAGCATACTTTGTGGCGTGATAAAAAAAATATGGATTTGCTGCCAATGAATTAAAGGGTGAAACATCTATTATTCTTCATACTAATGAAATAATGCTCCTTATTGTTCAATGGCATAAGGATTTTTGGGTGTGTCGATGCATGAAAGTTCATAAATAATGTTGTATATAT
This sequence comes from Panicum virgatum, assembly GCF_016808335.1. Classification (NCBI taxonomy): domain Eukaryota; kingdom Viridiplantae; phylum Streptophyta; class Magnoliopsida; order Poales; family Poaceae; genus Panicum; species Panicum virgatum. The sequence continues at coordinate 43,951,913 of NC_053143.1, forward strand.
TGCTACTATCATAAAAATTGAGGCATACACATAACACATGGTTTAGCATGGGCTTATTTACACTACTTTAAAATTTGGGTATCTAAAATTAAATAACTAGACGAATTAAGTCCCTAGCCACTAGTGATGTTAAATTTGAAAACATGGGGTGATGCATGGAACATGGGCTTGTCTGCTCCGTGCACTTGCTTTGGCCTTTACTACGACACTTCGCCGGCCAGTCGGAAAGCGACAGCTCTCGGTCTAAACTAAACAGTGTCCAACGATGGCTCATTACACACTAACAACGTGCAAACAAATGTCCATTTCATTGAGAGAAATTTGATACCTTAGCAGGTAGGTATGGCAAGTTTCTAGATGCCCTCAGCAAAACCCTGGAGCTCGAATAACCTCGTAAATTAAACGTGCTGGGCTGACGTGAGTATGCAATGCCATGCATACTAGCTACCTGCTCTCCGTCCAAAAAATTATTAGTGACGCTCCTGAAAAGCGGGGCTCTTTTGTGTTCTTCAACATTGTGTGTTTTTTAGAGGTGATGTCTTGTATTTTCGTTCTCTGCTTCATCAATAATACAAACATATGAATTGTCTTATGCCATTCATTTGAAAAAAGCACATTAATCTATTACTTTAATAGGGGAGTATTAAAAGAAGTCACCATGTTTGTCTAGAGGGTCTAGAAATCCCCCCATTAATCTAAAAAAAGAGAAGAATTTACACCGCTGGATTTTATGAAGATCTAACAGTCTAAACTAACTTAAGAGTCAATATCAAATATGATTAATAAATAGCTCATTTCAGAATTAAAAATTTAAGAAAACTTAGGATACGATCAAAGAGTCCATACCGAGTACGACTAGTAAACAGATAAATTTGGAATTCGAAAAATAAGGAAACTCAAGAGTACATATATATCAAATACAATTAATAAGTAGCTAATTTAAGAGCTAAAAGATTACAAAAATTAGGAAATGACCAAGGAGTCCATACCAAGTACGATTAGTAAATAGATAAATTTGCGATGAGCTATTGATCTGCGTTTAGTAAAAACTCTACAAAAATTAAAGATTAATTAGACAACACTTAATTTTTGCAAAGCATAATTAGGTAACAAGGGAAGTATAACCGGTAGACATCAGATGTGTCTAGCCACAACCTCATCAGACAGTGATAAGAAATTGATGAAGATGTGGATTGACTGCATTATACTATTTAAAAAAAATAAACAAACTTATAACATATATTATAGAAGCCGTAGTCTTATAGAAAGGCGACCCCAAAAGAGGAGCCAATTAAAAACCAAGTCCAAACAGTCAGACACACGTGAACACCTCCACGCATCGCAGAAGCGTGACCTCAAATGAATCCACATGCAAGCTGTGAAACACCATTGTCACCACCGTGAAGCTCGCCGGTGAAGGCCACCAAAGGCACCGGCATCCAAAGTAGCCCATAATGATGCTTGGAGCCAATGCGGAGAAGCCTGCGATGAGGCTCGAAGAGGAAGAAGATCCCTTTGATGAAGATCAATGCCTCCGACCCAAGGATGCAAACAAAAGCGGCGCCAGCTAGTAGAAAAGCATAGTCCTCAAATTCAAGGGAAGGCTTGCAACACAATAAACAACAGAGATCCATAGGGACCTGGAGAGAAAAAAAAGCTCAAAACTGCTTCAACTGAAAAGGCAGCAGGGGAAGAGTTGAAGCACACCAGAATCACAGTAAGGACCGCACAAATTCACTCCTCCGAAGAACATAAGCAAATCCGCAACACGAGCTAGCAAGCAGATCTACGGTGACTCTAACCAAAATAAAAACTAAAACAAGCAGATTCAGGTAGAAACCTAGAAGCAAGAGAAGGAGGGCGAAAAGAGGAAGGAGGGAGAAGGAGGAAATGGAAGTAGAAGTGGAGGACGACAACCACGGGACCGAGAAAACAGAAGAGATGGCACTACTACAAAAAATTATTTACCACGACCTTTTTTAAACACCTCCGAGGCGAGCAGAAATTTTAACCACCTCGGTAAATGGTTGACATTAACTGAGGCAGTTAAAAAAACCGCCTCCCAAAACTGCCTCACTTTTCATTAACCGAGGCGGTTAAAATTGATTAATATAGATTAACCGAGGTGGGCACACTAAAAGGCCTGCCGCGGAAAATGCCGAGGCCCAAACAAGACTGTTAACAGGCTTCCATATATATAGCTGAGTTAGGGTTTCTCTGTTGTTTCTCTCTTTCTCTCAGATCCCCGCATGCGCCGCCTGCTTTCCTCCCCTCAGAGCCGTCCGCACCGGCCGCGCCAGCCGCTCCCCATCGCGGGCCCGACTCGCCATCGCCGTCTGCGGGAGCGCCTCGCCATCGTCATCCTCAGGCCCACCTCACTGTCTTCGTCCATGGGCCTGCCTAGTCGTGCCCCGCCGCGGTCCCGCCTGGCCACGCCATCAGCTCCCCGTCGCGGGCCTGCCTGGCCACCCCGGCGCTTCCTACGCGGTTCCTACAGGCTCACCATGGTCGACGACGCAGTTTTGGTTCGAGGAGAGACACAGACACGGCGGGCGAGGTCCGTGACGGCGGCGGTGTTTCCCTCATCCGGATCCGGCGCCCTCCTCCCTCCGTCGACGTGTTGTCCCTCCCGGCGGCCCGGCGCGTCGAGTCGGGGTGGGCATTCGGTTCTAACCGAACCGATCGGTTTGGTTCCTCAGTTCTTTTGACAATTTGGTTCCTAGAAAACAGGAACCGATCGGTTCTTTTTAGATGTAGGAACCGAAAATTTTTGGTTTCGGTTCTTTTGGTTCAGTTCTGGTTCTAACCGAGGTAACCGATATTTTTCAGGATGCAGTGGGAAGGAGAAGGGGAGAAGAAGTGGTCGTGGGAGCTTGGCCGCCTATGTCGGTCGGTTGTGAGCGCGGGCCGGAGTTGGGGGCGCCGCCCGGCTGGAGTTGGAGTCACTGGGCGGCCGGAGTTGGGGGTACCGGCCGGAGACGATGGTGCGAGCTAGAGTCAGGGTCATTGGCTGGAGTCGGGGGCGCGCTGGCGCGGGATGCAGTCAGTGGAGTGGGACGGAGTCAGAGCCTCGGAGGCACCGGCCTGAGTTGGGGGTGCCGGCGCGGGATGTAGTCGGGGGCTGGCGGCGCGGATGGTGCTGCTGTGCTCGGCGTCGGCGACCGGCGGGCGCTGGGCAGGGCATTGGTGGGCGCTGGCTGAGCGCTGGGTGCCGGCGGCCGGGGGGCGCGGTTCTGAGGCTATGGTCGCCGGTTGCACCTCGCGCGGATGACGGAGGCAGGACTCGGGCTCCGGTGCTCGGGTGAGACAGGCGGTCTGCGCCTCTGCTGTCAGGGGCGGCGGCTGGGAGTGGGAGTGGTCTGTGGGAGGCTGGGAGCTGCGGGGTGGGTGTAGGGTTTGGCAGTTGGACTGGTGCTTCATGGGCTGAATATTTTCCATTCTCAGTTTCCTCCAGTTAACCGAGAATCAAACCGAATTAACCGAGTAAATTCGGTTCCTAGGAAATAGGAACCGAACCAGGAACCGAATTTTTCGGTTTTGGTTCCTTCGGTTCTGGTTTTTGGATCTTTCGGTTCGGTTCTTGGTTCTCGGTTAAATTTGCCCAGCCCGAGCGTCGAGGAGTGCCCCATGGTTGTCAGATCCGCCGCTGGACGCCGGATCCGCCGTGGGGGCCAGATCTGGCTAGCAGCGGGCGGATTCGGTGAGCGGGCGGCCTCCTCCAGCGAGCAGACGCGACGGCGCTGCGGATCCGGAGAGCGGTGGTGCGGCCTGTGGATGGGCTCGCTGGGCCTATCCATTGGGTTTTTCTTTCTTTTAATTTTTTAATTTGATTTACAGAGGCGGGCAGGAAACCGTCACTATTAAGATCACGATTAACCGTGACCTTGTGTCCAAGGCGGTTGCAAAAACCGCCTCGGTTAATGCATTTTGCCCGCCTCCGCAAAAATATGGATTTGCTGCCAATGAATTAAAGGGCGAAACATCTATTATTCTTCATACTAATTAAATAATGCTCATTATTGTTCAACGGCATAAGGATTTTTGGGTGTGTCGATGCAGGAAAGTTCATAAATAATGTTGTATATATTGCTACTATCATAAAAATTGAGGCATACACATAACACATGGTTTAGCATGGGCTTATTTACACTACTTTAAAATTTGGGCATCTAAAATTAAATGACTAGACGAATTAAGTCCCTAGCCACTAGTGATGTTAAATTTGAAAACATGGGGTGATGCATGGAACATGGGCTTGTCTGTTCCGTGCACTTGCTTTGGCCTTTACTACGACACTTCTCCGGCCAGTCGGAAAGCGACACAGCTCTCGGTCTAAACTAAACAGTGTCCAACGATGGCTCATTACACACTAACAACGTGCAAACAAATGTCCATTTCATTGAGAGAAATTTGATACCTTAGCAGGTAGGTATGGCAAGTTTCTAGATGCCCTCAGCAAAACCCTGGAGCTCGAATAACCTCGTAAATTAAACGTGGTGGGGCTGACGTGAGCGTGCAATGCCATGCATACTAGCTACCTGCTCTCCGTCCAAAAAATTATTAGTGACGCTCCTGAAAAGCGGGGCTCTTTTGTGTTCTTCAACATTGTGTGTTTTTTAAGGTGATGTCTTGTATTTTCGTTCTCTGCTTCATCAATAATACAAACATATGAATTGTCTTATGCCATTCATTTGAAAAAAGCACATTTCCTCCCCTCAGAGCCGTCCGCACCGGCCGCGCCAGCCGCTCCCCATCGCGGGCCCGACTCGCCATCGCTGTCTGCGGGAGCGCCTCGCCGTCATCATCCTCAGGACCTGTTATCGCCATAAATTAACAGGGTTAATTTATGAGCCGAAAGCAAGATGGGCTTAAAGCAGAAGATTGATGAAGGCTTGTAAATCGGCTCCTGCGTGAGCATATGGGCCACATTGGCCGTGTATCTTTAGATTTAGTTCAAGATTAGAGATAGAGTCCAATCGGGACAAGATTAGTTTAGATTGTTTCCCAAGTCTCCGGACTATAAATATGTACCCTTTGTTATTCATGAAGGAGAGAGTCATCACGTCTCACAACAACAACAACTCTCAGCGCATCGCCACCCCTAATCCTGGGGTTTCATCCAAGTAAGTGCCATGCTGCCCTGATCGCTTCCTGCGATCAGGGCAGCGTAGTTCTTGCTTTTACCTTGGTATTACTCGTACTCAAGTGTTTTTGATGGCGAGTAATACTAGTTATCCTGATGTTCGTAGCATGGCTTTTAGTAGATTTGTCGTGCTTCATTGCTTATCATCTACGAATATCACGTTGTTTCTGTGCTGTCATGTTTCAATCTTATGCTAATTCTTGTTGCATAGAATTAGTCGCACAGAAGCAACACTCTGCTTCTTTTATGTTTAGTAGATCCAATCTGTTATGGTTTGCTCTTATCTTAGGAGTTGGCGTAATATCTGCTAGGTTAGGCCTTGCAAACGGATTGGACGATCCGGTGGCGTAGTAGATGCTTTATCTTGACCTTGATAGGGATTGTTCCGGGAATCGGCTCTTGCTAGTTCTTAGGCCTCTGTTTTGGGTCATGGTCTAGATGTCTGTTACGTTCATTAGGCCTAGTTACGTGTAGGATGTTCCGATCTAGCAGTGAAGCTTTTACCATCGTGGATTAGATTAGCTAGATTTAATTGAAGCAGCTTTACAATTATTCGCTTTATTCGTCGACATCTGGATGGTTACAGATCCAATCTGACACCGGGACTCGATCGGCTCTTTAAAGCCGATGCAAGAGTCGTCCCGGGCGCGTGACGGAATTGCAGGCCGTCGACGAGGGAGCAGTGCCTGCCAGCGCCCCAGCAACCTCCCGGCTCTTCGTGTTGCCCGTCGCTGCTCGCCGGTGGGTTTCGACTGACAACACATTCTGGCACGCCCGGTGGGACCACTCTCCTCGGCGACAACGTCCACTGCAACAATGACTGGAGCTCAAGATCAAGAACCCGCTCCCAAGCCCGTCATGTATGAAGAGCTCTCTCCTGAACACAAGAAGAAGTATGATGAGATCAAAGCTCTGCTGGAAGCCGATCTCATCGGCTCTTTTGAGAGGACCCGCAACCATGGCATCAGGTGGAAGGGGTTCTCGCCTGAAGGCGCTCTCGACAACGTGGACCTGTCTGTACCATCAGAGGAGCGCACCAGGGCCCTGTGTCAGGAGATGAACTACATGGTGGCCCATGCACTTCATCGGCACTCTCAGAGCTTGATGAACAAGCTTGAGCGCATGGCGCACCGCGTCATCCAGGAGATAATTCAAGAACCAGTACTCTCCATCGGGGCCAACCCTGGGGAGTCACACAGAGGAAGCTACGCTGCATTCTAGACCGGTGCTGCCGTTCTCGTTTGCGGCCCCAAAACCACAGAGCGCGCCGATCTACGTCGTCCACAAGATCGGCGGTGATCCTGGAGAAGGCCAATTCCTCACCGAGCCACCCAAGGAGATCCCGCACGGCTACACGTGCGCCTACATCCCAGACAGCGTCAGTCCAGCACGCTCGGTGCAGATGGTGAACCCGGGAGCTTCTGGAGCAGACGCAGAGAAACAAGCGTGGCTGGCAAAGTACGCTACTGGACCGAGTGCTGAGCCATCGGCCCCACGAGTTCTTAGTGTGGAGCAGGTCAGTGCAATACTGAGAGACCAGTTCGGCATCCTGCCCAAGAGGACAGCGATCGGCTATTCCAAGCCGTATCCAAGCGACTATGACTTGATCCCACTGCCACCCAAGTATCGGCTTCCTGAGTTCACCAAGTTCAACAGGTCAGAAGGAGCCAGCTCCATCGAGCATGTGAGCCGATACTTAACGCAGCTTGGGATGATCTCAGTGTCGGATCCATTGAGGGTCCGGTTCTTCGGCCAATCCCTTACAGGCCCAGCTTTTGGATGGTATGCATCACTGGCTCCAGATTCGATTCGGACTTGGAGGCAGCTTGAAGATCAATTCCACACCCAGTACCACTCGGAGGCTGCTGAAGCTGGAATTGCTGACCTCGCCCAGGTCAGGCAAAAGCGAGGAGAGACCGTGTCGGAGTACATACAGCGCTTCAGAGAAGTCAAGAACCGATGCTACTCGTCGCGCATCACAGAAAACGAGGCAGTCGATCTGGCTGTCCTGGGACTCGCTAAGCCGATCAAGGATGCGGCTTTCCAGTTGGAGTTCACATCTCTGGCTCACCTGGTGCAGAAGCTTATAGCATACGAACATTACCATCCTGAGCTGTACCAGGACAAGTTCAAGCGCCATGTAAACATGGCCCAGACGGATGAATCTGACGACTCTGGCGAGGAGCAAGAAGTAGCCGTGGCAGAGTGGACCCGGGGGGCAAACCCTGTCCCGTGCAAGTGGGTCAAACAGCAGGGGCTTGTGAAGGGCTTCAACTTCGATGTGACCAAAGCAGAGCAGATATTCGATCTGCTCCTCAAAGAAAAACAGCTAAAGCTCCCAGAGAATCACAAGTTACCGACGGCACAAGAGCTGCAGGGAAGGCTGTACTGCAAATGGCATCACTCGTTCACTCATGCCACGGGTGAATGCAAGGAGCTGCGTCGACAGATCCAATCGGCTATCGAACAAGGCCGATTGATCCTGGCTCAACACATCATGATGGTTGACACGAAGCCCTTCCCACCGGTTAACGTTGTGGAGCTGTCAGACTTCGGATCCGAGGACCAGGATCTAGCATTCCAGATTAACATGGTGGGACCTGTGCGCCGCCATGACAAGCAGAAGAGAGAGGCCGCTTCTGGCAAACGGCCGCAGGATGAACGCGAGTTGGAGCAGCAACATGTGACTGAAGAGCAAGTACGTCATATCCGCAACCAGCTCCCAGCTTCTAATCGGCTCCTGGAGAAATACCAGTACCAGTACAAGCTGCGCCGCCGACGCGAATCGGAAGAAGACGAGTACGAGCACCGCACGGGAAGGACGTTGGGAAGGCACCAGGCTATACGCGACCATTGGCATTGCCCGTTCTTCAGGTATTGCTGGAACTCCGGTATGAGCCGATTGCCTACTATAGATGATTGCTTGGAGTGCAGGCCTCGAGGGCGCCACCAGGATGAGACATCAGTGTTCCGGCGCTTGGGGCCCAGAACACGTCAAGACAATCATGTGAGGCGACCATCCAGGGGCGATTCTGAGCCAGAAGAAGAAGATAGGTGCCATCGCCCACGGTGGTGTCCTGATGGGCTGAATCGCTCGTAGAAACGCATAGTGCAGCGTTTGCGCAACCTGGAAGAGGCGGAAGCTAAGTACCTCGACGTGCTGAGGAAGGCGCGTCCGGATCTCGCGGAACAAGTCAGACGACCGCGAAGGGAGGAGAGGCGCCCTCCAAGGAAGGAGTGGCGCCCCAAGCAGACAAAAGCCGATGAGAGGCCATCGGCTGACGTGAATATGGTGTTCGTGCTCCCATCGGAGTTTCGGGCACCCCAACCGGAAGAATTGGCTATTGCGCAGCTGGATCTCGGCCCGCGGCCAATCATCTTCGAGAAGCCCAAGGAGAAAAGCTACAAGCACCTGAAGGGATTGTATCTCAAGGGCCTCATCAACGGCAAGCCTGTGAACAGGATGTTGGTCGACACTGGCGCTGCAGTCAACTTGATGTCGTACTCTGTGCTGCGCCGATTGGGTCGTTCTTCTGCTGATCTGATCATGTAACACCCTAATTTTTAAATTCCAGCATTTAGTAATAAATTTAAATGGCTTTATTCTATTTCTAAGGTTTATTGTGTTTAGCCTTGCATTTAATTTAATTTTGTTTCACAAGTAATTAAAATTTGTCTAAGTTTAAAAATTTGTGTTGCATTCATGCTGGTGCATACTTTTATTTGATTGTGGTTTGAATTCAAATTCATATTTGAATTCAAACTTTGTTTGAATTAGATTTAGAAAGAGAGAAATAGAAAGCAAAACCCACACCCAAAGTCAACCCAGCCCAAACCCGACTTCCCAGCCCAGCCCGCTCTCTCTTTTCCCTCGGCCCGCTTCCTCCCTTACCGCGGCCCAGCAGCACTCGGCCCAGCTCCTTTCCCCCCCCCCCCCCCCCGCTCTACCCCGGCCTGCCCAGCCGCGGCCCAGCTCGCTCCGCAGCCCAGCCCCGCCTCAGCCGCTCCTCCCCCGCGCGCGCGCGCCACAGGTCCAGCCCGCTCCCCAGTCAGCCTGCGCCCCCGCCTCACCCCGCTGACCACCGGACCCGCACGTCAGCCGGCCATCGCTCACCGCGCGCGCTCGCCCAGCCGCTGACAGGCCGACCCCAGCGGTCAGGCTCGCCGTCTACCTCGCGCAACTGAACCCCGCGATCTCCGCCGAGACGCTCGCCGGCTTTCCAAGCCCGGGCGCGCCCGCCCAGGTTGGCCGCCGCCCTACAAATAGGGGCCCGAGCCTCATCCTTGCACCCCATCCACACCAGCGCCGCCAGAGCCCTAATCCCACCGCCCCTGCCTAGCTCCGCCGTAGCAGGGACTCCTCGCCGCCGGTAAGTGATTCCGCCGCCGCATTTACTCACCGCCGTTGCCGCTCCAAGCCTGCTAACCCCCTTCTCGCACTCGCAAGGTCTTCAGGAACCCATCCGAGGAGTCCAGGACGCCGGAGCACACCCCGACGTCCTCCTCCGCGAAGCACCGAGCCGACCTCGCCGCCGTTTCACACCGTCGACCCCCCTGCGTGCCATCCCGGTCTGATCCAAGCCTCGGTGAGCCTCACAACATCCCGCCCTTTCATTTGCGCTAGTTGTATTGGCCTTTAGCCCGCTCCTGAGGTCAGCACCTCACCCGCCGGCGAACTTCGCCGCCCCGAGCCGCCATGGTCGCCGAACTTCATGCTCGGGACCCCCCCCCCCAAACCCAACTCGCCCCCTAGGTGGATTACCCATGCCGCAAGGGAGCTCCACGGCCAAACCCCATCCCAAATAGCCCCCGGAGTGCCGGATTGGGCATCTCCGGTGAAGCGCCGCCGCGGGATTTGGTTTCCCGGCGACCCGCGCCGCCGCCGGCGACCTCTTTCAGCCTGCGCCGTCCGATCCGGACTCTATGGCTACGATTAGATCTAGGGTCCTTCAGATCTGAGCCGCCAGATCCTAAACCTGCGGCTGAGATTCAAACTTACCGGTTCGGCCTTGACTCTTTTCTAAAGAGCCCCTCCCTTTATTGCTAATCAACCCGCGGTCCTAGCCTTTTCAAAAATAATTACAGTTAGACCCTGATTTTAACAAATAACCCCCTGAGTTTCCTTAAAATAGGACCCGCCGTCCAGGTTAGTTCTTTTTGCGAGTTAGACCCTGGAATTAATGTTTATTTACGTCTAGGCCCTCGATTTTAGCAGAAAAACCCCTGGAACCCTGTTTTTCTTACAAATAAGCCCCTAGAACTTGTTTTTGGCCTAGAATACGCGTTTTAGCTCCGTTTTTAGCGTTCTTCATATCCACGCGATCGTTGTAACGCGTAGAACAGTATTACAGTAGTTTAGTGTGCTATTTTTATGTATTGATGTACTGTTTCTTAGCTTTTTGTTAGTGTTTGCTTGTATGCTTATTCTGTGCATTGTTTTGGCCATGTGTTCGTGAGTAGACGTTGATCCATCTGAGGAGCCCCAGTACCAGTACCAGGAGCAGCCGTCTTCGGAGCAGTTTGAGCAGCAGCCAGAGCAGTACGAGGAAGGCAAGTATAACATGAACAACCTATCACTTTTAATTACAATTTCATACTGCATTTTAATATTGTATGCCTTTAAGGACTTTCCTAGCCACTTTATATCCTTTATATATACCTTTGGGTTGCATTTTGGTTAGTTGTACTAGGTTGCTGCGCTATAACACACTCTGGTCCTTTTTAATTAAATTGATTAATGGTTTACTTGAACTTAATTCTGAGAGTGGCCCTCTGTGTGGATGAGTGGCTCACGTCTCGTTAAAAGATGTTTTTGTAGAAACATGGTTTAGGGGGCCAGCACGGTGCTTAGTGCTTGGTTGGCCACTCTCCATAAGGAGCCGGTTCATAGAGCGACAACCTGGGACAACAGCGCTACCACAAGGCTAGAATGGGATAGACATTGGCTTACTAATTAGGTCTTTTTGGTTTGGAGTAACTTACCTGCGGGGCAAGAGTAGTAAGCTTCAATGGTCCCTGCTCCTCCGGCTGGTCTGTGCTTGGTTTGCGTACCTGTGCTTGTACCCCCGTGAGGTGGGCCCCATCGTCGCTGACCTATCTCTCGCGGTTACGCCTTACCAACTGAGATTCTTTGTAACGGCCTCGTAGTGAGTCGCTAGTCATCTCACCTAAGGAAGTGTGATGAACCTCTGGCGTAGCTCACGACTTGTGGGTAAAGATGTGCAACCTCTGCAGAGTGTAAAACTGGTATACTAGCCGTGCTCACGGTTATGAGCGGCCCAGATCCTCCATTTGATTAGTGAAGTTATCTCCTTCCGACGAGGGAGGTGCTTCTCGGGGTTACCTTGGTGGCTTGGTTTTGGTTTGGTTTCTCAGTAGTTACATGATTAAACTTGATTAATTACTATGTAACTGGGTTAATGGTAATTCATCAACTAGTAGTAAATAGCTTAAATAAAATCTTGCCAACACTTAAAAGCTAATGCAGTTGAGTCAGCCAGCCTAGAGCCTCATAGGTTGTGTTATACTTGTTGAGTACAAGTTGTGTACTCACTCTTGCCTCTTCTCTACTTTTTCCCCTTGGCTACGCTACTGCTGCTCAGTTCCTGCCGACACGAGGGAGTTCGTCCAGCGCTACCAGGACTACGAGGACTTCTAGGTGTTCGTCTCCCAGTCGACGTCCCTGTGGCGCCCTGCTTCAGCTTCGGAGAGCTTTATCGTATTTTGTTCTTCGCTTCCGCTGTATCAGACGTTTTTGTCATTATTGTAATAAATAACATTCGTATTCGCTTTATTATATCTTTTTACGTGATATGTGCTATGATGTACTGTTCATTCTGTTGTATATACGTGTGACTTGATCCTGGCACGTATATGATTGCTCGGTTTATGTTCTTTTATAAACCGGGTGTTACAGATCAAGACCAACGTGATGCTCAATGACTTCAACGGACAACCATCAGAAGCAATGGGGGTTCTTAACGTGGAGCTGACAGTTGGCCGCAAGACGATCCCGGCTTCGTTCTTCATCGTCAACAGCAAGAGCACGTATACGGTATTGCTTGGGAGGGATTGGATCCACGCCAACTGCTGTATCCCTTCCACAATGCATCAGTATCTCGTTCAGTGGGATGGCGATGAAGTGGAGGTAGTCCAGGCAGATGATTCCAGCGAAGTTTCCCTCGCAGACATGAACGCGTGGGATGCGGAAGGACAAGAGCCGATCTCGGGGATCGCCCTGGAAGACTGTGATCGGATCGAGGCGACAAAAAACGGATTGAGGCTGGTCTTATCCACTGGCCTCACAGAGTAAACGCATCCTGGCATGCCACGGGATGTAATAGAAATAGAGAGGCCGGTCCCGGCGACCGGCCCAAAGAAATAGGAAAATCATGTTTGGGTTCGGAATTGTTACATCATGTACACACGATGGCCTGCTCTGGCAGTTGGCCACTTATCGACTATTTGATTTCGAATGATAATGGAAGCGTAGAAGCGGCCAGCCCACGCGGTTGGCCAAATAATTTTTCTTGTCATCTCCCTGTGTTTGCCGCTGATCTTGCAGACAATGAAGACTCAAGCTAGTTTTTCAGACGACGGCAAACTAGGATACGGGTTCACGTCAGCTGATTATTTGGAAGAAGTTGACATTGGTCCTGGGGATAAGCCACGACCGACATTTATCAGCAAGAAGTTGGATCCGGTCTTGCGTGAGGAGATGATTGCATTATTGAAAGAGTATCGGGATTGTTTTGCATGGGACTACACTGAAATGCCCGGTCTGGATAGAAGCATCGTCGAGCATCGGCTCCCGCTCAAGAAGGGATTTCGGCCGTTTCAGCAACCATCACGTCAGATGAAGGCCGAAGTCCTAGAGGAAGTCAAGAAAGAAATAGAGGAAGATGTTGGATGCTGGGTTCATCAGGCCGTGCCGGTATGCAATATTGCAAAATGGATTCCAGTGTGGTGCCGGTGGAAAGAAGCCGATGCCTGTTGCAGAGACGTTGATCAACGCCGCTGCTGGCCACAAAATGATGAGTTTCATGGACGGTAATGCCGGTTACAACCAGATCTTCATGGCCCCGGAAGATGTGAACAAGACCGCGTTTAGAGTTCCAGGCGCAGTTGACTTGTTCGAGTACTTGGTTATGACTTTTGGACTGAAGAATGCCGGTGCAACGTACCAACGTGCCATGAATTACATTTTTCATGATCTCATCGGCAGATTGGTAGAAATCTACATTGACGATGTTGTGGTCAAGTCCAAATCGGCTGGGGGGCATCTAGAAGACATGCGCCAAGTTTTGGAACGAACTCGAAGGTTTGGGCTCAAAATGAACCCAAAGAAGTGTGCCTTCGGTGTATCGGCCGGTCAATTTCTGGGATTCCTGGTGCATGAACGGGGAATCGAGATCGGCCTAAAGAGTCAAGAAGCTGTGAAGATGATGAAACCACCTACTACGAAGAAAGAACTGCAGAAGCACATCGGTAAAATTAACTTTGTCTGACGGTTGATCTCCAATCTATCTGGGCGTATCGAGCCGTTCATGGGTTTGGTGAAAATCAAATCCGATGATGAGTTTCGCTGGGGGGCAGAACAGCAGCAAGCTCTTGACGAAATCAAAGAGTATTTGTCAAAGCCTCCAGTGTTGGTTCCTCCTCAGAATGATAGGCCGTTTTATGTGTACCTATCTGTGGGTGACGCTTCTATTGCTTCGGTGTTGGTTCAGAAGCATGATGGCCAGGAGAGGGTGGTTTTCTACCTCAGCAGACGCATGTTAGACGCCAAGACCAGGTACCCTGAAATCGAGAAGCTTTGCATTTGCTTATACTTTACATGTACAAAGCTTCGTCATATTTTGCTCTTGGCGGAAACAATTGTTATATGCAAATCGGATGTCATAAAGCACATGCTGTCGGCTCCTGTCCTGAAAGGCCGACTTGGAAAATGGATGTTTGCATTGTCAGAATTCGATATCTGATACCAGCCTGCAAAAGCAGTCAAGGGACAAGCACTGGCGGATCTTGTTGCGGACAGGATCAGTACTGATATTGCTGCGGTATTTATTCGTGCTTGGGCTATGTTCTTTGATGGATCGGCTTGTGATGATGGGTGCGGTGTGGGAATTCTGTTGGTCTCGCCTCGTGGGGCGACATATTCCTTTTCCATCAGAATGACTGCCCCATGCACCAATAATTTGGTGGAATATGAAGCCGTTCACAAAGGGATGGAACTACTCCTTGAAGCTGGAGCAGAAGCGGTTGAAATTTTCGGGGATTCAAAGTTGGTGATTTCTCAGCTCACGGAGGAATATAGATGTGAGAGCGAGGCTCTTTTCCCAATATGGGTGCAATGCCGTGAGTTGATGTCACAATTTAGGTACAAGAATTTCCACTGGATACGCAGGACTCTGAACAATGAAGCAAATGATTTGGCACAGATGGCTTTCGGGTACAGGGAAGCAGCCGATGGGGTCGACGTGGAGGTTCAGTTTCTTGAACCCAGAGACTGGAGAGCCGATATCTTCAATTACTTGAAGGATTCGGCTCGGGGGGCACCCAGAAGGATAAGACTCGTGGCCATAAAGTACATTATGATAGGGGATGACATGTTCTACAGGACCTTGGAAGGACTACTGCTCAAATGTCTGGGGCCTTCAGAGTCGAATCGGCTCTTGCATGAGGTTCATGAGGGAACCTGCGGTACGCACCAATCAGCTCATAAGATGAAATGGCTGATTAGGCGATCGGGTTATTACTGGCCTACTATGCTTGAAGATTGTTTCAAATATTACAAGGGATGTCAAGCATGTCAGAGGTTTGGCAAAATTCAGATAGTGCCAGCATCAGTGATGAATCCTATCATCAAACCCTGGCCATTCAGAGGTTGGGGCATGGACATGATTGGACAGATCAACCCATCGTCTAGCAAGGGTCACCAATGCGTCTTAGCTGCCACAGATTATTTCACAAAGTGGGTAGAGGCAGTGCCCATGAGGTTAGTAGCATCGAGAGATGTGATCAGCTTTGTCAAAGAACACAGCATTCATAGATTTGGGATCCCTCAGACCATTACGACCGATGGAGGATCGGTCTTTATATCAGAGGAGTTCAGAAAGTTTGCCGATGATATGGGGATTAAGCTGATCAGATCATCTCCGTATTATGCCCAAGCCAATGGACAGGCTGAAGCATCCAACCAGAGCCTTATCAAGCTCATAAAGAGAAAGATCGATGAATAGCCTAGGCGCTGGCATGAGGTGTTATCAGAGGCTTTGTGGGCGTATCATATTTCGTGTCATGGGTCCACCAAGATGTCGCCGTACCATCTAGTCTACGGCCAGGATGCTGTGCTACCATGGGAAATCACGGCTGGATCAAGGCGTGTTGAGTTTCAGAATGATCTATCTGCCAAACAGTATGCAGCCTTGATGAACGATAATGTGGAGGACCTGACAGAGCTAAGGCTTTGGTCACTGGAAAAAATTAAAGAGAACAAAGCTAAAGTTGCCCGTGCATACAACAAGAAGGTCAAGCCTAAGGATTTCCGAGTTGGAGATTTGGTTTGGGAGGCAGGTATTGCCATTGGGAACTAAAGACAAAAAGTTTGGTAAATGGTCTCCAACTTGGCATGGGCTGTACAAGGTTGATCAGGTTTTGCCTGGGAACGCATACATGCTCGAGGAATTGGATGGTGTCAAGTTTCCTGTTGCTGTCAATGGTCAGCATCTCAAGAGGTATTTCCCGAGCATGTGGGAAGGCGAGTAATAAAAGCCGATGAGATCCATCTGGCTGCAGTGTAATAGGCCAACACGTTGAGTTGGCCGCACACAAAAAAAGAAAAAAAGAAAAGAGTCATGAAAGGCCAACACATTGAGTTGGCCAGTAAAAAAAAAGAGAAAATCATGACAGGCCAACACTTTGAGTTGGCTGGTGAAATATATGAAAAGCGAACAGCCGATGTGTGACCATCGACTTAAGATGTTTTTAAAGGGCAGTTACAAATCTCAAGTTAACAGGCGGTGCTAATTCTCTCTTGAGCCTATCTACTGGTTCATGAATTCTTCTATGGCATGGATGGCTTCAGTACGGACGGCATCTGCTCGTGCTATAATTGCTTCGTCATCCTTGTCATCGCCTGTGACTATCTGCCGACTCAAGGTGCTGATTTCTGCAAACTCTGCTTGTATCTGCTTGGCTATTTCCTGGGTTTCTTGTATGGAGTTTGCAATGGAGATTTCCTCGGCCTGGATGAGTTCTTTAGTGGTGCAGACCTTTTCTTCGAGTTCCGCCAGTTCTTTCTTCAGGAGGTCGAGTCGGTTCATGTTGGCAGACACGTCAGCTTTGATATCTAGAGTTGCTTTCTTCTGGTTGAGGGCCTTGCATTTTTGGGTAATGTCAGCTTTCAGAGAAGCTTGAGAGCGACGTGCTTCCATCCTTTGTTGTGCTTTACTGACTTCTATCCGAAAGAATGGGAGGTTGCTGGCTGACCAGAGCTTGATTTGCAATGGCTCCAGGAGTTGGGGTTCTATTTGCTCGAAGATGTTCTTTATGTTGCTGGAATCATCAACCAGAGCGGTGATTGGAGCAGATAGAAAATCCCTGATGAGTCGAAGCTGATGTGACAAGTTAGCCGATTGCTGCAGAGATAATGCTTCTGCTCCAGGGACAATCATACCCATTGATGCTGGATCGAAGGAAAGCAAACCTGAAATGTCAAAACTCTATGGACATCTCTGGAGTTAGAACAATATGCATTTATGAAGTTATCGGCTGGTTCAGAATTGGTTTTGTAATGTCACCTGTTCTGGAGAAGAAGTGTTGGTCGGTTCGGGAGCAATCGTCCTATCAGAGCTGGTGTGAGCGTCAAGAGCATTGACTGTATCAGCTTGTTCTTCGTTTGTATCCATCAGCGCATCAGGAGTTGCAGCCATCTCATGTTGATTCAGGCCTTCTGCATTGGGGGTTTCTTCAGCTGCATCCTGGAAATAGAATTATAATCAACCAAGGTACATATGTATGATATAAGTTCTTGAATGATGGGTTACCTGGTTGGTGTTGGACTCTGATGGACTTGGAGGGGATGGTACTGGTTTCTTGATGACACGCCTTGTGATCATCTTCCTTTTCTTGGTCAAGACTCGGGGGGCAATGTTTGCAGAAGTTTGTCTTCGCTTGGAAGCCGACTGGAGTAAGTCTGGCTGAACAGTCATTATCACTTTCTTCATTGGTGGTGATCCTTTGCAGAAGAGTACATTAGGAGCAGTTGGAAGGAAGTGAAATGGCTCCCCAGTGCTGGTCATGGGTTCTGGACCATCTTGTTGCTGCTGACAAGATGAGCAGGTTCAACCAAGAGAAAGGAATAGAGGACTTAGGAGAAATGAAGTGCATAAATTCAGTACCTCTTCCTCGAGGATTACATATTCAGGATCGATTTGCTGCAGTCGAGGACTTAGAGCCTTTCTGAAGACATGAGTTTTCCACATGTTCCACCAAGTATCAAAGCCGATTGATGAGGAGGTGAAAGACAAATTGGCTGGTAGTGGAATGTGGAGATTGTCAAACATGTTGTAGCATCTCGAGCTGGTGAGACCATCAGGCAGATCGGCTCTGCTCTCCACCAAGTGGTGAATATGGAAGTGGGGAGGGACCTGTCCTAGGCCAAATTGCTGAGCTGCTATAACTGGTTGGTACGATTCATAACCTGGCTTGATGATTCTATTAGAGGTACTGATGCCAACAGGAAGGAAGCTAGGTCGAATCATCAAAGAGTACAGATGCCGAGTGCTGTCATCATCGGCAAAATTATCTAGTCTGAAGGCAGTTGGGTTTTCAAAGGATTCAGATTCGGTAAATGGAAAATAGAGGGGATTTTCTGAGCCTTTGTAGAAGATTCTAAACCAGTTTGCTGCATCTGCTGAATTCAGTTTACTGCCAGGGAGACTAAATAAAGCTTGGCCGTAGCTTGTACATCTAATTGGTTTGCCACTCTCATCAGGGAAAGAGTTCTTGGTCAGGCCTTGGAAGTTGGGAATATGGTGCTGGAAGTACAGTTGTGCCCACAACTGAATAAACCACCAAGGGCCTCCAGTTCTCAGTTTCTTTTTGTTAAGTAAATTAGATGTCATCAAATGGAGATATCTGTAGGTTTCTCCAAGGAAGAGTTTGCCTAGGCCGGTGTGATTACCATGGGCCAAGTGATAGGCCAAAGGGAGATAGTTCTTAGTTGGAGCTAAAGAAGGGCCACGGAAGATGAAGTGCTCTAGCCAAAGATTTAAGAAGGCTGTGTGTTCCTTCTCAGTCACTGGACCTTTTGTTTTCATGTGCTGACTCATGTAAGTACCCCAGTTTGTGCAGTTAACCTTGGAAGAAAGCTTGAAGGGGACTTCTGCCATTTTGTGAGCAGCAGGATTAGGAGAGCTAATGTCTAGTCCAGTGATCATGGTAACATCCAGCAGAGTGGGGGTCATGGGTCCATGACCAAAGAGGAAACAATTCAGAGCATCAGACCAGAAATAGCCGATGGATTTCAGAAGATTTTCATCTTTGTCAAGGGGTGACAGTGATAGACTAAGTGCATCGGCTATGTTCAAATCCTGCCATAAGGGCATGTGAGCTTTTGCTACTCTGCTATACCATGTAATCCAGCTTTCAGGTGGGTTAGGCCAGGCTCTTAAGCAGTCGGCCCAGAGGTTCAAATCGATATTTTGACTCACAAAAGGAATCCTATTTGCTTCACAAGAGATCAAATCTATGGGGTTTTCATGGGTTTGTGGGCCAAGACAGAAAGATTTTGGATTAGAGGGATGCGGCAAAAGGATGTCTGACACCTGAAGTTCAGAAGTTCAGAAATATGCGTATGGTGTCATGTTTCAGAGTTTCAGTTTTAGAAACTTGGAAAGCTGAAGAAAACTAAAGGATTAGGCCGAATATTACCTTCAGGCCGCAGATTGCCGTATCATCAGTTGCAGAGCTTGTTGTTTGAGTTGCAGAATCTGCCATGGTACAGATCTGTCGACTTAGGGTTTGCTTGTTGTGGGCTCTGATTCGAATTCTGGCTGCTTGAAGAGTTCTTGCTCGGATTTGTGGAGCTTGGTTTTCGAATTGCACTCGAATTTGAGGGTTCGTCGAGTTCGGTTCAGACTGGAAGTATTATTCTTTCGCGGGTTGCTTCTAGTTTGAATTTCGTCGGCTCTTGGATATTTATGGAAGCCTAATGCGTTGCCATCGGCTTTTTGGAAGGTTAACAAAGACACGAAATTGGGGAAACTCGATTTCATTAAAAGGAAAGTTCATTACAAGGAAAGCCGATTTTACAAAGGAATCAATCCTTCGGCTTTTTGATCCTACTTCTACGATACCGCTACTACTGTTCGTAGGTACCCAGTACCTACGACGCTTGGGGCTTCGGGCCGGTACATCTCCGCTACCGTCGTCGTCGCTGCCGTCATCGTCGTCATCGTCGCTGCTGAAGGCGCTGCTGCCGCCTTCAGACCCGGACTCGCTCCAGCCGCCGCCATCGCCACTGTTCTCCTCTTCGCTGTCCTCCTCGGAGGACCCGAGGAACCGGAAGGGCTTTCCGCCCATCGGCTCGTCATCATCGGAGGGGGAGTCGATCTCCTCTTCCGAGGATGAGTCGACTCTGTCCGAGGAGGGGTCTTCTTCCTCGTCCTTCTCCGACTCCTCTTGGAACAGGAGCCGGAGGTCTTCTCCTTCAGTTTCGGGCTCGTCCTCCTCGGAGGCGACCCCGAAGTCGAACTCCTCTGCATCCCAGTGCAGAGGAGCCAGTGTTTCGTACGCTGCAGTTGGGTCGCACTCTGGCGTCGGCTCCCGACTCTCTGGGATGGAGTCGACGGAAGCAGGAAGGGGGGAAGAAGAAGGGGAAGAGGAAGAAGAAGAAGAGTCTCCAAAGGAGTTGGAGTCGGAAGAAGAAGAGATCGCCTTTGCTGCTGGAGGATTGGGGTGGTTTCTGTGCTACTGGCTTTGGGAGGAAGAAGGAGTTCGCTGTGAAGAAGAGACGATTCAGGGTGAAGTTAAAGTGAAAAGATGGAAGACGGATCGGCAGTTTCACATTCAACGAGGAGCCAGTTGCAGAGACATTGCGTCTTCCTTGGTGGTTACAGCATGATCAATGGACATTAACGGGAAGATGAAGCGATGGATTGGTTTTGGAACTATCATTGCCAAAACCAGGGGGGCATGTGTTATCGCCATAAATTAATAGGGTTAATTTATGGGCCGAAAGCAAGATGGGCTTAAAGCAGAAGATTGAGGAAGGCTTGTAAATCGGCTCCTGCGTGAGCATATGGGCCACATTGGCCGTGTATCTTTAGATTTAGTTCAAGATTAGAGATAGAGTCCAATCGGGACAAGATTAGTTTAGATTGTTTCCCAAGTCTCCGGACTATAAATATGTACCCTTTGTTATTCATGAAGGAGAGCGTCATCACGTCTCACAACAACAACAACTCTCGGCGCATCGCCACCCCTAATCCTGGGGTTTCATCCAAGTAAGTGTCATGCTGCCCTGATCGCTTCCTGCGATCAGGGCAGCGTAGTTCTTGCTTTTACCTTGGTATTACTCATACTGAAGCGTTTTTGATGGCGAGTAATACTAGTTATCATGATGTTCGTAGCATGGCTTTTAGTAGATCTATCGTGCTTCATTGCTTATCATATACGAATATCACGTTGTTTCTGTGCTGTCATGTTTCAATCTTATGCTAATTCTTGTTGCATAGAATTAGTCGCACAGAAGCAACACTCTGCTTCTTTTATGTTTAGTAGATCCAATCTGTTATGGTTTGCTCTTATCTTAGGAGTTGGCGTAATATCTGCTAGGTTAGGCCTTGCAAACGGATTGGACGATCCGGTGGCGTAGTAGATGCTTTATCTTGACCTTGATAGGGATTGTTCCGGGAATCGGCTCTTGCTAATTCTTAGGCCTCTGTTTTGGGTCATGGTCTAGAGGTCTGTTACGTTCATTAGGCCTAGTTACGTGTAGGATGTTCCAATCTAGCGGTGAAGCTTTTACCATCGTGGATTAGATTAGCTAGATTTAATTGAAGCAGCTTTACAATTATTCGCTTTATTCATCGACATCTGGATGGTTACAGATCCAATCTGACACCGGGACTCGATCGGCTCTTTAAAGCCGATGCAAGAGTCATCCCGGGGAGCCGACCACGGCTCGGACTTACGTTTACACGTGTCTTTGTATGCAAGAAACTATTCGGAGCACGTCTACACCCTCCTGATCGGGTATAGGTCAGGTGGTACGCCCGGTTTTCCACAAAACCTCCGGGCGCGTGACGGAATTGCGGGCCGTCGACGAGGGAGCAGTGCCTGCCAGCGCCCCAGCAACCTCCCGGCTCTTCGTGTTGCCCGTCGCTGCTCGCCGGTGGGTTTCGACTGACAACAGGACCACCTCGCTGTCGTCGTCCATGGGCCTGCCTAGTCATGCCCCGCCGCGGTCCCGCCTGGCCGCGCCGTCAGCTCCCAGTCGCGGGCCTGCCTGGCCACCCCGGCGCTTCCTACGCGGTTCCTACAGGCTCACCATGGTCGATGGCGCAGTTTTGGTTCGAGGAGAGAGACAGACACGGCGGGCGAGGTCCGTGACGGCGGCGGTGTTTCCCTCATCCGGATCCGGCGCCCTCCTCCCTCCGTCGACGTGTTGTCCCTCCCGGCGGCCCGGCGCGTCGAGTCGGGGTGGGCATTCGGTTCTAACCGAACCGATCGGTTTGGTTCCTCAGTTCTTTTGACAATTTGGTTCCTAGAAAACAGGAACCGAACGGTTCTTTTTAGATGTAGGAATCGAAAAAATTTGGTTTCGGTTCTTTTGGTTCGGTTCTGGTTCTAACCGAGGTAACCGATATTTTTCAGGATGCAGTGCGAAGGAGAAGGGGAGAAGAAGCGGTCGTGGGAGCTTGGCCGCCTATGTCGGTCGACTGTGAGCGCGGGCCAGAGTTGGGGGCGCCGCCCGGCTGGAGTTGGAGTCACTGGGCAATCGGAGTTGGGGGTACCGGCCGGAGACGATGGTGAGAGCTAGAGTCAGGGTCATTGGCCAGAGTCGGGGGCGCGCTGGCGCGGGATGCAGTCAGCGGAGTGGGACGGAGTCAGAGCCTCGGAGGCACCGGCCCGAGTTGGGGGTGCCGGCGCGGGATGTAGTCGGGGGCTGGCGGCGCGGATGGTGCTGCTGTGCTCGGCGTCGGCGACCGGCGGGCGCTGGGCAGGGCATTGGTGGGCGCTGGCCGAGCGCTGGGTGCCGGCGGCCGGGGGGGCGGTTCTGAGGCTATGGTCGCCGGTCGCACCTCGCGCGGATGACGGAGGCAGGACTCGGGCTCCGGGGCTCGGGTGAGACAGGCGGTCTGCGCCTCTGCTGTTAGGGGCGGCGGCTGGGAGTGGGAGTGGTCTGTGGGAGGCTGGGAGCTACGGGGTGGGTGTAGGGTTTGGCAGTTTGACTGGTGCTTCATGGGCTGAATGGGCTGAATATTTTCCATTCTCAGTTTCCTCCAGTTAACCGAGAATCAAACCGAATTAACCGAGTAAATTCGGTTCCTGGGAAATAGGAACCGAACCAGGAACCGAATTTTTCGGTTTCGGTTCTTTCGGTTCTGGTTTTTCTTTCCTTTATTTTTTTAATTTGATTTACATAGGCGGGCAGGAAACCGTCACTGTTAAGATCACGATTAACCGTGACCTTGTGTCCAAGGCGGTTGCAAAAACCGCCTCGGTTAATGCATTTTGCCCGCCTCCGCAAAAATATGGATTTGCTGCCAATGAATTAAAGGGCGAAACATCTATTATTCTTCATACTAATGAAATAATGCTCATTATTGTTCAACGGCATAAGGATTTTTGGGTGTGTCGATGCATGAAAGTTCATAAATAATATTGTATATATTGCTACTATCATAAAAATTGAGGCATACACATAACACATGGTTTAGCATGGGCTTATTTACACTACTTTAAAATTTGGGCATCTAAAATTAAATAACTAGACGAATTAAGTCCCTAGCCACTAGTGATGTTAAATTTGAAAACATGGGGTGATGCATGGAACATGGGCTTGTCTGCTCCGTGCACTTGCTTTGGCCTTTACTACGACACTTCTCCGGCCAGTCGGAAAGCGACACAGCTCTCGGTCTAAACTAAACAGTGTCCAACGATGGCTCATTACACACTAACAACGTGCAAACAAATGTCCATTTCATTGAGAGAAATTTGATACCTTAGCAGGTAGGTATGGCAAGTTTCTAGATGTCCTCAGCAAAACCCTGGAGCTCGAATAACCTCGTAAATTAAACGTGGTGGGGCTGACGTGAGCGTGCAATGCCATGCATACTAGCTACCTGCTCTCCGTCCAAAAAATTATTAGTGACGCTCCTGAAAAGCGGGGCTCTTTTGTGTTCTTCAACATTGTGTGTTTTTTAGAGGTGATGTCTTGTATTTTCGTTCTCTGCTTCATCAATAATACAAACATATGAATTGTCTTATGCCATTCATTTGAAAAAAGCACATTAATCTATTACTTTAAAAGGGGAGTGTTAAAAGAAGTCACAATGTTTGCCTAGAGGGTCTAGAAATTCCCACTCTAATCTAAAAAAAGAGAAGAATTTACACCGCTGGATTTTATGAAGATCTAACAGTCTAGACTAACTTAAGAGTCAATATCAAATATGATTAATAAATAGCTCATTTCAGAATTAAAAATTTAAGAAAACTTAGGATATGATCAAAGAGTCCATACCGAGTACGACTAGTAAACAGATAAATTTGGAATTCGAAAAATAAGGAAACTCAAGAGTACATATATATCAAATACAATTAATAAGTAGCTAATTTAAGAGCTAAAAGATTACAAAAATTAGGAAATGACCAAGGAGTCCATACCAAGTACGATTAGTAAATAGATAAATTTGCGATGAGCTATTGATCTGCGTTTAGTAAAAACTCTATAAAAATTAAAGATTAATTAGACAACACTTAATTGTTGCAAAGCATAATTAGGTAACAAGGGAAGCATAACCGGTAGACATCAGATGTGTCTAGCCACAACCTCATCAGATGGTGATAAGAAATTGATGAAGATGTGGATTGACTGCATTATGCTATTAAAAAAAATAAACAAACTTATAACATATATTATAGAAGCCGTAGTCTTACAGAAAGGCGACCCCAAAAGAGGAGCCAATTAAAAACCAAGTCCAAACAGTCAGACACACGTGAACACCTCCACGCATCGCAGAAGCGTGACCTCAAATGAATCCACGTGCAAGCTGCGAAACACCATTGTCGCCACCGTGAAGCTCGCCGGTGAAGGCCACCAAAGGCACCGGCATCCAAAGTGGCCCATAATGATGCTTGGAGCCAATGCGGAGAAGCCTGCGATGAGGCTCGAAGAGGAAGAAGATCCCTTTGATGAAGATCAATGCCTCCGACCCAAGGATGCAAACAAAAGCCGCGCCAGCTAGTAGAAAAGCATAGTCCTCAAATTCAAGGGAAGGCTTGCAACACAATAAACAACAGAGATCCATAGGGACCTGGAGAGAAAAAAAAAGCTCAAAGCTGCTTCAACTGAAAAGGCGGCAGGGGAAGAGTTGAAGCACACCAGAATCACAGTAAGGACCGCACAAATTCACTCCTGCGAAGAACATAAGCAAATCCGCAACACGAGCTAGCAAGCAGATCTACGGTGACTCTAACCAAAATAAAAACTAAAACAAGCAGATTCAGGTAGAAACCTGGAAGCAAGAGAAGGAGGGCGAAAAGCGGAAGGAGGGAGAAGGAGGAAGTGGAAGTAGAAGTGGAGGACGACAACCACGGGACCGAGAAAACGGAAAAGATGGCACTACTACAAAAAATAATTTACCACGACCTTTTTTAAACACCTCCAAGGCGAGCAGAAATTTTAAACGCCTCGGTAAATGGTAGACATTAACCGAGGCAGTTAAAAAACCGCCTCCCAAAACTGCCTCACTTTTCATTAACCGAGGCGGTTAAAATTGATTAATATAGATTAACCGAGGTGGGCACACTAAAAGGCCTGCCGCGGAAAATGCCGAGGCCCAAACAAGCCTGTTAACAGGCTTCCATATATATATAGCTGAGTTAGGGTTTCTCTGTTGTTTCTCTCGTTCTCTCAGATCCCCGCATGCGCCGCCTGCTTTCCTCCCCTCAGAGCCATCCGCACCGGCCGCGCCAGCCGCTCCCCATCGCGGGCCCGACTCGCCATCGCCGTCTGCGGGAGCGCCTCGCCGTCGTCATCCTCAGGCCCACCTCGCTGTCATCATCCATGGGCCTACCTAGTCGGGCCCCGCTGCGGTCCCGCCTGGCCGCGCCGTCAGCTCCCCGTCGCGGTCCTGCCTGGCCACCCCGGCGCTTCCTACGCGGTTCCTACAGGCTCACCATGGTCGACGGCGCAGTTTTGGTTCGAGGAGAGAGCCAGACACGGCGGGCGAGGTCCGTGATGGCGAAGGTGTTTCCCTCATCTGGATCCGGCGCCCTCCTCCCTCCGTCGACATGTTGTCCCTCCCGGCGGCCCGGCGCGTCGAGTCGGGGTGGGAATTCGGTTCTAACCGAACCGATCGGTTGGATTCCTCAGTTCTTTTGACAATTTGGTTCCTAGAAAATAGGAACCGATCGGTTCTTTTTAGATGTAGGAACCGAAAAATTTTGGTTTCGGTTCTTTTGGTTCGATTCTGGTTCTAACCGAGGTAACCGATATTTTTCAGGATGCAGTGGGAAGGAGAAGGGGAGAAGAAGTGGCCGTGGGAGCTTGGCCGCCTATGTCCGTCGGCTGTGAGCGCGGGCCGGAGTTGGGGGCGCCGCCCGGCTGGAGTTGGAGTCACTGGGCGGCCGGAGTTGGGGGTACCGGCTGGAGACGATGGTGCGAGCTAGAGTCAGGGTCATTGGCCGGAGTCGGGGGCGCGCTGGTGCGGGAAGCAGTCAGGGGAGTGGGACGGAGTCAGAGCCTCGGAGGCGCCAGCCCGAGTTGGGGGTGCCGGTGCGGGATGTAGTCGGGGGCTGGTGGCGCGGATGAGGCTGCTGTGCTAGGCGTCGGCGACCGGCGGGCAATGGGCAGGGCATTAGCGGGCGCTGGCCAATCGCTGGGTGCCAGCGGCCGGGGGGCGCGGATCCGAGGCTATGGTCGCCGGTCGTACCTCGCGCGGGTGTGCAAACCCACAGCCGGGTGGTGTAGTGCACCCGCCTAAACCTAGAGGGTGAGTACTCGGGGGTTAGCTAGGATTAGTCCAATCTAGATGCAAGAATGCAATGAACACATAGGGTTTAGAGTGGTTCGGGCCGCCGGAATGTAATACCCTACGTCCACTGTGTGTTATATTGCTTGTGCTCTCAAGAGGTTGAGAACGGGATTGTTCGGAGTGAATCCGAGCCTATGTTGTGTCTGCCTCCCTCTTGCCTTCGAGAGTCTAGAGTGTGCAGCGAGCGCCTCCCTTTCATATCTCAAGGGAGGCGCGTACATGGCCGTTGAGTCACCGACAGGTGGGCCCAACGATGTAGTATAAAATAACATACTGAACAGACATTATGGCGTTGCAAGCGACGGAGATCTCATTCCTGGATTACCTTGCTTTGCCCGTGGGAATCTTCCGTCTGGCATAGCCATGCCCTGTCTTGTCGAAACGGCGCCAGGGCGTAGCTTGCGGCGTAGCCTGCCGCGTAGCTGAACGGGCCGTGTAGCTTGCGGCGTAGGCGGTATGATGAAAAGGTGCCGTGTCGTCGTATCCATTTAATGCGGCAGTCGAAACGGCGCCAGGGCGTAGTTAATGGATGACTACGCGAGTCCTACCTTACTGCAGTAGGAGTGGGTATCCCTGCTACAGGGTACCGACAGTGGCCCCCGGGCCCACCTCGAGAGAGGCGACGAACCCGCAGGTGGGGCTACTACTGTGATTTGGCTCTGCATAACTTGAAGCCTCCAGCGTTAGACTGTGCACGCTGCAGGAGTCTTGTCCGGCTTTGACCATCCATCGGGTTTTTCGCTGCCTCATCACGTCGCAACGGCTTACTGACTCATGGCCCCCACACACAGTGGTACACCTAGTCATGGGAGCGACGCTCGGCATTGTTGCGGCCAGGGTAAATTGAATTTTTACCACCAGTGCAGTTCCCGAAAAGCCTGGTCTTTGCCAGCGCTTCATGCGCGCACGTCAGCTCAGCTTCCGCCTTGCTTCGCGCACGGGAGACGGTACAGGTCCCGCATTTTCACACCTTCGTTTGTTACTCGCCTCTCCTGATAGGAGGGCCTAGGCCCCCTTGTCATGGACTGGGCGGCTAACACCAGGCGTGAGCGTCGCTTGGCTTCCAGCGACGGTTCCGGGGCGCGCCGGATGGATCAGGCTTCATAAAGGGCTAAACCACATACCACGGTTACTTTTCCGCATTCGCCTTCTTCCTTCCAAACCTTTGCGCCCCTTTGCCTTTGAGCCTCCTCGCCCCTTGCTCTTCTGCGCAGCTTGTTCCTCGCCTCCATAGCAAGATGGCGTCCCTCGTTCATCCCCGTCGTTTCCAAACCGAGGCGGAATTGAACATGGTGCGCTGCCTGCTTGGGTGGAGTCCACAGGAGACTGCCTGGGGAATTCGAGCAGGCTCAGTTCCCTTCGGCGATCTGCGCGCCGGGGAATTTGTGCTGTTTATTTCGCACATTTCCACCGGCTTGGGGCTGCCGATCTCTTCGTTCTTCCTACTACTGCTGGAGGACTTCGGCCTCCAGCTCTAGCATCTCACACCCCACTCCATCCACATGACATCGATCTTCGTCCACCTAAGTGAGATGTTCGTGGGGGTGCGGCCCTGCGTCATTCTCTTCCGCCACTTCTTCGCCCTGGTGAAGTCCGGGAAGGGCAAGGATGAAGTGGGGGCGTACTACTTCCAGACGAGGAGCGATCTGCAGACGCCCTACATCCCTGGGCTTACTGGCGGAAAGTGGGAGGATTGGCGCAAGGAGTGGGTGATCGCCACCACCGAAGCCAATGAGTGCCTCGCCTTGCCGACCGAGGGACCCACCTCCGACCGCCAGTCCTGGAGGGCCAAGCCGTCCCTGTCGCCGGTGTTTGGCCCTATGGTAAACAAGATCAATACATTGGTGAAGGGTGGCCTCACCTCGCTGCACATGCTCGGGGACTTCCTGAAACGCCGGATCGCCCCTCTGAAGCAGCGGCCGCGTCCTGCCTGGAGCTTTACCGGGCCCCAAGACTGCAGCAGGACCCACCGCGGGGAGGACAGCGATCTGACCCAGGAAGGCCTGGAGGTCTTGGTGTGGGCGGTGACGGGGGAGATCTTCGTCCCGGAGCACCTGATCCTTCCTCAGGGTGTCGTTCCTCTCTACGAGGACTCAAGCCTGAGGACTGCGGTGCTTGCCACTCTGCCGACCCTCGACGACGGTGGGATAGCAGCGCGCCAAACTGGGGGCGACCCAGACCGTGGGATCCGAATCCCTGGTGCGTCCGAGAAATAGGCCATGCCGAGCGCCGCGGGGTCTGGCCCTTCTGCCAAGGGCAAGCAGGCTGTGGCTGGTAGCTCCGCCGTGAGCGGTCCCAGCCAGGCCCGAAGCAGCTCCGGTGCATCGCCGGAGGAGGTGAGCCGGCGCAGGTTGCACCGTAGCGACGGGACCCCAGTTGTGGAGCCTGCCGCAAAGCGTCAGAGGACCGCTGAGGATGCAGGCCAGGGTAGCTCCCGGGCCCTCGGCTCACGCGGGACCCCTGGAGTAGCCGCGCCGCCACCACCACTGCCGGGAGGTGCCTCTCCCCGGCAGCAGCAGCAGCAGCCACGAGGTGTGCCTCTGCCGCCACCACGGCAGCCACCACCACTGCCGGGAGGTGCCTCCCCCCCCCCGGCAGCAGCAGCAGCAGCCACGAGGTGCGCCTCCGCCGCCGCCACGGCAGCAGCAGCAGCAGCAGTAGCCACGTGGTGCGCCTCCGCCACCGCCACGGCAGCAGCAGCAGCTGCAGCCTCCACCACCACCGCCACCACCAGGGCAACAGCAGTAGCCATGAGGTGTGCCTCCACCGCCGCCATGGAAGCAGCAGTCGCCCAGCCTCCGTGGACGCTGGAGACCCGGCGCTTTGGGGTAAGTGTTCTTCCGTTCACTCCCCTTATTCCCGGAGCTTCGCTTTTTGCTAAAGGGCTTCTTCTCTTCGTTTGCCAGGGCCTCTCGCCCAGTCAGCTCTTCCGCCGCCGCTGGCTTGTCAGCGGGGGTCCAGGCGACCGGCGCCTCGGTGGCAATGGCGGAAGCGACGGTGGATGTGGGGAGCTCGGGTGCGGCGACCTCCGCTAACCCGATGGCGCCCAGTGCGGCGGCGGCGGATACGCCAGTGCCAGGCGTAGCAACGCCCGACACGGTGGCCCCCGAGGCCCCGGCTATAGTGGTAGATGCGCCGACACCGGACTTGGCGACGGCGAGCACAGCGGCAGCGGGCGCAGCAATGGCGAGCACCTCGGTACCCGAGGTCCCGACGGCTGTGCCGGTTGTCCCCACCCCCAGCTCCCAACCTGCAGCAGAGGAAGAGCAGGAGGTGGTCTCTGGTAGGCTGCTCATGCAGGGTCCCCCAAAGGAGGATGTGGTTCCCCTCCCCCGGGTGCTAGTCCGGGTCCGACAGACGATAGAAGAGGCGACTTCTACCACCGAGGCAGCCTTCCGGTAGGAGTGGGCAGCTCTAGAGAGCGAGCGTCAGCGCCTCGGTGACTGGCACACCCGCTTGGAGGAGCGCACGAAGGCCGAGGCCTCCCGTGCTGCCGCCGCCTGGTCCGAGCTCGAGGCCAACCTTGAGTCCTACAGGAAAGGGCTTCAGAAGGTTTTCGATCAGGAGCTCGCGGCGGCGGGACAGGAGAAAGCCCTAGCACTACGGGAGGAGGCTATTGACAAGGAAGAGGCCAGCCTTGCAGCCCAGTGATCCGAGCTCGAGTCTCGCGGCCAGGGACTCG
Organism: Panicum virgatum; assembly: GCF_016808335.1. NCBI lineage: Eukaryota > Viridiplantae > Streptophyta > Magnoliopsida > Poales > Poaceae > Panicum > Panicum virgatum. The sequence continues at coordinate 43,982,004 of NC_053143.1, forward strand.
AGGTCCGCAAGTTGGAGCTCAACAAACTCTCCGAGTCCCTGCATCAATGCCGCCAGGAGCTGCAGGAGACCGCCAGCCAGCAGGCTGTTGCCGAGTTGGAGCTCGAGGGGGAGAGGAAGTCCCTTGCACGGCGGGAATCCCTCACCACCAGCATGGAGTAGGCCCTTGCGCACCAGCGCGAGTGTCTTAAGACCCTGAAGGAGTCAGCGGCATAGAAGGAGGCCTCTCTCTAGGAGAAGACCCGCCAGCTGGAGGCGGCTCAGGCGGCACTGGATGCCCAGGTCCAGGAGGCGGTCTGGAAGCTGCAGGAGGACCAGCACATGGGGGCCCAGCGAATCATCGACTGGGCGAGCAAAGCAAGCTCAGCTCTGGTGCCACTTGGAATGAGTCCAATACAAGTAGCGGAGCCGCCAGCTTCAATTGCTGACGCCCTCCCAGTGCTGAACTCTGCTTCAGATAGACTCCAGCGCCTGGAGCCGATCCTCGCTGGCCACCTTGAAGCCGAGGGCCGTGAGCTGTGCCGGATGGTGGCGGAGTACGTTTTGACCTGCCTCCGGAGCCACGACCCTGCCATCTCGCTAGCCCCCGTCGTCGATGGTCTAGTGGCGGAGACGGAGGCCTCCGCTCGGGAAAGCGTGCGGGAGGTCGTCGACTTCGTAGCTGCCTATTTCAAGTGGGAGCCTGCAGATTCCTGAGTTGGACCATCACAGCAGTAGAACTCTTGTTTTTTGTGTTATGTAAAATCATTGTACTTGTTGAAATTTTAATAGAAGAAAATTTCAACTTAGCTGTTTGTCAGTTGCTCTGGTTTGCGGTATGCAGCACCCCGGTGCCCTGGCCCCCTGGTAGATAGGTTCAGTTGTTAGAACCTATCTGCCATCCGAGCCGAGAAGACACTCCGGACCCCCGTTTGAGGTTGAGCAAGTGTCCTTGGGCATAGGTGTAGCATAGATTGCAAGTCAAACGAGCGACTTATTCCATGTATAGCAGAAAAAAAAACTACAGAGAGGAAAATCAAACTCGCTGGGATGGGAGCAATGATACTGCAACTTAGCTTTTTGACGCATGCAGAATCGATCCTTGGTATCTGGCTCAAAGCGTACGCTCCGAGCCCCCTGGGAGACAGGCTCAGTTGTTTGAGTCTGTCTACCACCGAGACTGGACCTCGATCTGCATGAAGCCTTAAAACGGATGCCTGGGCCCCCTAGTAGGTAGGCTCAATGGTTTGAGGCTAGATACCACCAGTCAAGACTTAACCTGCATACCACTCAAAGTCAAAGCTTAGTAGCAGGCCTGCGGGACCAATTCTTAACCGGCCCCCAAGCTAGTATGAGGTCCGGAGCTCCGGATACGTAGGTCCAGATAGCACGATGCTTGTTATAGAGTGGTGGAGTGTGTAGGCTTAGAGTACGGAACTAGGCTAAGCCGCTACACAGGGCTCCAAACCACTCCAGGAAACAAGCACGACTTTACCAGACCTGGTTCCGACGTTCCGGACCCCTCCCTGGCAGTGGATGAGGCCATCCTGTCGTACTCGATCCTTTGAGATATGGAGCTGGACCTGCCGTGTAGGACTTAGGAAGCCAATCCTTGAGCTAGAACGAGGTCCGGGCCCCTAATTACCCAGCTCCGGATACTAGAGCACTCGTTACAGGGTGGTGGAGCGTGTAGGTTTTGGGTACGGAACCGGCTAAGCGGCTACACAGGACTCCGGACCACCCCAAGAAACAAGCACCCCCTCTCCAGAGCAGGTCCCTAGGGGTCCAGACCCCTCTCCCAACAGCAAGGGGGTCCGGACCTGTACGGCAGTCCGGCAACTCAATACAGATCTTAGCCGTAGCGACAAGAGTGAAAGTCCGCACGGATATTAGAAAGGTAAAAGCTCGAGAATCGAAATGCGAAATAAGATTTTGACACAAAGACAGAACTGGGAGCAAATCTTTCCTTTGCAACTTGATATACATGGCTTGCGCGATGGATGCTAGAGGCCGGATTTATGAGGGCGGACCTCTACCGCTCTGGGTCGCGCGTTAATGCTAGCCGATGGTGCGATGGATGCCAGAGGCCGGGTTTACGAGGATGGACCCCACCGCTCTTGTCCACACGCTAATTCTATATTATTACAAAGGAAAAATTCATTTCCTGCTCTGTCTAAGTGTAAAACTTACACAGATGCTCTATGTTCCATGGGTTGGGTAGCGGCACCCCTTCTTCTGTGGCAAGGCGAACGCATCCGGGCCGGCATACTTCTGTAACCTTGAAGGGACCCTCCCAGCTGGGGGAGAGTTTGTGGAGCCCTGCTCAGTTCAGGATCCGCCTTAGGACGAGGTCCCCAGCCCGGAGCTCCCTACTGTGCATGAACCGTTGATGATAACGCCTGAGCGCCTGGTTGTAGCGTGCATTTTGGATTGCTTCTCGCCACCTTCGTTCGTCAACGAAGTCCACATCATCACACCGCAGTTGCTCCTATATGAATTCATCGAAAGTCTGGACCCGTGGTGAGCCCAGGTGAATTTCCGGGGGAAGGCATGCTTCAGCCCCGTAGACCAGGAAGAATGGGGTCTCCCCGGTGGCTCGGCTGGGTGTGGTCCGGTTGCCCCATAGTACGCACAGAAGCTCATTAACCCATTTTGCACCATGCTTCTTCAAGCAGTTATAGGTGCGGGTCTTGAGTCCCCTAAGGACCTCTGCATTCGCTCTCTCGACCTGTCCATTGCTGTGGAGATGTGCCATGGACGCAAAGCATAGCTGGATGCCGATGTCCTCGCAGTACTCTTGGAAGAGTCTGCTTTTGAATTGGGTCCCGTTGTCCGCGATGATGTGGTTTGGGACGCCAAATCTGCACACAATGGACTTGAGAAATGCGACTGCTAACTTTTTAGTGATGTTCACCACAGGGGTAACCTCCGGCCATTTTGTGAATTTGTCAATGGCAACGTAGAGGAACCGGTACCCACCAACGGCCCGGGGGAACGGCCCCAGGATATCCACGCCCCATACGGCGAATGGCAATGAGGGCGGGATCATTTGCAGAGCTTGAGCCGGTGTGTGTATTTGCTTTGCATGGAACTGGCATGCTTTGCAGGATCTTACCAGCTCAGCTGCATCCTGGAGTGCTGTCGGCCAGTAGAAGTCAGGCCGAAAGGCCTTACCAATAAGCGTGCGAGATGAGGAATGACTTCCACACTCGCCTCCATGGATCTCCGCGAGCAACTCGCGGCCCTCTTCCTGGGAAATGCACCGCATGAGGATACCACTGGCGCCACGGCAGTAGAGATCCCCTTCTACCACCGCGTAGCGTTTAGCCAATCATACTATGCGCTCAGCGGACACATCGTCATCAGGAAGGATATTGTCTTTTAGGTAGTCCCGGATCTTGGAGATCCATGCATCGGGACCTCCCTGAGCAGGTGGGAGTGGCTCTATGAGGTCTCCAGGGTCCTCAACAGAGCACACAACCCAGGGCGGGCACCACGGATGGAATGCCGCCGGGACTGCTAGCTTCGAGGTGCTAGCTTGATCCCCTTCACCCAGTTCGGCAGGCTAGGCGGTAGGTCTCAGCAACCGTCTTTCGAAGATGCCCTCGGGCATGGGTGCCCAGGTAGATGCTCTCGCGGAGAGATCATCTGCTGCTGAGTTGAATTCGCGGGGAACATGTTGCAGTTCCAAGACGTCGAAGTCCTTCTCGAGCTTCCTCATGTGAATGAGGTATGCCGCGAGCTGGGGATTGTTGCAGCTGCAATTCCCTCGGACCTGCTTGATGATCAGCTGAGAATCTCCCTTCACCAAAAGCTGCCGGACCCCCAGAGATAGGGCTTGTGTCAGGCCAAAGATCAAAGCTTCGTACTCTGCCATGTTGTTGGTGGCCTTGAACTCAAGGTGCACCATGTACTTCAGCTAATCTCCATTTGGGTCGATAAGGACCACATCAGCTCCAGCCCACTTCTTGCGGACGGATCCATCGAAAAAGAGTGTCCAGTGGGGCTCGGTGAAGACTGGTGTCCTGACTTCCAGCTCCGGGGGTCCGGCGTTGAGGTCCGGACCCCCAGAATTGTTTGGGGAAGGAGTCCATTCTGCTATGAAATCAGCCAGGATTTGGCTTTTGACTGCATGGCGGGGCTGGAAGTCCAGCTGGAACTCAGCCAACTCTGCTGCCCACTTGGCGATGTTGCCCGTGGCGTTGGAGTTGTGCAGGATCGCTCTCAGCGGATAAGAGGTCACTACGACAACTCTGTGTGCCAGAAAATAGTGGCGCAGTTTCCTGGACGCAATAAGTATGGCATAGATAAGCTTATGCGTCTCAAGATACCTGGCCTTTGCCTCGTGGAGGACTTCGCTGACATAGTAGACTGGCTTCTGAATGGTCCGGACCCTGGCCACCGGGTCCGGCTCGCCTTTGTCCACCACGTCAGGTCCTTGGGCCCCCAGCGGTTCTGGGTTCCCACTGGGTCGAGGCTCCTCCGGACCCCCTTATCCGGGGTCCGGACCTTCAGACAGAGGAGTGGTTGCCGGACCCCCATGTCCATGGTCCGGCTCACCATCCTTGGCCGGGGAGTCCCTGGTGTCCCCCTGGCAAGCTTGCTCCGTCCTCTCGGCCACCAGCACCATGCTGACCGCCTCTGTAGACGCAGCAAGATACAAAAACAATGTCTCACCTGGCTCTGGAGCCACCAATACTGGCAGTGAGGTGAGGTGCTGCTTCAGTTCCTGGAAGGCTTGTTCAGCCTCTTCAGTACAAGAGAATGGACCGGACCTCCTTAATAGCTTGAAGAAGGGAAGGGCCCTCTCAGCCAGCCTCGAAATGAAGCGGCTAAGAGCGGCCAGAGATCCAGTAAGCTTCTGGACGTCTTTGATGCGGCCAGGAGGCCTCATCGCCTCGATTGCCTTGATCTTGGCTGGGTTTGCCTCGATGCCTCGATGTGAGACAAGGAAACCCAGCAGCTTCCCTGCCGAGACGCCGAAAATGCACTTCTCAGGATTCAGCTTCGTCAGCGTGGCGCGCAGTCGGTCGAAGAAGAGGGACAGGTCCTCAACTAGTGTTGACCCTACCTTAGTCTTGACTACAATGTCATCGACATACACCTCAACTATATCTCTAATTAGATTACAGAAAGTTTTGTTCATAGCTCGCACAAACGTGGGTAAGGCATTCCGCAGACCATATGGCATGACAATATAGCAATAAAGTCCATCCACTGTTACAAAAGCAGTATGTTTCCTATCCTCTCTAGACATCTGAATCTAGTGGAAACCAGAGTATGCATCTAGGAAAGACAAAAGGTCACACCCAGAGGTGGAGTCCACAATCTGATCGATACGTGGAAGAGGATAGGGGTCTCTAGGACATGCCTCGTTGAGGCTGGTGTAGTCGATGCACATCCGAAGCTTCCCGTTGGCCTTTGGGACGACGACCGGGTTGGCCAACCACTCGGGGTGGTGGACCTCCTCGATGAAGCTAGCGTGTAGCAGCTTGCGGACTTCTTCACGGATAAAGTTCTGCCGCTCCACGGATTGCTTCTGAGGTTTCTGGCGTACCGGCGTGGCGTCGGGGTAGATCCTCAGATGGTGCTCGATCACTTCCCTGGGGATCCCGGGCATCTGTGACAGTTCCCAGGTGAGCACGTCCACATTTGCCTGGAGGAAAGTGATGAGCACGTCTTCCTATTTCTCCACCAGGTTTCCCGCGATGCGGGTGGTCCTGAAGGAGTCCGCTCCGATCTGCACGGTCTTCATGGTAACATTGTCCGGGTCGGACGGCTGAACCTTAGGTGCCTTTGCAGGCGCCCTGGCTCGCGAGGTGGATGGGTCCTCCTCGGAACGTGCAGCCTCTGCCGCCAGAGCATGCAGTTTCTCAACTGCAGTGATGGCGGCGGTGCGGTCACCCCGCATGGTGTGGACACCGGCAGGGGAAGGCATGTTCTGGACCAAATACCCGTAATGGGCAATGGCCATGAAGCGGTAGAGAGCCGGCCTGCCAATGATGGCATTGAACGGGAGGTTCACCTCCGCAACAATCGAACTGGACGCTCTCTGTGCGGAAGTTCTCCTCGGTCCCGAACATGACCGGCAGAGTGATGCTCCCCAGAGGGAACACCGGATGTGGGCCCACTCCAGGGAATGGGCGAGAGGGAGTCAGCTTGGACTCCGGGATCTGCAGCTGCTTGTACGCTGCATAGCTGATGACGTTGAGGCCAGCCCCACCATCAATCAGCATGTGATAGAGCCTGATGTTGGCTATGACAGGGGTGGTGACTAGAGGTAGTACACCAGCCCCGGCCATGTTCTCCGGGCAGTCAGATGGCAAAAAGGAGATGGTGGTGTTCCTCCTCCTGTGGTGCGGCGCCACCTTTGGGACCCCCGGCTTCGTCGAAAGGACCTCTCGGCGAAGGGTCTTCATGTCCCGCCGGGAGACAAGCTCCCAGCTCCCGCCGTACATTACGTACAGCTTCTTGCAGCACTCCTCATTGTCAGAGTCGGAGTTGTCGAGGCTGTAAACGTCCTTCAGCTCCCGAGCAGGAGATTGGTACCCCAGCTCCTTCTCCCCGGCAACGGTCTCACTGTCGGAGGCTTTCTCCTTGCCAGACCGCTGGCGAGGAGGGGGTGAGCCGTCCATGGAGGCCTGCTCGCCGCCCACTGACCCGCTTCGCGAGTTTCTGGATCTCGCGGCAGTCAGTGGCACTGTGGCGAGCGGGGGGGATGAACTAAGCATGAACCTCCGTTACCACCTTGCGGGCGCGGATGCTTGCCATGCGTATTCTGGCCCCCAGCCGCTGCCGCAGCAGCTGGTGCCGCTGCTGCAGCGACCGGACCGCTGGCTTGTGGCTCCCCGCGACCCCAGTTCTTGTTCTTCTTTTTCTTGCCACTGCCCTGGACGGTAGCTCCGGAGGCACCAGCCTTGGCGTCTCCGTCTTGGGGGGCTAAGTGCCATGCGCGGCCCTCAGCGGCCCTGGCACATTTGTCAGCCAGGGAGAAAAGCATGGTAACGCTTTTCACCTCATGCGTTGCCAGTTTCTCAAGCATCTTCTCATCACGTACCCCCTGACAGAAAGCAGTAATGATAGATGCGTCAGAGATATGAGGAATGGTACCCCGTACCTTGGTGAAGCACGAGATGAATGCCTGGAGCGTCTCTCTGGGTTTCTGCCTCATGGCGTGGAGGTAAGCCTCCACACCATGCTGCTGGTACGCACTGGCGAAGTTCGCAGTGAACCTCGCACAGAGCTCCTCCCAGGACTGAATCGTCCCAGGAGTGAGGTTCATGAGCCAAGTCCGGGCTGGCCCAGTCAAGGCTACATGAAAGTAGCTCGCCATGACAGCGTCGTTGCCACCAGCTGCTGTGATGGCGGTAACGTACACCTGCAGTAATTCTGACGGATTAGTGGTACCGTCGTACTTCTCTGGCAGGTGCGGGCGGAACTTGGACGGCCATGCCACCGCGCGGAGGTGATTCTCCAGCACGGCGCAACCCACCCCAGCCACCGGGGTGCCCGCCTGTATCCGGGCATTTCCCGGAGGCTTGGGTGCCGCTGCATCCAAGTCGGCGTTGAGGTTGCGGCCCTCAATGTTGAGGCGGCGTTCTCGCACCCTTTCCATGGAGATGCGGGCATCCTCACCCGCGCGCCTGCGGTTGAGCTCCGCCCGCAGGTCTTCTGTTCGCGCACCCCTCACTGTGGGGGAGCGCACGGACACCGACACACCGCCCTGGTGCCGGTGGTAGGGTACCACCGCATTGCCAAGCGGTGGTCGTTGCCCAGTCCTTGCAGAACTGGGGGAGGCCTGAGCTAGATGGAGGAGACGGCAAAGTCGTCCCGCCACTGCCTCAGGGCGTTTGGCGAGGCTGCAATAGCCGGAGGGTTGCGAAGCAACTCCCTAGCTGCCACCAGCACTCCGCCGCTCGCAGCTTGTGAGGGGTCCTTGACGGGCACCCTGACTCTTGCCGACGTGCAGCGCGCGCCGCTGCCGACGGTGGCTGCTCCACGGGCACGGTTGCCCCTGGCGCAGGAAGGCGAGAGGCATGTGGCGCGGATGATGCCACACCCTCCGTCATCTCCACGTCGTCGTCGTGGTGGGAGTGCTCAGCCACCCGAACCATGGAGATGAGCAAGAGATGAGCTAAAACTAGCTAAAGCTCCCCATACCTGGCGCGCCAAATGTCGTGGTGTGCAAACCCACAGCCGGGTGGCGTAGTGCACCCGCCTAAACCCAGAGGGTGAGTACTCGGGGGTTAGCTAGGATTAGTCCTCCTCAGGGACATGTGGCGTCACCGGACCCGTTCCCAGAGCGGGGAACGGGTCCGGGGCCGTTGGCCCGGTGTGGTGAGAGCCTGACCCCCTGGGGCCCGGCTGCTCCGCCCCTTAGGGCGAAGTTAATGGATGACTATGCGAGTCCTGCCTTACTGCAGTAGGAGTGGGTATCCCTGCTACAGGGTACCGACAAATGACTACTCAAAAGTGATGGGCATCAGTATTAGCCCGTCACCTATGGTAGTCTTAGCCCGTCACTTATGTCAACACATAGGTGATCGGGCATCATTCTTTTACATATTAAAATAAATATTTTTAGCGCGAATAAAAATTAAAAAATATTTTCTTTTTCCCACCGCGCTCGCGTGTCAAGTCGCAAGTCGCGCGATTTTTTCCACCGTTACCAGGATTCGAACCCATGGCCTTAGCCTCGCGCGTACCCTCCCTTACCACTGGGTTACACCATCACATGTAACCAACAATGAGATATTTTTTTTATCATCACTTTTAAATGTCTTATATAACCCATTTTACAGCTATAACGATCTCAAATGAATTTCAACTATAAAGTTGTAGATCTGGTCGGGCCTGCAACTTTCATATATACAATTTTCCCATATGTGGCCATTTGAAAATTTTGAAAATTTAAAATTCAAAACTTAAACCATGTATTTGGGTGCCAAGACAACCTCAACTTAAAAAATTTTCAACTACAAAGTTGTAGATCTGGTTGAGACCTACAACTTTTGTATAGACCATTTTTTAATTTGAGACCATTTGAATTTTTGAAAAATCGCGTGTTCAAATATTATAAAAGTCACAAAGGTGACGCGACTTGATGTTGCATGTCACATATGTCATCACAAAGATGACGCGCTTTGATGTTGCCTGTCACCATTGTCTTGTCAATGCCCGTCACTTATACTAACCTTATAGGTGGTGTGCTTTAATGTTGCCCATCACCTATATGAAACTTATAGGTGACGGGCCATAAATGTGGCCCGTCACCTATAACAAAGGTGATGTGTTTTGATATTGCACGTCACCTGTGTAATAACAAAGGAGACGGGCAACGTTTTAGGGAGGCTCTAAAGGGGTCAAAGGTGACGTGCATCATCTTCGCGCGTCACCCATATAGCAAAGGTGACGTGCGGCAACAACGCGTCACCTTTGTGCGCGTCACCTTAGGGCATTTCTTACATAGTGAAACTTATAACATATATTATAGAAGCCGTAGTCTTACAGAAAGGCGATCCCAAAGAGGGGCCAATTAAAAACCAAGTCCAAACAGCCAGACACACGTGAACACCTTCACGCATTGCAAAAGCATGACCTCGAATGAATCCACGTGCAAGCTGTGAAACACCATTGTCACCACCGTGAAGCTCGCCGGTGAAGGCCACCAAAGGCAGCGGCATCCAAAGTGGCCCATAATGATGCTTGGAGCCAATGCGGAGAAGCCTGCCATGAGGCTCGAAGACATGGGGTGATGCGTGGAACATGGGCTTGTCTGCTCCGTGCACTTGCTTTGGCCTTTACTTCGACACTTCTCCGGCCAGTCGGAAAGCGACAGCTCTCGGTCTAAACTAAACAGTGTCCAAAGATGGCTCATTACACACTAACAACGTGCAAACAAATGTCCATTTCATTGAGAGAAATTTGATACCTTAGAATGTAGGTATGGCAAGTTTCTAGATGCCCTCAGCAAAACCCTGGATCTCGAATAACCTCGTAAATTAAACGTGGTGGAGCTGACGTGAGCATGCAATGCCATGCATACTAGCTACCTGCTCTCCGTCCAAAAAATTAGTAGTGACGCTCCTGAAAAGCGGGGCTCTTTTGTGTTCTTCAACATTGTGCGTTTTTTAGAGGTGATGTCTTGTATTTTCGTTCTCTGCTTCATCAATAATACAAACATATGAATTGTCTTATGCCATTCATTTGAAAAAAAAGGACATTAATCTATTATATTAATAAGGGAGTGTTAAAAGAAGCCACCATGTTCGTCTAGAGGGTCTAGAAATTTCCACATTAATCTAAAAAAGGAGAAAAATTTACTCCGTTCGATTTTATGAAGATCTAATAGTCTAGACTAACTTAAGAGTCAATATCAAATACGATTAATAAATAGCTCATTTCATAATTAAAAAATTAAAAAAATTAGGATATGATCAAAGAGTCCATACTGAGTACGATTAGTAAACAAATAAATTTGGAATTCGAAAAATAAGGAAACTCAAGAGTCCATATATATCAAATACAATTAATAAATAGCTAATTTAAGAGCTAAAAGATTACGAAAATTAGGAAATGACTAAGGAGTCCATACCAAGTATGATTAGTAAATAGATAAATTTACGATGAGCTATTGATCTGCGTTTAGTAAAAACTCTATAAAAATTAAAGATTAGACAACACTCAATTGTTGCAAAGCATAATTAGGTGACAAGGGAAGCATAACCGGTAGACATCAGATGTGTCTAGCCGCAACCTCATCAGACAGTGATAAGAAATTGATGAAGATGTGGATTGACTGCATTATGCTTTTTAAAAAAACAAACTTATAACATATATTATAGAAGCTGTAGTCCTACAGAAAGGTGACCCTAAAGAGGAGCCAATTAAAAACCAAGTCCAAACAGTCAGACACATGTGAACACCTCTACGCATCGCAGAAGCGTGACCTCGAATGAATCCACGTGTAAGCTGCGAAACACCATTGTCAACACCGTGAAGCTTGCCGGTGAAGGCCACCAAAGGCACCGGCATCCAAAGTGGCCCATAATGATGCTCGGAGCCAATGCGGAGAAGCCTGCCATGAGGCTCGAAGAGGAAGAAGATCCCTTTGGTGAAGACCAACGCAAAATCCACAACACGAGCTAGCAAGCAGATCTACGGTAACTCTAACCAAAATAAAAACTAAAACAAGCAGATTCAGGTAGAAACATGGAAGCAAGAGGAGGAAGAAAAGAGGAGGGAGAGAGGAGGAGGAAGTGGAAGTGGAGGACCCAAACCATGGGACCGAGAAAATGGAGGAGAGGGGAGGAGATTTGGTCGGGCGAAGCAAATGGAAGAAGAAGAGGGAGAGAAGGAACCTTTATTCGGGTTTGCTCTGCACCCACCAAATTGGAGAAGGCGACGAGGATGCCGGCACATAGGGAAATTTCGGTTTCAGTAACTACACCACAATACCAAATTAGCGACTGCTAAAAATCAATAATAGCCGACGAGCCATCCGTTGGTATAAGATTGATGCAAACCATCCATCGTTACTTCAAGCTCTGCCTTGTTATTAGTAAGTGAACGAAATAGTAGCAGTACTAGCCGATAGCCCAATACTATATGACAGTTAGTGTTGTGCGTGTACATAGCAAGACCACACCTTTGCTTCTCCTATAAATATAGGAATGAAAGCCTGAGGAAAGGCACCCAGTCCAGCACAAGCAAGCATTCTCTCCTCTCCTCTCCTCTGTACGGGTGTATTTCAGCGTCAGTGAGTGCGAGAGTGCTACTGGTATCCGGCGTGAGTTCTGTACATGATCAGTGGTGAGATTGAGAGGCACAGTACTTCCAACGTCCGATTCGGGAGCCTCCGGCGCGGCCTCGAGACGCTTGCTTGCATGCCTGCCCGGGGGAAGGAAGAGATGGCGTCGCCGCATTATTCCGGCTGCACTGCTGGTGGGGTTGACTCAGACCAGGTCCGGCGTTGTTATGTACGTGTGTGCAGTTATTTATGTTAAATGGTTTGGAGGTAGTTTGAATAATTTTAGAGAAAACAAGCTATTTTTCTTTGATTTTTGAGCAAAAAAATTGTCTACCTCTGATAGAATTCCGGTAAAGCCGATAATCTCGTTTATTGATCGGTGAGCTCCCATAATTTTCCTCTGCTGGTAAGGAAAAACCAGGTCTACCTGATGATTCATGATCTTCCCCTAGCTCACTCTCTCCTTTTTGTAGCTTCTGCTGGATTGATTTTTTGCTAGTTGCTTGATCTTTTGCGTGAACTAGCTGTAGTAATCTGGGAAGAATGAATAGTTAGGCTTCGATGATTTAAAAAATCCTGCTACGATGGCAAAATGGCCATCAGTCAGCGAGTCGTATTGTGATGCCATACTTCAGGGTGGGTATTCGGTTCTTCAGTTCGGTTCAGTTTGGTTTCTCAGTTTTTTGAAAAAATTTGGTTCCTAAAAATTAGAAACCGATCGGTTCCAAGCAATCTCAGAACCGAGTATTTCGGTTCGGTTATTGGTTAAATTTGCCCACCCCTACCCATACTTGATTCTGAGATCTAATCGGACCAATCAGCAGGTTAGTGAGGTTTCCGAAGCTGTTACATGCGAATTGTGAGACGAACATGTGCATGCTCCCGTGAGTAGTACATTTTCGCAATATGTATTGGACAATTGTACACTGAGATGTAGTCAACAACATGCTCAACTTGCTGTACTAGAAACGTTTGGTGGTTGTTACCAGAACTGAAAGCATTTTTTTCCTATACTCTGTTTGGCAGCTTTTGGTAGAAGCAAATGACTCTACCCGGACACTAATTTTGAACAGGCCAAAGCAGCTTAATGCACTTTCCTCCACAATGGTATGCTAAGAGTTCACTAGTATTACAGTACCCAGATTTATTACTTTTAGAATAGTGGGTACAGGATGATTGTTCTTTCGTGTTGCAGATTAAGGAACTCCTGAGGTGTTTCATTGCTTACCAAAAAGACGATGGAGTTAAACTGTTGATTATGAAGGTATCTCCTTTGAGGTAGTCTAACTTAGATTTTAGATGTCTTTTAGTGTTGAAGTATAAGTGAATAGGCTACTCCCCACCCCCACCCCCACCCACCCAAAAAAAATTGTAGACTTTTGGTTTGAATTAGTTGTTGCATAAACTCAAATAATTAGAGAGACAGAGTTCCAACAGAATTAACCAAGTAGCAAGGTAGTGATGGGGAACATGAGTTACCCAAGCATCTCCCATAGCAATTATTTACTCTTATCTAATTTTAACCGTGTGATTTGTATTGAACTTATATGAGGTACTAATAATGCCTGTTGCCATGCTAAGGTCTGCAAAAAGGAAGGGAGCGGTATTTATAAATGTAACTGCTTGTTTATATGTTGATTCTAACTTGCTGTTTCTTTTCCCTTCAGTTCAGTTTCTTTCTCATTTCCTTCTATAAGGTCCTTTAGATTGACTTGATAGTCACGATCCCTTTATTGCCATCTATTGATCTTATGTTTTGTCATTTTATTGAATCGTCACTCTTCCAGGGGAAAGGGAGAGCATTTTGCGCTGGAGGTGATGCTGCTGTAGGTTCCCAGGCTGTACTTGATGGTAATTATATTACAGCTTTAATTAGCTTGTCTCAGCGGTGTCCAATACTGTTAAAAGCTGATTTGGTTGCATAATTTGTGGTGTCTTCTGTTACCTGACTTAATACTCATGATACATGTTACATATCATATGGGTCTAATTTTTTTCGATGTGTTTGTTCACTGTGCTGTGCGTTTAATTCTTAAATCAGTTGGCTGGAAATGGGGTGCTGATTTCTTCGGAAATCAGTATTTTCTAAATTATATAATTGCAACTAGTATCAAACCTCAGGTGAGCTGCATTCCTTCGTAGTTATTAATTGTACTTATTCATTTATCTATTCCTTGCCGCTAAAGGCATAATGTGACTATAGGTTTCTCTTCTAACTGGAATTGTCATGGGTGGAGGTGCTGGTATTTCTTTACATGGAAGATTCCGAGTTGTCACTGATAAGACGGTACATGCTACAAGCATCCCTTTTTGTGAGCTTGATCGTTGCTAGTCCACTCATTTGGAATAATATGGAGAATCTTGATTGCTTTTTTATTGGAAAATCAGAATAGTTTCAAGTGCCAAAATCTTTATCATTTACATTTCGAATATTCATGCAGGTATTTGCAATGCCAGAAACAGCTCTGGGTCTCTTTCCAGATGTAGGAGCCTCATATTTTCTATCTCGGCTACCTGGGTTCTATGGTTACCATATATCTCCCTTCTTAATTCAGTTCAAGCACATGTAGCCATGCCATTGCTATCTATTTAATATTCCTGGATATTATTCATAGTCCTGAAAAATATTATGCATCCTCATACTCTCCTTTGCAATTTTAGAATCACCATGTGCTTAATTGATTTTTAGCAATTGTGCTTCTTGTGTAAATTATCAATGGAATTAATTTTGGAGATATAACAATATATAAAGAAACAAAGAGTGACCTAATTACCGGTTTTCTATTTGGTTTGTTGGTTCCATAAGGTTAGATATTTGTAGAGTATGGTCAGCCTTCTAGTTGATGGCAAAATTAAAGGTGGCATGTGAGATCTTGTTCACTAAACTGTTACCATGTATTTGTCCAGGAGAGTATGTTGCTCTTGCTGGTGCTAGATTGGACGGCGCGGAAATGCTTGCATGTGGTCTGGCTACTCATTTTGTCAGGTCAAATGTAGGTTCACTTGCTTGTAACTTCAATTTTTAGCGATTGCATCACCAAGCACCCTTTTCTATGCATTGCAAAAAAAAACCCCGAACACTAAAGCTGTATGGAACATGCTACATAAATCCTGACATCATTGATATAATGTTTGCGTGCTTTCAATTTTTATTCGTCTCCATCATTAACGTGTTGCGTATGTACTATATCAGTCTATAGCTCCTAGTAAATACTCTTTGTTCCCCAGAGGCTGCCATTGCTGGAAGAATCGCTTAAAAAGGTGGATACTTCCAATACTTTTGTTATTTGTGGTATTATCGATCAATTTGCTGAACATCCATCACTGAAAGAGAACAGTTCTTTGAAGAGGTAAGAGTGTTTCCAGTTGAATGACTGAAATATGCCCAAATTCATATTTCCTTAACTTGATTCTCTGGTGCTCCCTAGCAGGTTGGAAATCATCAACAAATGTTTTTCCAAAAGGACAATTGAAGAAATTATATCCGCTCTTGTGAGTTTGATATAGTAACGACTGCAGCTTTTCTATAGGTTCACCTATTCTGACCTGCAGAATTAATTAATGTGCCTCTTATCAGGAGCAAGTGGCCTCAAATGTGGCTGATCAATGGGTTACTGCAACAATCCAGTCCTTGAAAAAGGCTTCTCCTACTAGTCTGAAAATCACCCTAAGATCGGTATCCCTCAAAAACAGCCTCATATCTATAATATTAATCTAGAGCCTCAGTTCTGTCCATGAGAATATAGTTGTTCCATTGTTTGTTTTTAACTGGAATTTCAGATAAGAGAAGGGAGAACACAAACTGTTGGGGATTGTTTACGTCGGGAGTATAGAATGGTTTGCCATGTCGTCCGGGGTGACTTCAGCAGAGACTTCTTTGAAGTAAGTATCTACATATTCAACACTGCTCATTTTCATTCAAGATCTCTCTACATTCTCGTCTTGCGGGGCAAGGTTTCTATACCTAACATCCAATTCCTGTTGTTGCAGGGATGTAGAGCAATACTGATAGAGAAAGATCAAAACCCAAAGGTTCAGATAATTTTATATTTGGCACATTTCAATCAAAATTTACTTCTGATGGCGTATTTCATCTAAAATAACCTTTTGATGGTGGTGATCTTTTTCATGCGGGTACTTGCAGTGGATGCCTCCAAGTTTGCACCAAGTGCATGAGGAGGCAGTTGAACAATATTTCTCCAAAATTGATGATCCACAATGGGAAGAATTGAACCTACCTCCCAGACATTCGCATGGAAGAAATATTGAGTCCAAACTTTGATTGAAGTCGTCTTGGGCAACGAGTTGAACAGAGCCTCGATGGTGGCCGAAACAACACATCATTTCAAGTTTGGAGAGTCTCTGCAGACTGCAGACTACAGATGAAATAAAAGTAAATATGCCGTATAGGTCACCTTTTATCACAGTAGAAACTCTGTGTTGTTTATTCGTGAAATTGTACCCATTTTACAATAATTATAGCCGGCTTGTCGCTGCTATATGATCTCTTTTGTTTTGTTGACAGCCCATGACCTTTGTATGAGAAATCAAGGACTGTTATTCTAGTGTGATCGTTCTATCTTCAGAGTTCAGTTCAGACGCGCTAACTCGTCTATCCAAAATGGACTGGTATTCACCCACCCGATCCAGCCCACTGCCCTACTTCAACGGGCCTACCGGCCTAGCGCCGGGGGGCTCTATAAGATAGATAAGCTATTTATCTTTAAAGCCCATTTAGCCCAATTAGTTGTTGTAGATATGTTCAACATTTCAATAGAATCACCTCAATATTTTTCATAAATATGTTCAACATTTAACTTCGAATTGTTGAAACAGTAGAGACGGGATGTTGAAATTGGAGTCACGGAATGTTGAAAAATACTACAATTGAAAGTTGAATAGGGCACCTTTCTCCGGCGACCGGGGCGTCTTCTTCTCCAGCGCCGGCGCGGGCGGCGCGCGGAGCAGGGCAGCACGCAGCAGCGGCGGCGAGGCAGCGCACAGGGGCGCGGGCGGCGGCGGTGCGCGGCCGCGGGGCGGCGCGTGGGGGCGTGGGCGACGGCAGCGTACGGGGCGCGGGCGGCGGCGGCGCAGCATGAGGAGAGGGCGCGGCACGCGGGGCGCGGGCGGCGGTAGCAACGCAACGCGCGAGCGGACGGCGGCGGGGTGCGGGAGAGAGAAGGTTATGAGAGAGAGGAAGTTAGGGTTTGAGTTGGATCTAAGGGCTGTGGTTGTTTTGCACGAATCTCAAACAGTAGAAGATGAAGAAGAAAAAAATCTACCGGAAGATATATAGGATTCGCTCCTAGCGCCAGCATTTTGCTTTAGACGGCCCGCTTTGTTCCTCCTGGGCCAAAATTGGATCATGGGGCCTCGTTTCGACGATCTGATCAGCCCGTTTAGGGCCCATATGGAATTGGAATGCGCAAACCTAAGCCCGGGCCCCCCGAAGCCCATCGAGACTGTGCGACCCGGCGTCTCCTCCGCCGCCAGGCGCCTCCCCGCCGCCGTCGCCGGGCGCGCACACGAGGCCGCAGGGCGCGTCCCGGTTGATGGCGTCTCCACGGTCCAGAAGGTACGCCCTCCTCCCCGTCCCCGTCCTCTCCCTCCTCCTTCGGCGGCGGCAGCAACCTAGATCGCCGCCGCCGGCTTCGTCTAGCCTGCCTCGGATCTCTGGTCCTCTCGGAAGACCCGCCGACCTGCCGAGTGGCACCGGCCGCTGTCGCCCGAGGTTTTGCTGGTTGACGCGCCGCCACCCGAAACCCCAGCCCGCGTATGGCCCGTAGAGACAGTTGCAGAAATGGAAACCTCGGGCTGCTTTTTTTTTCAAGAATACGCAGGAGAGCTGCGTAACATTGCATTAAGAAGAAATATAATAATAGCAATTACAACGCCAGCCTTAAGGGAGCACGCACACCTCGACCTTGACATTGATTAGCGGAGTATACGGCACTGAATTACAACCGAAAAAATGCGCGGAAAGGAAACCTCGGACTGCTACTAAAATCTCTCGGAGCTTTAGAATCAGCAGGCTACACACATCGCAATGGCTTATAAGTAGTTGTGTGCAATATGGTTTTAAGAAAAAAAAAAGTGTACCAACTAATGGCCCATTGGCTCCGTTCCGTAACCGTAAGGACAGGAGCTAATGCTCAATCGTAGGATAAAATGGTTTGTTTGTAAGGTGTAGCGCCAAAGCTTATGGATTTCTCACGATACGCCATCATTTGTCCATGTCTATGCATTTCAGTCTGAGAGCATGTCTTGATGTATGGCAGGATATATGCTGCAAAATGGCTCAACCTTCTGTCATTCTTGCAACTGCAAGCTATGATCACACAATCAGATTTTGGGAAGCCAAGAGTGGTCGCTGTTATCGTACAATTCAATACCCTGACTCTGTAAGTACTTACTATTGGCGTCATGAACAGAGCTATCTTTTTTTTCTTTTTGAAATTTGAAATATTGAAACAGAGCTATCTAGTTTAGCAGAAATCTTACATAATGTTTGTCTCCTGTAACTTTTTATCTGCAGCAAGTTAATCGTCTTGAGATAACCCCAGACAAGGGATTCTTAGCTGCTGCCGGCAATCCTCATATCCGCCTTTTTGACGTCAATTCAAATAGCCCTCAACCGGTACACATACATGTTTTTGACAACAACCAGTATGAATCATCACGTTGGTTTTTCCTTATTTGAGGAGAATACTCCTAACAGGTAATCAGCTATGATTCACATACTAGTAATGTGATGGCTGTGGGATTCCATTGTGATGGTAACTGGATGTACTCTGGCTCTGGGGATGGTACTGTGAGAATCTGGGATTTACGGTGAGCTTTTGAACCTAATATCTTGTATATTATTACTTAAGTTGCAAGCCTATTTGCTTGACCTGCAGTTCTACTGAAAACTTGAAAAATTATTCTTAACTAGGGGACAATCCAGTGCTGATACAGCTCCAGGTTCTATCATGCGAACTCATGTTATGGTCCGCTGGGTTTATTTTAAATGGACTAGGGTATAAGGAAACTTCAAAGGCTACACATATGAATGTTTTGAAAATAACCACCTCACAAATTGATAATTCATCTCTAAAGAATCCTGACGCACCAATGTTATGAAAATCTGACTATCTGATCCCTTTAAATCTCATACAATTTCATACATGAGAGTTTGTGTGGTAGCACCACTAGATGGTGTGAATTAGAATGTTTGATAATAGCATCCTAATTATGTACTTCGATTACCATATTATATTCCTTCTATGATTCCCTTCACACAAAAAAAAAATTATTTGTGATGTATGGTTTCAGAACTGGCACTTGTCAGCGAGAATACGAGAGTCGTGCAGCTGTCAACACTGTAGTCCTACACCCAAATCAGGTTACATTCATTTTTCTCCCTTTTCTATTTGTGTGTCCTTAAGTGGTTTAACTGATTGCAAATTTCATCATTCAAATACAATATTGATTAAGTTACAGTTCGCTATAAACCTGTTGGCTAGCTAGGGCATTTGTGCCTTGCTTCTTTTTTAGGAGATTGTTTGGTATTTAATCCTTCGCCATTTCTTTATAAATTCAGATGTTTCAATAATGTCGTGGGTACCCTTGTCAGAATCAACTTGGGAGAGTAAATTGGACTTTTATATGACTTGCCTTCATCACAAACTGCAGAGATGCTTGCTGGCTGCGTGTTTAGTCTGCAGTAAAAAATTGCAGCCAAAAGATGCCACTATGCTGAACTAGGCCTATGTACACTGTCTTTGTTTTTTAAAAGAATCCTGTTAAACTTCATTTTCTTATATCTCACTAAATAGCAGTATTAGTGTTCCAGCCTTGATGGATGATTTAAGATAGCTATGTTTTGCCAATTCGCCCCTGTTACTTCTGTCTGTTTATTTCCACCAAATTTAATAACATTTGTATCTTTAATTTTTCAGAAAGAACTGATATCTGGTGATCAGAATGGAAACATACGTGTGTGGGATTTAGCTGCGAACTCTTGCAGCTGTGAACTGGTGAGTCACATTCCAGTTTTGTGGCACTATTGTGGCAAGGGAAATTCAAGAACACAATTGATGTGTTGGATCCACTTATGTAGGTACCCGAGGTTGATACTGCTGTAAAATCTCTGACAGTTATGTGGGATGGGAGTATGGTGGTTGCTGCAAATAACCGTGGGACATGTTACGTTTGGCGCCTGCTCAAGGGTACTCAGGTCAGTCGATTCTGCTGACCTACATGTTACTAAATATAGAATTTGTGATTTCTGAATTTTTCAAGTTGGTAAATTCTGCTGTGTAGACAATTACCTGCTTTGAACCTCTACACAAACTGCAAGCCTATGATGGCTACATTCTGAAATGCCTGCTTTCACCAGAATTTTGCGACCCTAACAGGTAATGTAGTGGTCTAAAAGACTTATTTTCATGTTTCATTTTCATCCAGTGTTATTGTGTCATTTTCGGTCATGCATCATATTTTGGGACTTTTTTAGGTATCTTGCCACAGCATCATCTGACCACACTGTAAAGATTTGGAATGTCGATGGCTTCAAGTTGGAAAGAACTCTAGTCGGTAATGTTCAAAATGAATCTTCTTTACACAACATTCCATCCCAGATTCGCCTCATGTTCCGAATGATATCCTGAAACTCTTTGGACAATCAACTTTACCAGGCTATCAACGCTGGGTTTGGGACTGTGTGTTCTCCGTCGATGGCGCTTATCTCATAACTGGTACGAACTGCACCTTACCTCGCCCCGGCTTCCCAACAACCATCAGAGTTAACCAGATGAAATGCCTGTTCTCCTTCTCTGTTGCAGCATCTTCTGACACCACGGCGAGGCTGTGGACGATGTCGACCGGAGAGGCCATCCGGGTGTACCAGGGCCACCACAAGGCCACCGTGTGCTGCGCCATCCATGATGGAGCCGAATCGGCCCCCTCATAAGCATGCCGTGTGAGACTGCATTCTGTACATACTTCTGATTGCAGAACTGTTTCAGCACTCCCGCAACTTGAGAATGAGAACTAGTGGCGGTTGATGTTCAGTTGCTGAAACGCTGGGCGTGGTTGCTGCTGTGTGCAATGCGGCAAGCCTCTAGGGCCCTGTACAAAATAATCCGCGTGCTGTTGGTGGATGTTTCTGCGGCAGAATCGTTTGTTCCTACGAAATGCGGCCGTGTTTAGATTATTTGGCAAAAAAAAATTGAAAGAGAATCTTGCTATTTTGAAGTAATAAATAAAATCTATTTGCAAATTTTTTTGCACGGATGGGTTGTAAATCGCGAGATGAATCTAATGAGTCTAATTAATTAATGATTAATCCATAATTAGCAGATAGTTATTGTAGCATCACTCTTGCAAATTATGAATTTAGTAGGTTTATTAGATTCATCTCGCAATTTACAACACATCCCGTAATTTAAACACATCCGTGCAAAAAGTTTTTGTAAATAGATTTATTTAGTACTTTATGCATGTGTCCAAACCCATCCGTGCAAAAAATTAGATTTTATTTAGTACTTTATGTATATGTCCAAACATTTGATGTGATGTTTTTGGGTATAAAGTTTTTGGATCTAAACAGGGCCGCATGCTTGCACCTTCTCCTCTATCCTTTTTCTTTCTTTTTTTCGAAGATGCGCACATGAGAGCTGTTTGCGTGTCGAGTTTGGCTCAACGTTACATTCGAATGTAAACAGATTCACAGTGGCAACAACGACTGAACTTGCACGAAGATCCAATAATATAGCAGAGGACACAAGAAAACATTTTGTACATGAATGCCCGGCATGATCCTGGTACTAGGTAGCTAGCTGCCACGAGTACGAGGCGATCGAGCATGCAGGAGCAAGAGCAGGCGACCAAAAAGCATCGCGGAGCCGGCAGAGATTCTGTGCTCAGGGGGCGGTCGGCTCCAGCTCCGGCCGCCGCGGGCTGCCGTGGTGGTGCAGCGGGTCCGGGCCCCCCGGCACCGACCGCAGCTCCGGCCTCACCCTCCCAGCCGCCGCCGCCGCTGTCCACGACGATGACCACGCCGTCGACGCGGCCGCCTTCGCTGCCGTGCCGCGCTGCTGCTCCGACGAGGCCCGCCGGTTCGTCGCACCAAATCCACCGGCGGCCAGACCTGAAGATCAAGAGAGCAGAGAAATTAAGAGTCTGAGACCGGTCACGGGGATATCTCACGAGCGCAACAAAGAAGATGCAGAGGAAAAGAGTTTTGGAGAGAGAGAGAGAGAGAGAGAGAGAGAGAGGTTTAAGCAAAAGGTAAATACCAATGGCAATGCGCCCCTGCGCCGGAGGAACCAGCAACGCGAGGCAGCAGCAGGCTGCCGCCGCCAAGCACAGGAGGAGGAACCGTAGTGTCATGGCCTGTTGGAGCAGTGGAGCTGGAAGAAGATGGAACCCAGGGTGTAAAAACCAGAGGGCACACAACCTGTCCTGAAGAACTACTGGACTAGCAGTGGTGCAGTAACTCCAAGCCCAAAATAAACATGGGACTTGTGCTTGTTCCGGGCCTCCTCTGGGCATAGATAGAGAGAGAGGGCTACTTATAGATGCAGAGTTTACCAGTTTGTACTGCTGCCTTGCAGGAACTAGGAACCAGGAAGGCTGTGTTTAGATGAGGTGAAAAGGGAAGAAAAAGTCACATCAGTCACTGTAGCACACTGTAGTACTTTTCGTTTGTTTGTGGTAAATATTGTCCTATCATGACCTAACTAGGCTCAAAAGATTCGTCTCGCAACGTACATCAAAATTATGCAATTAGTTTTTTTATTTAACTACATTTAGTACTTCATGTATGAATTATTTACTATATTTAATGTATCGATGTGATAGGAGATGTGATGGATGTGATAGAAAGTTTGGAAATTTGGTGGGAACTAAACACACCCCCGAAGTGAAGAAAACTGGAGAGTAAAACCCGGATCGAAACGGTGACGGGGGTAAGTAAATTTTGAGTAGTTAAGGCGTGACGAGACGCCTGCCGTCGCGTCAAGAAATTTTACCGTGGCTTGCTTCTTTGTTCTGGGAAAAGGGAGCTAGCAAGTGGGGGACTGGAGGTGGAGCAGGAGAGCACTGGAGTGGAGATCCTGCCTGCGGATCCAGTGCGCGGTCAGCGGGGAAAGGGGACTGACGATGACCGCATCTTTTGCTTGCTCTGACGTGCGAGGGCAGAGAGAGAGACTGACAGAGGGGGAGAAAGAGAGACAGTCTCTCAGAGCAGCTCCAGCGTATACAGTTCACAGCTTGGTTCGAGAAAGCTGGCCGTGCATGGCTGCATGCACTCGATCATGCATGTGCAAACAAAAAGGAAGAATCAAAGTACTGTGTGCAGCCAGATGGGACGAACGATGATGATGATGGTGTTTGTGTTTTATCCTCCATCTAGCTCGCTTTGCATGGTGCTCGATCAAGGGGAGAGAGATGTATGTAATCTTTATCCTCCATCTAGCTCGTGTTGTCTTGTAAAATTCAGTTGTTAGTAAATAAATAAAACATGTAACAGCTGTTATGACGCTCACCTTAAACATTTCATGATGCTGCTCGAAACACTTCACTAGTTCCATGGCCTACAGCTATTTTAATTAAAAAGTAATTTATTCTCACACCTAGTAATCATGTACTAATTAATATGCCTCTAAACTAACCTTGGTCCGAATCTCGACAAAAGATCGGACGACTCCACCAGATTGACAGCAGGTTGCTTTCATATAATAATTGGTTTATTTTGCATTGCCATTTTTCAACTAATACGCGCCTACGAGAGATCTAAAGTATATCATACATTTAGACAAAATGGCTAGTAGTCTGGAAGTCTTGAATTCCCAAGTAAATATTTTGGCCAAGAATCTGAAGATGTATTGTACATATTAGATACACGCGTAAATGCATTGCAGCATATTGGCCCTCTCACCATCCCAAAACAAGTTTTTGTTGGCTCAACTTAGGTCCGTTTGGTTTCCATGGGCCCTGTCACATCAAAGAGAATGTTGCTATTTAAAAATATTGAATAAAGTCTAAAACTTTTTTTTTGCACCGATAGGTGCCAATTCACCAGACGAATCTGATGAATCTTTAAACATCGATTGATTGCTCTTAATGAACTCATCTCGCGAATTAATCCTGAGGTTCTGCAATTAATTTTATAGTTAAACATGGATTGATTACTCTTAATGAACTCGTCTCGCGAATTAGTCCTGAGGTTGTGCGATTAATTTTATAGTTAGATTTTATTTAGTACTTTTAAATAACAAGATTCTCGTAATATGATAAGAGTAAGTGTAGCCATTGGAAACCAGCACCCCCTCAGTCACCCGTATGCAGGGTCACTGCGCAGCTGAATTTTGGTACTCCTGCAGCTGCAAGAAGAGCAAACCAGGGCGCCACCGGAACGGCCTCGATGTGTGGCATGCAAGTTGTGAAGTAGTAGAGAAGCTAGCCCTAGGACCAGGAGGAGTACAGCCAGGAGTGTCAGTCGCCAGTGTTCTTGGCGTGCTCGTGGTGGCTCGATGGATGAGTGTCAGAGCAGGTATTATAAGTCCATGTTTAGATTTTTACCGATAAACCCCGTAAACATAAAAAAACCATCACATCAAATGTTTCGATACATGTATAGAGTACTAAATGAAGTTTATTTATAAAATTTTTAACATAGATGAGCTGTAAATCGCGAGATGAATCTAATGAGCCTACTTAATCCATGATTTTGCAACAGTGATATTACAGTAACTATCTGCTAATTATTGATTAATTATGGATTAATTAGCATCATTAGATTAGTCTCGCGATTTACAACTCATCTGTGAAAAAAGTTTTGTAAATATACTTTATTTAGTACATCAAATTAGTAAGATTTCAATAAAAAAAAATTTAGCTCGAACTAAACACGGCCTAAGCCTGCGTAGGCGGGCGAGTTGCTGGACATGTCAGCAAAAAATTTTATGGGCGGAGAGAGAAGGGAAGAGAGAAGGAGGCGAGCGAATATTGAGACGCCGGCGTAAGCGGGTGCATACGTGCTTCCCGGGTCTGCTATTGGCTGCGCGTTGCTGCTGAGGGGCGCAGCACATTAAAAGCTTGTGGATCCAGCCACTACAAGGCCATGTTTGGATGAGGTGTGAGGAAATTTTTTTTGGTACTTTTACCACCAATTAAGGGTATTAAATAAAGTCTAATTATAAAATTAACTCCACAACTATAGTACTGTAGCAGTTACTCTAACTAATGAGGCCTTTGACCATATGATTAGTGAATAATTGAGCGCGGTCACTGTAGCCAATAATGATGAAACTTGAGTCATTAGATTCGTCTCGAAAACTTACACCCATCGCTGAAAAGATTTTGCAAATAAATTTTATTTAGTACTTCATGCAAACATTCGTATTTTTTGAAATTGTGATGTGACTCCTAACCAAACATGGCCCAAGCTGTGCGTTATTGCTGAGTTGGAGCACATGTCGCCGGCTAACAGGCGCATCTATAATCCTTGCTCTCAGTCGGCAGTCAGGCGCCCAGACGCCCAGTCCTCCTCCTCCTCGGTACCTGAGGCTGGAGCAGAGCACGGAGAGAGGGGACAGAGCCTGGCGCGCGTGACGTCCGCGCCCGGCGAGCTGGGCACCGGGGCGCCATCCATCCATCGGATCCATCCCGAAAAGGGGCGCCTGCGCACCGTCACCACGGCCAGCTCCGGCGCCGACGCGACGCGCCTGCCGCCGCTGACGGCAATGACGTGCGCGCGCTGGCGCCAGACGAGGCACCGGGGGCACTGTGCCATTCCAGTTGCGGTCGCCGATCCTCTCCTCCGATCCAGCGGGGGCCCGGGGAGCGGAGAGCCGGACGACGGGCCGACGTGATCGACCGCGACGCGCGCGCGCCTCCGCCTCGCCTCGGGAGGGCGGCGGCGCATGGCGCGGGCAATGATGGCGCCGGGACGGGCGGCGCGCGACGGCCGACGCCGACGCGACGCAACTCACACTCGCGTCCCGTCCGTCCGGCAGTCCGCCCGGCGGGTGACCGGCCGACGGGACGGTTGGACTCGCTGGAGCACGGCTAGCTGCCCTGCCAGCATTTACGCCGCTGCCTCCCGCTCCCGCAGTCCCGCGCGCAGCTCGCCGTCTCGTCCGGGGACAATGCAGTCAGCGCCGTGTTTAGTTCCAAAAATCAAAATTCCAATTTTTTTCCAACACACATTTAAATCTAAACAAAATAAAAAACGCATTGCGACGGCTACATGTAAATCACGAGACGAATCTAATGAACCTAATTAGACTGTAATTAGAAGCTAAATTACTACATTAATGCTACAGTAAACAACATCTAATAATGGATTAATTAGGCTCATTAGATTCGTCTAGCGATTTACAGACGAGTTCTGTAATTATTTTTGTGATTAGTCTATATTTAGTACTTTAAATGTAGAAAGATGCCTTTTCAAAAACTTTACGAGACGCAACTAAACACGGCCTATGACGGAACCGCCAAGTTAAAACTCCAAATTAAGCGTAATGGCCGTCATTTGAACACATCTGGCGCATTAACTTAATGGCTTAATTTGACGATCCTTTCTCAAACCACGGCCCGATCGAAACAACACAGGAAGTCCCACGCGAAGGCGGGCGCAGATGGTACAAGCACGACAAAATATTTGAAAATATACAAGGATGACAACCGATAACGAGAGTTTTACAAATTTAGTTCAAAACACAAGCTCACGTAATTTACATAAATTACATAATTTACAAATTTTGTATAGCGTAGCCGAACTCAAATGGAAAAGAAAACATACAACTACATTACTTCACTGGTTCAGTTCTAACACCACCGGTCAGACCGGTACATCTCACCTGTCAGACCGGTGCTACCTGGCCTAAGCAACCACCAGTCAGACCGGTCGAAACAAAACTGAGAGCTGCACACCCTGCCCTCAAGTGTGCAACCCGCCAAATCCCTAATCTAAGGGTTTCTATCCACCACTTCCCACCCCTCTGCATCTCTGTGGATGAATTTGATGCAACAGGGACAGAAGTCAACGTCCGGGTGTTCTGTAACAAAAATTGGTGGCAACAAACCCTGAGCAACTAATACTCAGCAAGACTTACCTGACCAGTGGGTATAATTTAGCCCACATATCTAGACATGCAAGGCTTTTAGCTGATGGTTGTTTTGCAGAAAAGCAACTAAAGTAATTCCTTACTTTCATTATTTTAGCCCCAAATTCTATATATAAATTAACTCTAATCTAATATTTGCACGAACCAACTATAACAAACATGGTGGTGCAATCAAAATAATTCAATATGTTCGACACTATATACAGATAGCTCACATTCTAATATTTTGCTACGATGCAGCAAAGAGATCAAGACCCTCGTAACCGCGAGAGACGGCGAATTGATTCGATTTAACCTTGCAAGGTAGGCCTTTCTTGAGTAATTTAATCATGGGTCTAGCAATTTTTAAAAAATCCGGTACAAATCAACGATAATAACATGCTAACCAAGAAAACTCCGGAGGTAGGCTAGCGCGAGCCTGCTAGGCCAGGCCATCAGTAATGGCAGCGGCACCTTGGAAGAAGCCACAGGAGTTGTACAGTGGTGAGCAGTGCGCAGTGCCATCCTCGCGTCAAGGCTCACAAGGACGAATTGCATGCTGCACCTGCAGCTCCCTGCTCCTGTGGCACTGCGCCACTACCGCATTGCCACGGATGATCTTTTCGCAGGGAACCGTCCACGCTTAAAGATTTCCAAATGGGCGGGGCCCGATGGGCTGCGCGAGCACGGCACTATAAAGCACAACCATAACCCGGCCCTAGGCACGACTGATCGGGCCACGGGCTGGCCCGGCCTAATGGATCGTTAGTGCTTGGGCCGCCACCCCGGCTTATAGTGCCGGCCCGAAGCACGACACGATTTTGGGCCGGCCCGATAGCAGCTCCATAAAAAATATATACTCCCACCATCTACCAACACATGGTCCATTAAAATAGAAACTCTAGTCTTATCCTCTCATTCTCCTCCACCCCCCTCTCTCTAACCAGTGGCCCGCCCACCTCGATGCCCGCCCCTTTTCCTCAGTGGCGCATGTCGCCTCCGCCCCCGCCCCTGCCCCCTGGCTCACGCGCCTACGCCAGCCGCCCCTCCATGAACGTGCCCGCGCCCGCGCCGGCCACCGACGCCTTCTCGCCGGGCGCCACCCTCCCTGGACGCGCACGGTGAGGTGGAGCCGTGCCAGCCACTGCCGCCGTCTGCTCACCGGGAGCCGTCCCGCCCCATCGGCCCCTCCTACGCCGGCCGCTGCCCCTCCCTCCCTACCTCCTTCAAGTGGGGAGCGCACGGCTGCCTCCGCGGCGGAGCGGCGCCAACCTTCCTGTGCTGCTGCCGCACCTGACGCCGGGTCGGCCAAGCACGATGGGCCGGCCACAACATGATGGACCAGTCGTGCCATCGGGCCGGCCCGGCACGAAAAAGAGGCCTTAGCGTCGGGCTTGGGCCGTGAGTGAGGCACGACGCCCGACACGGCCCGGCACGAAGAATTTATCGGGCCTGATAGTGCTAGGGCGCATCGGGCCAGGCCAAATCGGGCTAGTGCCCGGCTAGGGCCGGACGGCCCATTTGGAAATCTATATCCACACTGGAGGTGAGGCGTGGATGCCACGTCAGGAAGGCGCAACCATGCAGTTCACTTTTGATCTCGAACGCACCGCTTCAATTTGAATATAATCCGTGCCCAGTTTGAGCAAGTTGTTAGAGCAAGAGCAATGATATAGCCTGCTCGTCGGTGAAATAAGCTCCAGTGGGGCTTACAATTAATGCATCAGCAGCATCTGACAGCTCTGCAGCAGCACATGCAACCAATACGGAGGGAGCCAGCAACGGAGCAACCAATAGGAGTGTAGTGCACGCATATCCGCCCGCCTTAGGTTGCCGTTTCGCGAGACGCCCACTCCGCACTCTCTCTTCTCTTCTCTCTCTGCCATAGGTGATTCAGCCGGTTTACAGCCAGCCATAATACTTCTTATAGTGAAGAAATGGTTCTCTTAGCTTAGTCTTAGGCCTTCTCCAGTGATTGCACCCACATCCCAGGTGGCAAAGGGAGGAACCGAGGCAATGACTGGAGCAAGCGCACCTTCAAGAAAAGAGAGAAGCATCCAAGCCCATTTTGGATTCGAGACTAAAAAAAAGAGTAAAATGTACTGTGGGTACATGAACTTGTAGTGCTGTGTCAAATAAGTCCATAAACTTAGAAACCGGACATCTAGCCCCTCGAACTTGCGAACCCGTTCACCCCAGGTCCAGTCCGGTTTTGCATGGCTTGCATGGCACTGTGCGCCCGCGATTTGCTACAGTAAACCCGGATTTGCTACAGTTGCCGCGGTTTTGTTTTTTCTTTTCTAATTTATTTCGGCTGAATCTTTGAAAAATCATAACTCTTCGATACAACATCAGATGAAGATGATTTTTATATGAAAATTGTAGCCCTCGACGAGATCTACAACTTTCTAGTTTTGAGTTTTTTCATTTGATGAAGTTAAGTTGCCCAAAAAAATTATACAAAAGTACAGCACTATAATAATCACGTACTTCTGCTTGTCGCACTATAAAATTAATATATTTTTCTGTTTATTGTCAAATGAAGACACTTTGTATACCAAAATTTTAACACTTTTAACAATCTAGATTCTTGTAGTTTTGAGTTTTTACATTTAAAGTTGTTAAGATGTTGATAAAATAGTATAAAGCCTCAATGTCTTTTGCGTACTTAATATGCTGCTTTATACTGTTTTATCGATATTTTAACAACTTCAAATATAAAAACTTAAAACTCTAAGAATCTAGATCTTTTAGAGTACTAAAATTTTAGTGTACAAGTGTCTTCATTTGACAACAAACAGAAAAATATATTAATTTTCTAGTGCGACAAGCAGAAGTACGTGATTATTATGGTGCTGTATTTTTGTATAATTTTTTTGGCCAACTTAACTTCATCAAATGAAAAAACTTAAAACTAGAAAGTTGTAGATCTCTTCGAGGGCTACAATTTTCATATAAAAATCATCTTCATCCGATGTTGTATCGAAGAATTATGATTTTTCAAAGATTCAGCCGAAATAAATTAGAAAAGGAAAAACAAAACCGCGGTAACTGTAGCAAATCCGGGTTTACTGTAGCAAATCGCGGGCGCACAGTGCCATGCAAGCCATGCAAAACCGGACTAGACCTGGGGTGAACGGGTTCGCAAGTTCGAGGGGCTAGATGTCCGGTTTCTAAGTTTATGGACTTATTTGACACAACACTACAAGTTCATGTACCCACAGTGCATTTTACTCCTAAAAAAATTGCCTGTGAGATAAAAAGGAACCGCGATGTGAGAGAAAAGGGAGAAGGAAGGTGCAGCCGTTGGAGGCGGAGGAGCCAGTTTCCAAAAGCAGAATCTTTCCTCGGAAACTGCATGCACCGCACCCACCGCTCGAGAACCCAATGCTGAGATTACAGTCGACCGTAACTTTCTCCTCCACCGGTCGATTTTTATCCACGTGCACGGAACCCACTATCTCTCCTCCTCTTCACTCCTCTCCTTTCCCCTTCACGTTTTCCTTTCTCTGCATCCGACCGCGGGCGTGGCTTCCTCCCCCCTCCCTCTCTCCCCTCTGCTTAATCTCTCCATGGCGGCCAGCGGCGGGAGGCTTGGCGCCGCCGCCGGCGGGAGGCACGGCGGGACCGGCGGCGGGAGGCGGGAAGCGCGGCGGGGCCGGCGGCCGGAAGCGGGAGGCGCGGCGGGTCCGGCGGCCAGAGGCGCGGCAGGGCCGGCGCTCGCCCCCGGCGCCGGCGGTGGGTCGCGGGAGGCGCCGTGCTCGCCACCAGCACCGGCCGCGCCAGATCCAGTTTTTTTTTTGCAAAAATTTTTCAACAAATTTTTTTGAATTCCTTTGATTTTTGGATGAATATTTTTTTAATGATGCAAAAAAATTTCTTGAAATTTTTCTGCTCTCCAATTTTTTTTCTTGAAATTTTTTTCTGCTCTCCTATTTTGCTTGAAATGTTTTTTGGTCTCCAAAATTTTTCTTGTATTTTTTTAAAATTTTTTAATCAAAAAACAACAAAAAAGTTTCTATAAACGAAAAAGAAGCAACGGTCGGAATATCGACCGTAGGGAAGGGATCCCTACGGTTGACCGTAAATTAGCGTGGCCCGCTCGAGAAGGCCTTAGATCTCCATTGTCATGTACTCCATTTATTTTTTTAATGCCGTATCAGCTTTGTTCTAAGTCAAATTTATCCAGCTTTAACTAAATTTGTTTTATTGAATCCATCACGGTATAACTAAACTCTTGTTCTAAGTCATATATTTGCATGCTCTCTCTCTCTCCATTATCATGTACTCCATCCATTTTTTTTACATGTCGTATATCAGCTTTGTTCTAAGTCAAATTTGTCCAGCTTTAACTAAATTTGTTTCATTGAATCCATCATGATATATATTCTAATTTTAATAATGCGCATATATTTGATAAGTATTTATGTTGTTATATTTTTTTATAAACTTAGTCAAAGTTGAACAGATTTGACGTAGGACAATCCTAATGTGATATGTAAAAAAAACTAGAGGGGGTATGCATGAATTTCCATTTGAGTAATGAAAACAGGGTCGGGCCTTGTCTCGAAAAAATAATAAAAAAATAATCTAAGTATATATATAGTTTTGTTAGGTAAGTGAATGGAAAATGGCATATATTCGCGCTCACCCTAAGTGAGATAGGGTTGTACCTACGCATGTTGAAAGTGAATGGAAAATGGCATATATATATATATATATATATATATATATATATATATATATATATACACACACACACACAAGGCTTTATTCTTCATCATATCGCGCGCACGCACGAGGCTTTATCTCCCTTTCTCTGTTCCGTTCCACGGGGATGGCAGTATGAAAGAGAGGGATGTAAACGAGATATAATAAACTGTGGTGCTATAAATGAGGTTATTCTCAATGCAAGTGTCATATGAGTTTCATTCTTATTAAATGGCGTGCCACATAGTAGTGGCGGATCCAGAAATAGATTAAGGGGGTTGATTTTTCTTCTCTTTCTTTGTTCTTCCTCCTTTCTCCTCAAAAATGGAGGGAGGCTCCATTGTCTGTGGAGATCTAGGGGGCTCAAAAATGGAGGGGGGGGGGGGGGGGGGCTCCATTGTCTGTCGAGATCTAGAAGGGCTGGAGCCCCCTAGACCCACCGCTGAATCCACCCTTGCCATATAGGCAAAAATGATGATGTAGTATGCAATTTATTAGGAAAGAGAAGAATATTTTTTCGTGGGAAAAACTATAATGAAAAATCATCGAGATGATTTGAGTTTCATCTGCACATATTCATCAACTTTTATTGGTCACTTAGATGAAAACATTTAAATAATATACTAACATATGAAACCGTGAAGTGATACTTTGCATTAAAAGATCTAGTTTCATTCATCTACTCAATTATCAATATATGATAAGGCACTCTTGAAAATCACATAATGAAATCTTGCATTTAGAATGGCCTAAGCATAACACACTACATGGTGACGTATTTTTTATCGAATACGCAAAAGATTTGTGCATCGTTGTGATTAAGGTAGAAAATTTGTTACAGACAACGCGCTTCAAGCGAGTGCTCTAGGATAGGGTCTACAGGACCATCCTAGCTTCAAGATAGTACGTCTATATGGATGCCTAGATAAGATAAAAGTATAAGATTAAATCTTAAAATAGAAGTTGAAGAATTGAATTCATCCAATTGAAACTGGGAGTTGCTTCAAAAAAAATTGAAACTTGGAGGACTCTATCCTCGAGAATAGTTGAACGACGAAGACACACTCTATTTTCCCAAAGGAAAAGGATACTAGGTCAGCACGTATGGCTACGTGAACGTATACGGTTACAGCACAAGACCGAGATCAAAATTCATGTCACGCTGACGAGTGGGTCCCACGCCTGCAGTCCCCCTCAACCCTCGAGTCGTGCCGACTCCGCTGCTTCTCGCCGCCGTCGTGCGTGGTGATCTGCGCCGTCGGCGGCACTGCCCCGAGCGCCCTGCCAGCGGCAACGCATTGGCCCCGCACTCGGACACCCCCGATGGGCCGCAAGAGCAAGAAGGTCGGCGGCCGGAAGCCGCCCCGTCCCGCGCTGGGCGCGCCGCCGACCAACGCGGACTGGGACGACTCCACCGCCGCATTCAGGAAGGAGGCCGAGTCCGCGATCCGCGCCCTGTCCGACGGCGGCCCGCCTCGCGGAGCGCCACCCGTCGTCGCCCCTCGCGCACCACGTCCTCGGCACGCGCGCGCCTCGGCCGCGCAGGCGGGCGACGCGGTCCCGGCGCTCCGCCGCGCCGCGGAGCTCGCCCCGCGGGCCTCCGCGCTCCTCTACGCGCGCCGGCTCGGCGAGGCCCTCGCGGAGTGCGCGCGCGCGCTCGCCGTGGCGGACCCTACCGACCCGGCCCTGCACGCCGCCGCCTCCCGCCGCGGCGGCCTCACGGCGCCGAGCCCCCAGGCGCGCGTCGCGGCGTCGCGGGAGCGGCTCCTCGGGGTCCGCGCCGACGCGGAGGCCCTGGAGGCCACGGGGTTCCGCCGCGGCGCCGCTGCAGCCGGTGATGGCGCCGACGAAGATGTCCTGCTGTTGCCGCCACGCCACCAAGCGGAGCGCGGTGGCCGACGACGACCTGCGCGGCTTTCTCACGGTGAGCTTCGACGACCTGGCGGCGCACTGCGACCAAACGGGCAGCGTGCACCTGCTCACCAGGGCAGTGGAGTTTGCCAAGGCCACCAAGGCGTGGGCGTACTGGCTGTGGCCTGTCTGCGACAGTGTATTCTTGGACGCCAACTCGCTTTTGTCACACGCAGGGTTTAATTTACCGACCGAACCCGCCAAACCGCCGGGGTCCGATACCGGTATACCAGTCCGGTTTGGCCGAGAACTGGTCGGTACCGGTCGAAGTCAAATTTGAATTCAAAAATCTCAGTTCAATCAGTTCGTACCGGTATACCAGCCGGTTTGGCCGGTATACCGGTGATTTAAAGAAATTTTCCGACAATTAAAAAATAGATCCCCGGTGTGAAATAAAAGGAAATTTTGGCATGAGCTATGCAAATATTAATATAAATGACCACACCAAAGCAACAATTTATAATCATGCATACAAATACAATAGTAATAAGTGTGCATACAAATACGGAGGCATACACTTATACACATCAAATAAAAGTTCAACGTAGGAATGGGAAGACCCCCATTTGGGACACGATTTGATATTCGGCGGTGGACATCAAAGCGATACATCGCACTTTAAGCAGCTCAGCCTTACAGTGTTGCCAAGTTTTGCCCATCCACGCCGATGTTGTCTGCCATTCCTGAACTAACATAGTGTAAAAATGGGGGTCTTCCCACTCGTACACCCATCGAGTCGGTGGCTGCATGCTGATGTCAGGAATGGGGTAGTGAAAAGAGTGCCTGGAATCGCTGTAAGAGGAAGAAGAGTACCATGGAGTGTCGGAGTCCGTCGGTCCACCTGTTCTCCTCTGCGAATGCGGTGCTCCATGGTCGGTGTCCTGAGTAGTATGTGTGAACTGAGTCTCCCCTGCAATCAACCATATATCATAATTAGTAGTCAATACTAAATCAAATCTACCTAAAACCTACTACATAGTGCAAAAAATCATCTAATACAAATAAATTTTACCTACATTCTAAATATACCTAAGTCATACACCTAAATCCTAAAACAAATATGTGTGCATTTATATGTGCAATGTATACCTGTGAAACGAACACCACGAGCACCACCACTACCACCACCAGCACCACCAGCACCACTACCACTACCACCAACACCACCACCAGCATCAGCACCGTCACTATCATCATCATCATCGGCCGAGCTGCTATCCTTGGACTCCTGATACGGAGGACTACGCTCACCTTCGCCATCATCAGTCTCGGTGTCGCTGCTCACTGGTTTTGCTGTTCCTTTGCCTTTTCGACGCTTCGGGTGACCCTTCGTAGGTCCCTTCTGCAACTTCCTCTTCCCTAGGTGAGTGTCACCCATATTTTTACGTGCCCAATTGCTGATGGAATCATCCCCCGTAGCCTCACATAGATCTAACATGTTTATTTGATCTCTGACAATATGGGACGGGAGAGGGATGTCGCCGTCATCATTATCTTCGTCCAGAACTGGAGCCCGGTTAGATCTACCATATTCTATCCATTCCCGCACCGGATTATTCTCATCATCGAAAGAAAGATGGGCCAGCTGGTCAATGAAATCACATTCTTCACGCATCGCTGGGCCGGAGACCTCCTCAAGTCGGAAACGAAGGTTGTAGTTGACATAGACAAGCTTGTTAAGTTTCTTGTGCGACAACCGATTGCGAACCTTTGTATGCAGCAAGGCAAAAGTACTCCAGTTCCGCTCGCATCCACTGGATGAACAACATTGTGAAACAAGCCTCATGGCAAGGTACTGCAGCTTTGGAGTGCTTGATCCGAACATCATCCACCAGGACGCTGCATGTGCAACCGAATATGTAAGTAATATATTTGAATAGAGAAAACAACAATATTCGTATGGAGTAACTCTTACATGGGGATGTCTTTGGATCCATCGCCATCCGCATTGCCATTACACTGTCATACTCGCCAACCTTCTACCGAAACACGTCAAACTCCTGCAATGCCTGCACGGCGCTCTGGAGATCCGTCATGCGCTGAAATGTATCCTTGAGTCCACAAAACATTTGTTGAGTGGGATCCATCGTATATGCATACCTCGGATTTAGGACAGCAGCTGCAAAATATAAATCACTTCAAATAAGCATCAGGTCAATAGAACTTAAAAATAGATGACTCGTGTGTGCTTACCTAGACCCACATACGTGCCTATGAACACGTCACCTAACCTCTCGTCCATCACCTGAATATACTCCTTCAGTGTGGAAACATTTGTTCCAAAGAAAGACCGCAGCTCCTGTTTCGTAGTCTGGTAGGCCATCACGACTTCGCAAATGTTCGGCTTCTTGTCCTGATCAGCGAAGCGGAGGAACTTGTATATTGGTTGAACCGTGTCGATGATATATTTCAATGCATCCCACCACTCCATACTTGCAAAACTTGCATGAGTAAATCTACCATCTTCGATATTCGCCCATTTGCTGTGTTGGAACTCAGTATATGCCATCCACTGTATGAAACGATCACGTTTCCGATAGATGCTCTCTAGGAACATGTAGTTGGTTCCAAATCGAGTGGCATTCCACTTGACCAACTCACCACTGATTGCGTCCCTCATCATTGTATTCAACTGACCATGATTGTGTAACCAATTTGAAATTCGCTTGCACTGCTTGATCATAACACCATGTTCAGGCCTTCGAGCTATATCCTTCAACATCAAATTGATGGTGTGTGCTAGACAAGGTGTCCAAGCTATGTGTTCATACACCTCACTTAGTTCTTTCACATGACCCCATTGCAATATATCAAAAAGTTGATGACACTCATCCTCGTCGGGCCAGTCCATGAATCACACATCAACGTGACGCCAAATAAAGGCCAGTCTTTCTGAAACTTTACGTATCTCGTCTTCAAGTCTTGCTCGTTCTGATCAAGGTACTTGCTATCAATATCCCGTCCAGTGGGTGATGCGATACCTTCACCTGCAACCATATGAAAATCATGAGATACAAGAATGTAAGCTCATAGGTGTCATTCCAATGAAAGTAAACTTACCTCACTTCTGTGTCTCCCTGACCGTGCTGACAAAGTATGGACTGTCAGTCTGTCTTCCAGATACTCCTGCAATATGAAAAAACTTTGACCAAGCTTTACCAATAGCTTCTTTTGCATTTTTACCCTTCTGCGTCTAGGAGCCTGTATCAATCCTTGGTTGCGTCATTCATCTTCTCCCACCAGCTGCCAAGTTATAGTCCTCCACCATAGGACTCTCCCTCGCAAAGTGGTCCTTCGAAACATCCTCTGCATAACATTCCCCTTCGTCGAATCACTACCCCCTCCACGCTCATATGCACCTCCTCTCTGTTCCACCCCCCCTCCCCCGTCGGAACTCTGCTTCCGCTCTCGATAGATCCATGGCACGCTATACCTGAGCCTCCTCATCTTCTTCATCACCGGGATAGTTTCCCTCCGTTGCAGCCTTCTCCCGTCTCAACCTCTCTCGGGCCCAGTCAACAGTTGCCTTCTTTGCCCTATCAATCTCACGCTGAAAGAAGTCCCGCACATCAGGTGGCACATTCCTACAATGGACCACCTCTGCCCCGCGCCCAGCCAAATGTTGTTTCAATCTAGTCGCACCACCTCCTCCTTTCTGCGTATGACAATAGTTGCATCGCCATCCGGGATAAAGATTTTCACTGTGTTCCCATACAACATCTCTGCCTGCCATTGTCTATCTGCATACATGGACAACAAAAACATATCAATCACATAAATAAAATTCTAAATCCTACACCTAAATCTTACCTAAATCCTAATTCCTACACCTAAATCTTACCTAAAACCTAAAACATATCAGCCATACACCTAACTCTAACCTAAATCCTAAAACAAATCATCTAATATTCTAAATCATACATCTAACCAATCATTCTATTAAAAAAAATTCACTTCTTACCTTCTCTCCCGGTCGCACCGGCTTACCGGCGATACCGGTCGGCTAGCCGCTCGTACCGGCTGGCTAACCGCCCTAGCGCGCCGGTCGGAGACCTGATCCGAGCCCGAGCCGGCTTACCGGACTAACCGGCTGGCTAGCCGGGCACGGAGGGCGGCTTCCCGGCTGCGGGCGGCGGACAGGGTTCTGGGGTCGCGCGACCCCCCGGCTCAGGCTATCCTGAACCCTATCTATGCATGCAGAGCGCCGTGGGCCTTAATGGGCCGTCGCTTTTTTCTTTTTTTTATTTAACTTCTAAATTCCGCCAACTATACTAAATGAACGAATTTTTGAGAAAATTTGACACCATTAGATTCGTCGCACCTTGAAGTATTTTTAGGAATTTTTTGGGAATTTTTCATTTTTTTGAATTCAAATTTGAATTTTGAATTTGATCCGATTTGGTACCGGACTAAACCGGAACCGGGCCAGACCGATTTGACCGGTAACCGGTCAAACCGGACCGGTTCCCACCGGTTTTGTAAACCCTGGTCACACGGTGAGGGCGAGTACATTCATGAGCTCCAGGAATTGCAGCCATTGATGCCCAAAAGAGCAGCCTTGGATGCCGACGAGTTTCAGTATTCCTTGAAGTGGACGCCATTTGAGCTGGGAGAAGACCCCAAGCGAAGAAGGAACTTGGACAAGATCAAGGAGTCCTTTTCTTGTCTCGATACATTCAAGGCTCTCCCTGTTGGCCTTATGGACAAGGTTATCAAGTTAGCGAGGGGCGGGTCCAAGAAACCATTGCCATATTGCATTCCTTCCTGTGCCGCCTCGTTGGATCCCAGGGAACTTCAGAGGCTTTTGAAACCATTGGACCAGCTTCGTAATCATTTGTCCAGAGGCTGGGAATTTGTGAGGACTTTGGGTAACCAAGGGAAGAGTGAGGGTCGTTCTGAGATCAAATCTCTGGTTCAAGATGGGAGCCTAGTATTATCTTTGGACGCTGAGAAGATTGTTACAAGAAAAAAGGATGGCATTTGAGAGGAGGATGCATTGTTTAGATGGCTGTTAAATTCTCTGGAAGAGGTAGCGATGCCATGGGCCAGCTTGAGGCAGAAGTGTGTTCATCATGGCAATGAAGTACTGGAAAGGATATATGAAGTATCAGATTCATTGCTGAGGCAATCAAATCTGAAGTGTGCTGGAAAGGAGAAAAATCATAGGGGTTTTTCCCTGACGGAGGTCCTTACTTTGCATTTTAATGGTACTTATGTTTCGATTTACAACTCACTGTGGGTTGCATGCAATCAAAACATGGGGAAGTT
The DNA here is from genome assembly GCF_016808335.1 of Panicum virgatum. Classification (NCBI taxonomy): domain Eukaryota; kingdom Viridiplantae; phylum Streptophyta; class Magnoliopsida; order Poales; family Poaceae; genus Panicum; species Panicum virgatum. The sequence continues at coordinate 44,020,715 of NC_053143.1, forward strand.
CTCTCTTTTAGGATCTGTAGAGTAGATGGAAGTTCGATTTATATTGCTAGTAAACTGAGGGAATGCATCTCAGTGTCTCACTTTCCACAATGCTTGTTGATTAATGTTCAGATTTTTCCTGGCAAACATGCAGGCGGATTCTATAGATGTTGAGATGCTGCTATTGGATCATGAAGTGGGCTATTTAAAGAACAAGCTCGTGGAAGTTTGTACTTTTGATTACAGTGCTGCCATTTTGCCTATTATTAGGGCCTATATATGGGTTAGTGTAGTTCTTATCTCACTTTGACAATTATCCCATATCTTCTATCATATTGTTATTGCTTGAATGCTTGTATTCACGTTCCACAGGATAAGTTGAATAATTCTCCAGGAGAAGACTTGAGGGATGGGGTTGATAAACGTGTGGTCGACAATGAAGATGGTTTTGACAGCCTGCATGGTGAATCTTTATTCGATGATAAAATTCTAGACACTGATTCAGATGTGCAATTTACGATCAGCAGGACAGATGAATGTGAAAACTCCTCGCTCTCACAATCAGGTAAAACTGCAAATATCTCTCTTAATTTGTTTTTATTTTCTGATCAGCTTATTTCAATGAGATCCAAACAACAAACAGAAAAGGACTTCTGAGTAGCATTGCATCAATTGTGCAAGACCATAGGAGCAAGTTATATAAATATTTTATTCGGCCATGTGATGACCGTAAAGAAATATTAGTCTTGGTTATCTAAATGGCAACTATCATGTTATTCAATTCTTTTGCCATAAACTCATGAAGTATTTATTTGACTGGCTGAAAACATTGCAAACAGACGGCTCTAACTTTTCTACCGTCGAAACTGAAAGTTTTTCCATCGACAGTGGAGTGGCCACTGTACTTCACATTACTGCTGACGATCTGCAGATATTGAATGTGACGCTCGGGGTAATGAATTATTTTCATTCATCTGTCACAATATTCATTATTTAGATGTTTTCTACTTAAAAAGATTTCTAATATTACTGCAGGCATTGTGGCATTCAAGAGAATTCCATGATAGGTTTGTGAATATGCCACTAGTACTGCCTCATTTTACAGTTGAAGTCCACTGCATTGTCTGTATTTTGCGAAAATTATTTAATACATGGGACAATGAGAAAGACCACGAAGTCACTACTTTTCCAAGTGATGTAAGAATTGCTTTCAGTGATATTTTGAATGATCAGAATCTTTTCGGGAAGGTCTGTTCCATTCACATTTATTTGTCTACTTCTGTTATTCCTAACTCCTAAGTGGAGCCTATGCAAAAGAATATGTGATACATCATTTCTTAGGTGCTGACCACCAGACAGATACCTGGAACAGGTTATGATCAAAGTAAAAATGATGTACTTCGTTTGGTCCATTGGTGATTCTGATTGTAACTAACTAGACAAATTGATTTTTTTGTTGTTGTAGGAAGGTGTGAACATTGTATCAGAAACTGTATCAATAATCTTTGAGGCGTTGCACAAGTCACATGCTTCTCTGCATTCTGACAATCCAGCATTTGAACACAAAGCACTAAGCGCTACGAGATTTCTCGATTTCGCATGTCTAGCACATAATTGTTTTTGGTTTGCTCATTAGAGAACAAAAGAAATGCAACTGTCTGAATGAATCCTCCGAAGCGAAGGACTACACTACATTTTTCCATAGCGTTGATGTCAGTGCAATTCAAATAATGGAGGTAAACAGCATTTTTGCCTTACTTATTTAATGTCCTCATGTGGAAAATACTAATTGCAGTACTGTATTTTGTTGATTGTTCAGTTGAAATCATTTGGTCAGCTCCTGAGAGATGCGGACAAGCAGAATCAGTATGACTCTGAGAACTGCCCATGTGGGAATAAAACTGAGCGTTCTCTTCAATCTGCACCTCCTGTTTTTGCTGTTGGTACAGTTGCTTGTTCCATGCATAATTTTTTTATGTTAAGAAGGGAAGAAGGAAACACAAAGCAAGAAACTATACAAGATTAGTGCATTTGTTGCTGTGTTCAAAACTTCAAATACTGTAGCCCCACTATAAAACGTCACTATCATATAATCAGAACAGTTCTACACCAAACTTGTGTTTCTGTTACCACCATCATTAAATTTAACGAGACAACATCCATTCTCGGCAATAATTTTTTATTTTGCATCATAAACTTGATCTATCTATGTGTACCATTGTTGCAGTGTTTAACTGGGCGATTGATAAGGAAAGCCACATAGACATGTCAGAAGTACTGATGAACATAACCACACCGTTGCAGTTTGATGTACTTTATGAAGTCCTGCATCGAGAAGAGTATACTCTGGCTACAGCTGTATGTTCTAATATAATCTCCTGATTTTTTATACTTGTTCCTTAATTTCTTTGTTCATGAATACTCACATCTGCGATGTTCACCTTCAGTATATATGCTATATGCACTTTAGATTGTGAGTTCTATAGGGAGAGCACAAGAGAAATTGCAAATGTCTTGCCAACTCTTAACATTTACTCCCTCCGTTCTAAATTATAGGTCATTTTGGCTTTTCTAGATACATATCTTTGGAACGGAGGGAGTATTAAGTTAATTGTGTATAGTTCTGTATAGTAAACTGGAATGTTGGCCTCCATGCTTCATAGTTTCATTTCAACCTACTGGTGGAGTTGTACGCCTGTTCATGTACGGACCAGTTTATGATAAGCACACAACTTTACTTTGTAATCAGGTATGTTGTGTTGAGGAGGAACATCTCTGCTTTGCCTGGAAAGAGGGAAAATGGATCATATATGGAAGCAAGACAATAGAGGCATGAGTTCTTGATAATCTTTTACTTTTTTTGTTCTACCTTGTAATGCTCATGATCTTTGTTTGTATTTGCAGTTTGCAGATTCTTGGGAGAGTTTGCTCCATCGGTATCGCCATAGAAGTCTCCGACCCCAAATACTTTTCTTTGACTGCGTCAGATATAGCAGTATTCGTTGATCACTGCTGCTGAAGTTATTTTCTCATTTGATTACGGTAGCATTCACATGGATAGATGCAAAGCCAATTTGGTGCCACAGCCTTTTGTACATCCTTGTCTAGTCTTGATTAGATATTTAGCCATTTAGCCAAAACTTGGTTCATATTATTTAGCTTTATAGCGCAGTTTCTTGAGAAGCTAAGATATCAGTTCCATGAAAATATACTGCTTTGTGCAAGGAAATGGGCTCCCCTGCTGCAAAGAAGCAACAATGACTTCTGATCACGTTGTTGGGTTTGTTGGCTGCCACCATATGGTTCCCAATCTCCATAGTTTTGGGTTCCAAACAGGTCCTTGCATTTTCAATTCATACCGTTAGTAAAACTTACTCAAATAAAAAGGAAAGGGTAAAAATGAAGCCAGAGAAGAATATTAATTCTGGATTCTTAAAAAATGAAGTCATTTTGGAGTAGGTGCTTCTTCTCCTGGTAAACACATTTTAATAATAACGAGCACAAATAATTCATCTATGAGAATATCATGTGATGTATAGACAATAGAAGAAAGAACATGTTATTATTAAGTAGAGTACTAACTATACATATATATGTGAAACCTATCATTTGGTTTATTTGGTATACATCGGAATGTGTGGAAACCAAAATGAATATATGATCGAACCTCACCAAATTTTACATAGTAGGTGAATAATTTGTATTTGCTTCATTTCTCATAAGAACTCTTAGCAAAAGTTGATAACACTCTTGAGATTTGTCTACTGTTTAATTCTATACCAAATTTTAATGTGCCCCACCCAATCTTCGCTACCAAAGCCCCATTATGAGGCCTAGCAATGCGGAAAATCAGGCAAGCAAAAAATGAATATGATGCCACTCATGAAATGTGCCTAAATGGAGTAGGTGCTTCTTCTCCTGGTAAACACATTTTAATAATAACGAGCACAAATAATTCATCTATGAGAATATCATGTGATGTATAGACAATAGAAGAAAGAACATGTTATTATTAAGTAGAGTACTAACTATACATATATATGTGAAACCTATCATTTGGTTTATTTGGTATACATCGGAATGTGTGGAAACCAAAATGAATATATGATCGAACCTCACCAAATTTTACATAGGGTGAATAATTTGTATTTGCTTCATTTCTCATAAGAACTCTTAGCAAAAGTTGATAACACTCTTGAGATTTGTCTACTGTTTAATTCTATACCAAATTTTAATGTGCCCACCCAATCTTCGCTACCAAAGCCCCATTATGAGGCCTAGGCAATGCGGAAAATCAGGCAAGCAAAAAATGAATATGATGCCACTCATGAAATGTGCCTAAAAACATAGAGGCATTACATACATACACTCCATGATAGGCGAACATTTCGTGTTTGCTTCGTTCCTCACTGAACGCCTCCAAAAATCTGATAACCCTCAAAAGATTCGCTGGCCATTAATTACCTACCAAATTCTAGTATGATCATACAATTTTAGCACTACCAAAGCACGACGGAAACGGTTCCTCTGACGTCCGTCCCCCTGAGGTTAGGTCGGGCGCGTGGGCCTAGTCAATTTTCAGGGCAGACGGCAGGAAGACTCGTCCAAGCATTACACTGTACAGCTCAGGCAGCGCAGGAATCGAGACGAGCGCAAATGATTGTGGTTGGTTTTTTGGGTGCCAACAGAAACAATTGACAGGCTACATGACAATCGCGCGCAGAGGAGGATAGGTCAGGCAACAGCTGCACAATGGATGGATGTACCACGTGAATTCCAAAACTTTTAAGAGCATCACGAGGTTTGTATCACGGTATTTTGTAAACTATAGATATCAAATCAAAACACATTCCTTTTTGCAAAAAAAAATCAAACACATTCCAACGATACGAAGGCAGTAGCATCAAGGCCTGCCCCACTGACCGGTGGTCCCAACTCCAAGAGCTTCAGGGTCTTCAGCCTAGCAAAAGAAGTACTCTGGCTGACTGGTGGGCCCAAGAGAACCACACCATCCAAACCAAGGTTCACCAAACCGGTGGGAACCGGTCCGGTTTGACCGGTTACCGGTCAAACCGGACCGGCCCGGTTCCGGTTTGGTCCGGTACCCAACCGGCCAAAATTCAAAATTTAAATTTAAATTCAAAAAATGAAAAATTTCCAAAAAATTCCTAAAAATACTTCAAGGTGCAATGAATCTAATAGTGTCAAATTTTCTCAAAAAATCGTTCATTTAGTATAGTTTGCGGGGATTTAAAGTTAAATCAAAAAAGAAAAAAGAAAAAAATGGGCCGGCCCATTAAAGCCCACCGGTCAAACCGGTCAAACCAGCCGGTAAACCGGTCAAACCGGTCGGTAAACCGGTAAAACCGGCCGGTAAACCGGTTGCACGGGAGCTTTTGAATTTGAATTTGAATTCAAACCGGTCAAACCGACCGGTAAACCGGTAAAACTGGCTGGTAAACTGGTTAAATCGACCGGTAAACCGGTCGGAACCGGTTGCACGGGATTTTTTGAATTTATTTGAATTTAGATTTGAATTCAACCGGTTTCCACCGGTTACCGGTCAAACCGGTCCGGTAAACCGCTACCGGAGGGCGGCGGTTTGACCGGACCGGTCGGTTCGGTTAACCCTGATCCAAACCCCTTGGGCCCGGGCCCACCCACACCAACCCCTCGTCGTCCTCCCCAAATCTCGTTCCCAGCTCACCGCGGCGGCCACCACCGCCCGCCACCGGGCCCCACCACCCCCCTGTCACTGATTTCATTTCTTGAAATTTCATTGCGATATTCAAATAGTCCCCTGTCACTGAATTTCCTTTTCTTTCTGTCTTCTCAACTCACAAGTTTGGTTATTGTTGCAGCAAGGTTTGCATTGAACATGGTGAGAGTTTTGAGACCCCAGCAAACAATACAGAATCAACAGATCTGGTAACCAGGCTGAAAGAAGGAATGACCTAGATGCAACATTGGATAAGTTGGATATTGATCCAAAGATCAGTGAGAATAATCAAGAAAGGTAATAATGCTCTCATTTTATTCTGTTTTATTTCTTCCTATCTGCTTTATAACTTTTGCAAAGTTGCGTACTTGATGTCCTGTATCTAGTATTGATTGATGTTGTCAAATTTCTAGCAGTTCAATAGATTGCTGTTTTTTTTTCTGGGAGGAACTTGCTTGTCAAATGTCTAAGTAGTTCAACAAATTGTCTTGTGCACAACTTTCTTAAAACAGTTAACACGATTGATTACTGTTCTAGTTCACAAGTACAAGATGAATCTGTATATGGATTCACATGTTAAAGTTGATTGTAAAACTGATGTCTAATATTGGGAGTGTAATGTGTGGTCGGCTGGTTGCTGTCCATGTAAGCGTGCTGTAATGTATGGGTTTATAGTGCCGGATCTAAAAAGGTTGTTTATCCTAGTGTTGCCAAGTTACACCCTGAAGAGTTAAAAGTAGAAGAAAGAACATATTAAAATAGCATTAACATGGGAAGTTTAACTCATCAATAAGCTTCAGTACCAATTACCAGATAAGATGTTTGATGTGCAACTCTGAATGTTACTAGCTTTTTAGCAGTTGCTATATTTGGTTTACTGGAATACTGCTGAATACTTTTGCTGTTGACCACATTCAAAGTCTGATACTCTGATCTTGTGAAGCCGAACACCCACTACATCTCACCATGTGCTCCCAATGCAGTTCTTGTTTCATCATCTGATTATGCAATAACCATTTGCTGGTTTAGTTTAGAAGTTTTCACGTTCCCTACCACTTGTTGTGTTAGCATCTACTAAGCTCACCGTACTCGCTATTGTTGTAGTGAGGTTCAGGTTGAAGGTGAGAGTTCTGAGGCCACGGTGACCATCATGTCAGACCCAGCAACCAGCATCGCGGAAACCGGGAATGACCTTGACGTGAAGCTGGAGAACTTGCAGATCGATCCAGAGTTCTGACAGCTCCATCGCAACTTCTGGTGCCGGCTCAAGTGCCCAAATTGGCCAACAGTACTGAAAGGATGGTGTAGGAAAAACAGGGCTTCTCACCAAATTGTAGGTTATAGTTTAAACAACAGCAGGATACTGTGGAGTATGGTTTAGGTTGAGATGGGGTACATTCATCAGATGTATGGTTGTGTGGACGCATGGGTCGTGTGATTCCTTTAGCCTCCTGCCTAAATTGTTAGAAGTTGTCGTAGAAACATTATGCAGTTCATACTCCATGTTCCAAATGATAAACCTTTATCGACAGGTCTGGAATTAAATCAAATCAGTTTACCAGCAGGTCAAGCGAGAAGCCGAGGATGTCTCGTTAGGGGTGGTAAAGGACCTTGCAATTTGGTCTAGAGAATCTAAGAGCCAAGTCTTAAAAGAGCCAGGCTCTAATTCTATATAATTTTGAGCTAAAATATTTAAGGGTCATGGTGGGCTGTGAAAAGACCATTAGTTACCACTCCATTACGTTCCTTTATATTCAGGCCTTGTGCTCAAATTGGAGGATGTCATCGACCGCCTCTCTCACTCTCTTTAGAATTCTATGCCGACAATGATCGGGCAATGCCATTAGGGATGCAAGTGGGTACCCATTGATGTTTTTTAAATTTGTCATTTTAGTTCATTTTCTTTCCCAAACTAATTACGCAATATGCCATTCTAGTTCAGAGCCAACCCAATGACCCAAAAAAAGGTGGGACTTGCATCCCAAAGTGCCATGCCATGATGCTGAAAAATGATAAGGCTTACTCCCTCCGACTCAAAAAAAAAAAAAAACTCACAGGGAGTCAAACAATTTTAAATTTGATCAAATCAAATTATACAAAGTAAACGGATGTGAATTGACATATTTCGAAAGCACTCCTGCAGAATTTGTCATCCACGCGACAGGTGCAACAACACGCTGAAATTCACTGTGAATTCTTAAGCAACTGCATAGATTTATAGGACTAAGTAAGCTCTGTACACAGCCAGAATCTGAAGCTCAACTGAAGCTAACGCACCATATTGGTTATCAACACTCTCGATTCAACTAATGCGCAGCAGCAAGCACACTGAGTCAGGAACCGAGAGCAACATCTCCTCCACTTCAAACGGGACATACTATCAGGCAAATTCGACAACAGCCAATACAAGCAAGATCCACCAAGTGGCACATGATAACATTTGGAAATAAAATTTGCAACGGCATAATTCATCAGAACTACCAAAACAGCTCAAATATCCCTCTAAGTGCTTTCGGTAATCAAGAAGGAATAGGCAGGATACATCGATCGAGAATGCTTTCACAAAACTTTCATTCAATAGAAGAAGCCGAGCACTTTGCCACCAACATTCTTCCTCCTGGCTTCCTCGTGGTCCATGATGCCAGCAGAGGTTGTCAGGACAATGTACCCAAACTGCATGTCAAACAATGAAAGCTGATTAGACTATGGTGACATAAATCTAAACTGATGCAAATAAGAAAATCTAACCTGATGCAAATAGGAAAACTAGTTTTTGCTGAGAACATTGAAACCAGTTAAGGTGAAGAAAGGGACCTGACGAGATGGGAGCAGCCGGGCAGTCCACCCCTCGATCTCCTTCACGCCAACATCGAAGCGAGGGCTGATCACCCCGCACTTGTTGAGCCTCCCGTTCAGCTCAACCACGATCTTACCAGCCCGATGGTCATCAACGTACTCAAACTCACCAATGTAGCCTACAGAAGAGATCAGTAGTCATGAATCCATGCTCTCAAATATTACCAAACAAATTACAGGTGAAAGACAAACTAACCATGGCGCTGCATGACGATGAGGAACTTGATGATCACTTTTGAAGAGGGCCGGATCATGACTTGCCTCTTCCCACGCTTCTCTGCGTTGTACATACTCTTCAACGCATCATTAAGGACGCTGACTCTCACCATCTTTGCCTAGCCTGCGGATGTGTACAAAAAAAAACTGGTAAGATGAACATACGTTGCAAAACAATAAGGTCAGTTATATAGGGAATAGTGGTAACCTAGGAATTTGAATGGCAGTCAAATGAAAAAAAAAAAGTAGCATTTTTCAAATTGCAGGGAAATTACAGTCCATACAACATGCAGAAAACTATGCATTACATCAAAATCAGCGGATGAATCTGCTATGACCAATAAGCCTCTAAATCACAATCAGTAGTACACTAGTACACAGCTAAATGCTTAAGACAGCGTGTGAAATGTTGGAGAAATAAACATACAATGGAGCAATGATACAGCATGTGGTGCACAATCTACTCATGACACGACTTTCTACATAGACAGTGCAAAAAGCCCAAATCAGAGAACTTTCAAAATTCACAAAGAAATCAATGGTCAGATAAACAAAGAAATCAATCTCCAGATAAGAATAACTAATAGGTAGCCAGTAAACAGACTAGTACACATAAGCAAGCATCTGCAATTGACAGATGGAAATGGAACTCATCCAGGCCTGCTATAAAAAACAACAATCAAAGCACCGCGCAACAATTTCAATGTCTAATAATATACAAATTAGATAGTGGACTTCACAATCACATCGATGCACCTGCATGGTAAACATCAATCCATGGTAACAAATTACATGGAAGTCAAGACTGTAAACAATGAAAAATACATCAAAACAGCATATACAAACTGTGGAAGCAAAAGATGGAACAAGTAAAGGTGTAGCATGTACTGTACAAATTACCACTGCAAACAGAAGAGCGCTCCGACAAACAAATTAAAATTAGCTAGTATCTAAAAGACAATCAAGAAAAGGTCAAGAAACGCAGATAACAACATAATTATGACCTCATCAAATTGAGTTATGTGTTCCAAGTATTAAGCACCAGCATAGCTCGATGCCTCTGGTTTTGACAAGGCACCACGACAACACAGCAACAATCATAGTTACCCTGAAGGAGAATAGTTGAAACAAGACTACTAACAGAGCAAAAGTTTGTTTATACAAAACAGAACAGATGGGCAGATGGCAGTGAGCAGAGCATAGCAACCAAACAGCACAAAGAAATAGAAAATACAGAAGGGGGGATCTGGAAGATTTAGGGAAAACCAAAAATAAATCATATGTGCACCAGTAGGTTGAATTCATCCGGTGGAGATGCACCAGTGACACATTTGAGTTTTACTTAAACCAGATTAATAATCCCAGGCATAACTACATCTTTGAAAAACAGTAAACATTTCAACATTCCCATTTTGGTCTCGCCAAAATATTAACAGTAAGAAAACTGACTAAGTTGGTCTGCTTCAAAAAGGGTAACTTAGACATATTATCGCATCTACACCAATAGGACAGGCTCACCTAGCATACATGCAACACTAACACAGAGAATTGTACGCAAATTAGTGCACAAGACCCAACCATAACTAACAAATTTGAAAAATTTCAGGAGTTCCAATTTTATTCGGCAAACAAAGCAACAGTAATTAACTGGAATATAGTGGTGCTTGTTCCAAAAATGTAATTCAGACAGCATGGGTTTTAGTGGTGTGACTGTTAGTGAGCCAATCCGGTGGGTTCAACAAAGCAAAAGCTCTAGACACCGCTACACAGTCTTGGCAGTGGCATACCCAGAGATGTCCTACACGGGGCTGAAATGGGAGCACTAGTCAATCAACGCCACATAAGCTCCAGGCTCGTGTGACCAACAAACAATACAGCTAACAAGCAGTGTGACCTTGCAGCATTTCTGCGAATAGCGCCAAATAAATCCGGGACAGGCTCGCAAATTCAGGCCGAGCAATCCAGAAACCGCAACCGAAACGAACGCTAAGGCGAGGGATCCCACCAGTAGAACCCCAACAGCCTAGCGCCCACAGGTGCGATCTCACCACAAGAGCTCCTGAACCAAACGTCCCTCCCGAGTAGCCCGCCGCCTCAGCTACGACGGCGCACGCGAACAAGCAGAGAATCCATGGATCGATCGGTCACGCGAGGGCGGGGGTGGAGGATCGGGCGCTCACCTCGGGTCACGCCGCCGCCTTCCGGGCTGGGGGTGGGATCGGTCGATGCGCGCGCACCGCCGCCGGAGAGGAGGAGCTTGAACCCTAGAAGCGCCGCCGGGAGAAGAGGGGAGAGGCGAAGGGCAGGTGGTGAGGGTTATTATAGGGCAGGTGGTGAGGCTGGGCCACGGAGTGGGCTTTACGTGCCGGCCACCGGTGTTGGGCCTGGAAGTAAGCTCTGGGCCGTTTTGGCCCGCGCGGCCCGTCGGGCCGTTTCCCTTGGTGCGGCCAGTTGCGGGTGGGCTGGCGGGCCGAGCGAATCAGAAAGAGCCCACACGTTATTAAAAAAAAAGGCACGCACACAGTCTCGGAACTTTTTCCGAATTTCCCCCAAAATACATTTTCCCCAAATTATATATCTCTCTCTCTCTCTATATATATATATCCCAAAATATAGCATTTCTAATTTTATGACAAATCAAAATATATTAAATATTTGGCAAAGTTGTTTGTAGAAGAGTATGGATCTAATAATGCCAATTCAATATCATAAACGTTGTACTTTTTTTCCCTATAAGATTAGTAAATTTGGAGAGGGTTTGATCTAGAGCATGTATGTATATGTACAAACTAAAACTAAAATATACTCACTCCGTTCTAAATTATAAGACATCCCAAGAATTTTGGAGAGTCAAAGCAATATCAAATTTGACCAAGATTATAGAGAGAAATATAAATATAAAGATTTATGATATCAAATTGATGTACTATATGATTTGACCAAGATTATACTATGAGCATCTTCGAAGACTGAGCCAACCTCACCCCTATTATGAGCATCTTCGAAGACTGTCACATGCGCCTCACTGTCGACCGGAACGTCGCCTACCATTAAATGCACAAAGGCCGTTAAATCTCAGAATATTTGTTCCCATATGGAGTCGAACCCAGGACCTCAGGTGCTACCAAGGCTCTTGTAACCACTAGGCTACAGGCCCTTTCGCTAATGGTACTTAATTAGTTTATATATTTATATAATAATGTTATTATTCTATTATATAAATTTGGTCAAACATAAAAATTTTTTACTCTTAAAGATTGTTGGAATGTTTTATAATTTGGAACGGAAGGAGTATATGTTTTCAGATGGAGGAAGTATGTAGCAAATTTAGCCTGGAAGTGTTACACGGTTCGCGACGGCGGTTGGAGCGTGGAGCCTATCATCCAATGTGTGGCAGGCAGGTCATGAGAGGTGCAATATGGAAGGTACACCGCTAACACACGGCACCGCAACCGGTAACTGCCACCTTGGATAAGTTCGTAACAGCATGTCACGTCGTTTCTCCAGAAAAGAAAAAGGGATCGAGCAAAAAATCAATAACGTGAGAGGCATTAGGCATTATCCAGATATCCAGATCGAACAGTTGTGTGTGGGTGCACGCCACCACTTTCATCTCAGGCCCTAATTTTCTAGTTGGGGCCAATGTGTGTGGCAGGCACGGCACGAGAGTGGCGTGTCCAAGAGCTTGCCGCTAACACAACATAGTGATGCACAACTCAACGGGTCTCTCTCTCTCTCCTTTATACATTTCATGTCTTGGTCTGATCATATTCGGTGATGATTATAAATGAAATCGTGTTTTTATTCCCAGGTCTACCTGTGCGCTTGACGCCCTCTCGGCCAGAGTTCGATCTCCACGGGAGCGGATTTATTGGTCAGGTGGCGCAGTTTATTATCTGTGCGTTGAAAAAAAAATCCTCTCGTCCGCTCCACGTCAAAGCATAAGATCTTACCTTGGTGGGTTGAGTTTTTCATATATATTTCAAGGTAGGAAAATATATAGTAGTTTTCCTAGCTAGAAGGTGAATATAATCTTTCTTTTCCAACAGAGCATTGCATGCTATTAAAATTTAAAATTGAGGAATAGGAATGGTCATATCTGATCTGATTTACATGATCAAGCTCTCGCTCCGCACTTTTGTGCTCACCTTCTTCTTCTCCGGTGGATGTGGCCATGGTGGCCTTTTCTCCGGCGTTCAGCAGGTGAGCTTGTCTGTCCTCCATATTAGTTTCGGCATCTGTGTAGGCGTCGGAGCTGGTGTTGTGAGGTCCCTTTGCTTTATCCCTGTGATGGGATGGGAGCTTCCAGTCTTCCCCGTCTGTGGGAGTTGGATTCTGGCCGTCGGGTGCTTTGCCGGCGGTGGCAGACAGTGGGCTGTTGCTGGTCGTTGCTGGACAGTCTTGCCGGTCTTCACTGATGGCGGGGATGGCCGATGTGATTCGGAGGCCATTTACTCGGCTTCGTCGCCTAGCAGTAAGGCCTCCTCTGCGGTCTCCACCTTGTGGACTTCGTCGTTGATGCAGACGGTGGCTATAGCCTTTGGCTCCAGCGGACGTTTGGAATCGAGGAAGAAGACGTGAAGACTCTGAAACTTGGTGTGGAGGTTGTAATTTCTAGTTTCTTAATGGTCTTTTCTGTAAAAGGATTGGGTTGTACTGTTCCCCTATGGTTTAATACAACTCGCTCCTTTCGCAAAAAAGAAGAAGCTCTGACCAGTTTGTACCCATAATGCACGAATACCTATTTCTTATTACTGGGATGTTTTTCATTCACCATTTTTTTTCACGTTGGCTACATCGATGATGATGAGTTGAACTGGCCCCGTGCAGGTATCGTACAATAATTAGCATCCATACGTCGTCACCTTCTGTGGTTTTCATTTGTCCAAAGCGAAATATATAACACCATTTTCTGGCGTACAAGACTGATGTCTGATGACACATAATCTATCTTATTGACAGGTCACAAGTGTCAATTTCGCAAAGCAAGGTACGGTACCCATGACCTGGTACAGCACGCATCACTGAAAGACTTGACTTGATGCAGGTAGTACAAGTAGTCAAGTACGCCTGTACATCCGTAGCTCCTCTACCGCCAAAGACTACTTGAGAGTCGGCATCATAGGAAAAAAAATTCAGTTTACACCCTCGAACTATTACACAAACAGTTTGATTTTCAACCTTCAACTACGGATAAAAAGCCATCCAACTATTGAAATTGAGCAAATTTAGCTTGTTAGGTGGTTTTGAAGGTGATTTTCTATTTTGTGAGAATTAAAATATTTAATTTTAAACTAAACATAAGTAATTCATTTTAAGTCAAAAAATTACGAAATAGGTATCAAAATTTTCTAAAAATATAACCTATCTATTGGCACAATACTTGTCAGCTATTCAAATCTAATTTTTTTTGTTCATAATATTTCGTTGCTTGTTAATATGCCTATTATTTTTGAATAACTAAGATTCAAATGGAGCAATAATAGATATGTTACACTTTTAGAAAAATTTTGGTACTACTTCATAGTTTTCTGATTTAAAATAAAATAGTTTTGATTTTTTAGATCTTATTAGATTTTTTATTTTTAAAGAAATGTAAACCACCTTCAAAACCACCTCAAGGGTCAAATTTGCCCAGTTTCGACAGTTGGATGACCTATATTATCCAGTTTTCTAGTTGAAGGTTGAAAATCAAATTTTTGCGATAGTTCGAGAGCGTAAATCAGACTCCCCCCCCCAAAAAAAAACAAATACAAGTCCAAATGTTTGGGCTTCATCGTGTCAGTCAAGATTAGACCTGGGCATCCTCCGGGCCGGGTCGGGTTCGGGTCGGGCCAAAAAAAGCCCGGTGTTTTTTCTAGTGGCCCGTGCCCGACCCGACCCGGTGGCCGGGCCGTAAAATTAAGCCCGCACCCGACCCGACAGCTAGTCGGGTCGGGTCGGGCCGGGCCTATGTAAAATGTCGGGTTCCTTCAGGTTTTTCGGGTTTCGGGTCAAAATTTTTAGCCCGTGCCCGGCCCGTCAGTCATACCGGGTCAAAATTTTTGACCCGAGCCCGCCCATCAAACTCTTCGGGTCGGGTCGGGTCGGGCTATTTTCGGGCGGGTTGGGTCGGGTCCGTCGGGTCGGGCAGCCCATGCCCAGGTCTAGTCAAGATATATATTCTGCAAAAAATATATATTTGGTCAAATGCTAGGCCCTAGAAGCACACGTCACGCATACGTTTGCACAAGCAGCGGAAAGGATCAAGGTGTCTGCCGCCAACGATTTGCCTATACGTCGCCACCGCCACTCCGTGCCTCACGGATGGAAATGGAATTCTTTGACCCCTCCCCGATTGTTCCTGCGCCGGCCGGCTATGCGTCCCGGTGCATCCCGGCGAGCGACCGAGCGGCTCGGCCATCGCCGTCGCCTACTCGCCGCCGGCGCGAGATTTTGAGCGGCGAGGAGGGCAAGTAATAATAGGAGAAGAGAGTGATGATGAGCTGATGAGCCAACGACCAAGCGAGCCAATGTTGCTTCTAGACCCTTACCAATCATGATTAGATCGTCCTAATAAGGAGCTTAATCAGCAGTAAGTAGGTGTTTGTTCTGTCATGCAGGGCACAAGGGCAGGCAGACGTCAGAAGGAATGGAGCATGGGGGGAATTCTTCGATGTCATGTTTTTTTTTATAATAATGCAATGGTTGACTGAGCAAGCACTCTGTCCACTTTTTTTCCCTTTTTATTTTTGCATGTGCAGGAGAGGATGCACGCACCGGCACCTTGGTGCTGCCGATCATGTGTCTAGACGCATCGTTTTATTCTACCGATCATTCATAAGAGGCTTCTGCGTATTTCTCGTGCAAGCGAGACACGCGAGTTTGACAAACAACAAAATATTTTTAATTGACATACTGCTTTCATTTCAAATTGCAAGTTATTTTGGCTTTTCTAGGTAAACATATTTTATTATGCATCTAGATAAACACTACGTCTAGATACATAATAAACAACATAATAAAATTATGTATCTAGAAAAGGAATAACAATCTATAATTTAGAACGAAACAACATAATATTAAAAAAACTTAATGCTAAGGTCCATGAACACTACACCACAACACTAAATTAACAATTGACATCAGTCGCTAAAAATCAATAATAGCTGACGAGCCGTCCGTCGGTATAAGATTGACGCAAACCGTCCATCGTTAACTCAAGCTCTGCCTAGTAACTACCCATCAGTGTACAATGGCGGATCCAGAAAATTTTAGAAGCTTGGGCTATTTAGTAGAGTAAGCTATAAATTATGCCTAACCTTTATAATATATATAGCCTACTAATTATATGGGACTAATGGAAACAAAGTAGAGGAGCCTAGACCATAACCCAGGGTTGCCAGGCCCTAGACCCGCCACTGTCGGTGTACATATAACGGTATAATGGCTTATACCGACTGTTCGCCCATTGTCATTTTGGAGTTGTTGTGTAGTGAAAAACTATATATAAAAAAAGAAAGCAATTAGCAGGCAGGCGGCAGAGGCGAAAGGTTGGGCTTCCAGGCCGAGGAAGCAGAGCATGGCCCATCGGCAAACCCGCCGGCCCAAAGCACTTACCAGAGTACTGATGATTTTTTTTTCTTTTTTCTTTTGTTCCAACTAGCAGAGAAGCACGTGCGGCACGCACATGTTTTAAAAAAACTATTGATCACATATGTTATATTCATAGAATACATGTAGTAGTATTAAATTTTTATTTGATATCTCTCCTACATAGTTTAATATTTCAATATCTCATTGTTTATAGCATTGCTAGGCATATACAAAGAAAAAGAATAAGTGGAATAGTTTACCTCGGCCAAAAATGTCACCTTTATTAATATCACCTTGATTAAAAAGCATGCGAAAATATCTCATTTCTTGTATACAAAAAAAACATGCACAAAAATCATATTTTTCTAAAATTGATAATAGCTACCTCACGGGATTAGTAGCTATGAATAAAATTCGGCATGAGAAAAAATATCTACCAACAAGCACGAATAGTTATAAATCCAGCACAACTTTTGTATAAATGCAAATGCTTAACAAACAGTACTTCACTACCGAGATAAGCAAATTGAAGCAACTGAAGCTCTATGCTAAATGGGTGTAAACTGCGACGCTAAATCTCAATCCACTCCACACCTAAAAACCCAATGAGATCCTCTATTTTTTAATCTATAAATCAACATCCAGAAAGCAAGTAAATCAAAACAATCTCATCATGGCTAGGACGACAAATGTAAAAATATAAAACATTCCTCTTTTTTACCTCCATCGTGGGCTCTTCTACTCGCTCCCCTTCAACCCTCGTGCCACCGCGGCTGCCTCCTATCCCAGAGGCATGCCCAAAGATAAGAATCCTCCTCCACCATGGCAGTGCGTAAATCAATACCTATCAACCGTGGCAGTGGAAGAGGTTGTCGGCGGTTGAGTGGATACGGTCGCCCAGGCTGCCGAGAAAGCGGCGATAGCAGCCTCCCCACTGCCGCGACCGAATACTCCACGGAGTCGTAGGGGCTCGACGGGGAGTTCGAGGGCGTCGAGACGGAGCTGCTGAAGAAGAAGAGGAAGGGCACGACCATTGGTAAAGCAGCGCCGCTGGTCCCCGACGACAACGGCTTCCAGTGTAGGCGCGCTCCGTCGTGGACTGCCAGATGCGGCTCGGGGACTCGGCATTTGCGGGGGTTCTCGTCAGATGCCGCGACGCGGCTGCGCGGAAGAGAAGTCCCGTGCGGAAATATTAAGGCGGGTACGGCGACGGGTGTAGAAATTGCAAGGTGAAAAAAAATAATTTGTTTTTGGCAGAAACGCTCTCCAACATGCGATTTTTATGGGTCTCCACCCCCTCCCACCTCCCTCGGCGTTGATACGCGGGTCCGGCGTGAGGAGTAGAGTGAGTCCCATTTGGATGAAAAAGGTTTTCAAAATTTTCGATTTTTATAGTATAGATAGATAACAATTACAAATAGCTGTGTTAGCTGTGTTTCACTCTTCTTTGCTCCAATTCTTTTATTGCACGTACACTTACTTATTTCGAAAAGAAAAAAGTATACCGTACAAGATTCTGGGTCTTGGTTCGGGCAGGGTTCTGGCCAGGCTCTCTTTAGCAGTTTAGCTCCATCGAACACAGCTAGCTTGGAAGTGTTGTGACGACTCACAATTCACAACAGCTAGCTTTGGAGCCTTGGACAACCCAACGTGTGGCAGACCGTAGGCACGTCGTCGAAGCTTGCCGATCCACGCAGAGCAACGTCTCTCTCTCTCTCTCAATTAGAAGAAAATAAAGCAGTGACGCTGACGGGCAGAGGTGTACATGTGTGGGACCTCACCACTCCAATCAGGGGCAGGGGCTTGACCGCTTGACAGTCGACAACAGGGAAGGCGCGAGAGCGAGACAGGGATGCTCTCCTCCGCCGCGCGGGCCCCCTCTCCCATATAACAACCAAACAGCTTCCTGATGGGAATAAGACATGTGGATGGCTCTCGGCGTTTCTGCACATATATGCTTCTTTCTTCCCCGTCCTTGCTTCCCTTTTCCTTCGCTTTAATTTTGACTAGGCAATAATGGCCGTGCGTTGCGACAGACAGCGTAGTATAAGTATCGGATTCGTATTGGTGCTCATGCAATAATTTATGGGGATTTACGTTATCGAATCGTGAACATAGGGGTTCGTCTGACTCGCATATGGAATAGACTAAGGTCCACCTGTCAATGATACGAGCGAACCAAACCGAGCTGAGTAAATCAAAAAATAAGGTGAAAATCTTACTCGCTTTAGTGATAGGTATAGATGTAGATATAAATTTGATTGCCTTTTTTTCCTAGGAAATTTGCAAAAAAAAAACTTTTTAGCAAATGTGCTGGACTGAAGAAAACATTTTGGCAAGGTTATTAGGCACAAGTCAAGGGGCACCTTGAAAAAACATATTTAACATGCACGTGGTTACTTGGGACATCCTCCTATTGCTGATGGGTTTTAATTTTTTTCCCCTACTTTTCTTCTAGAACACCCTTTGATAGCCTGTTTGAACACAGCCGTATGGGCACAGCAAAAATAAACTGACGCGGCCCGTCTCAGCTCAATCTTAAGAAGTTGGAGAATGCAAAAATCACAAACGGAGCCAATGTCAAAACTACTTTCTGAAATTAATGCTATACCTTAGCTTCTAGAAGATGTGTGGTCAGTTCTAAAGGGTTTGTAGCACTGAACCCTGTGAAAGCGACACTAGCCACAGTCCTCTTCCTTCTGTCCTTTATGAAAACCATTGTTGCGACCTTTTATTTGTAAAATTCTGGTTGGGTATGAAACAATAAATTAAATAATAGTTTTTTTTTTCTTGTGCCGGCTGGATTAGTCATCGTTACTGGTTTGACCGTAGCGGAATGGTAATCTTTTTCTCTGTAGCTAGTGTTGAGAATTAGTAAAACAATGTTCCTGAGAAATAACTAGTGCCTCGATGACCAAGACCAAAGACTTAATCTCCTCATTTTTAATCAGGAAACCAACATTCGTGGTACGGCTGCATCAACAACAACAACACACTTCAGTCGACATCAAGTACGTGATAACACAAATTAATAAAAATAGAAAGATAATAATAATTAAGCAATTTGAGATCCAGAAGTTTCGTTCGGCCTATGTCAGCGATCCAGGATGCTGCACCAACCAAACAAGCTTTATTTAGCTGCCTGCTTTTCTTTTTTAATTATATGTCCGTCCATGCATCCATGCCAGGAACTAGGGTCTCAATATAATCGGGTAGCACACGTCGTGCACGCGTGTGCACGGGCGTCAGCAGCGGCATCCCCTTCCTCCTCGTTGATCGATCGCCTGCGAAGGAAACAAGGGTCCTGCAACATCGCCATGCTCGCCTGGCGCCTTAATGGTTTCACCATTGTTGTTGCCACCTAGCTTGCTGAGATGCTTGGGACAAGGGAAGAGCTGCTATGCTGGTGCCTCTCCGTTTCTTGGACAAAATTGGGCCTTTGTTACAGCCGGTTCTGCGTTATGGAGGTCTTCGCCATCATGCGTACGTGTACGGCACGAAAACTTTGGCGTTCTTACCCTGTTTTTAGTGTCAATGGTGATGTCAACCCCCATCTTTTTTTATTGTACGATTTTACCACTGCTTCTCCAAAATGGAGACAATGTTTACCCCTATTTTACCGTTAGTTGGATGCCATAAAATAGCCTTCTATTTAAAATATTGATTCAAATAATTCATAAATAGTCTAGGCGTTTCTCTCGTGCGCGTCACAAGAAAAATATTAAGCGACATTTCTTCTTCTTGTTTTTATTTTTTGCAAGTACAAGAAAGGAGGTACACAACCTTTATGTGTTACTTACCTAGCACACCTGCGTTACACAACATGTCATGTTCTTAGCTCCGTGTGACACCAAAAATGCATCCACGATACGGTGACACTTTTTTTTTTAAGCAGAGTACGGTGACACATTTGGATCCAAGACATCTCTGCAACGAAAGATCATGCCCCATATTCACGTTCACGCACTAAAACCTTCGCCATCCGCGTCTAGGGTTTGAAAGATCACTCCAAATCCAATCACTTTAATTTGGACACAAATTGATCGATGTAACACTGATGAAACGATTCTAGTAGAAGCCAAACGTTCTAGAAAGTAGAAAACCTCTCACTTAAGGGAGGATTATTCCATTATTAACAAGACACCCACTTTTTTTTTTACCCGGCGTCCGACGTCAACCTCTCTCTCGTCAGTGAAAACGAAACCCTAGCTACCGCATCGATCATCCATGGCTGTGCCACTGCACCTAACTTCCATCCTCTCTCCTCTAACCTCTCGAACCAAATAAATGTCCATGATCTCATCATCACTCCATCTTAGAAAACCAAGTCAGTTGTTGCCGCCACGCACCACACCCGGCGTACGTCCTCCTGATGCGTTGCTCACGCCATCCGTGCTCGCCGTCACGACATGACACACACAGTGATGGCCTGGCCTGGCCGCTTGCATTGCTGTGCGTGCGCGTGCCCGGCTTGCTGCTTGTCGTCGTCGTCGCCGCCGCCGCGCTCACGCCCAGTCACGGACGCTGGGAAACGGCCGCGGCCGGGGTGCGGTAGGTGGCGGTGGCGCCACACGCCCCGCCAGCGACACGCTGCCCTTGTCCTCGCGCGACAGGGCAGAACCGACCGGTCCGTGGATCTGGGGTCCGATCCGGCTGCGGCGGCTATATTATAGGGATATACATATTAATTACCATCGTTTCAAATGTGCTAATGATCAATTAATATATACCCCATGTAGTAACAACAACATCATTAGCATCGCTTAAAACGTGCTAATAACGAATATGTAGTAACAACAACATCATTAGCCGGATAAGTGCACGCAGTGAGCCTGCTAGCTCTGTGTTGATGATCAAAATTGGCATGACTGGGCGTACCGGTCTGCCCAGTATGCATAGACCGGTCATACCGATAAAGGTGACTTTGTCAAAATGCATATTTGAGTTCACCATTGCGTAGCTCTCGTCTAGAGGATCAAAATGCATATACGAAATGTTCAATTTGGACTTTGGATGAGAGAGTTATGACTCCGGGAAGAATTGACTTAGGCCCGAACCGATCAGACCGGTTGGCTAGGGCGGTCAGACCGGTCCGGAATGCCCAATCCGAGTTATGAGTTATATTTTGACACAAATTTAATTAGGGTTTCGACTCCTAATGGGGTAAGACTATCTCTTCCTATAAATATAAAGGGTAATGGCCGATTGAGGATATCCAATCGATCAAATACACATCTTTTATCTTT
Organism: Panicum virgatum; assembly: GCF_016808335.1. Taxonomy (NCBI): domain Eukaryota; kingdom Viridiplantae; phylum Streptophyta; class Magnoliopsida; order Poales; family Poaceae; genus Panicum; species Panicum virgatum. Next base: position 44,042,306 of record NC_053143.1, read on the forward strand.
TTTACTTTTTTTTCTCTTTACCATAAGCTCTTCCAACCCTATGTGTTGTTCATCTCTCGTCTCTATGACGTGAGGGGGCGCCCTAGCTGGCCTGCCGAGCCTAGGGCAACCTAAGTTGCACCTAACCTGATGGGTCTCTCCTGGACGAACGTTCCTTGGATCTTTGTCGTGCTGCTCGGCGAAATCGATCTAACCGGCCACCAAACCGGTCTGACCAGATCTCTTAGAGGTGCTGCAAGGAGCCCTCTGCGAGTTGCAGGTGACGTGCTCGTGTGTGTTTTAGCGTCAACACGCCGGAGAAACGGACCTTGATTACCTCGCATCCTCAGATATATCTCGCTAAGCCAAAGCCCAAATGTAGGCAAACACTCATCATGCATCCATGACCCTGTGCTCCCGTGAACTCGATCAGAAAAAAAAACAATGTGCTCTCGTGACCATGCTTCGTGTTACAGTAACAATGTGTGATCTCGTACGCTCGACAGAAGCACATACTTATACAGTACAAGATGCCAAGATCGGTAGGAACAGAACAAGATACCCGAAAGGGCCCTGTACCCTGAACCCTGATGCCGACGCAACTCTTGTTTATTTATACCGACGAGCAGGCGGCGGCACACAACTCGACAAGCATCCCCCCATCACGCCGGAGAAGAAGCCACACGCAGCTAGTGCTCTCTCTCTCTCAGGCTCACGGTTCGCAAATGTCAAACTGCTCTGAAAATTGGACACCGCGGCAGCACCAGCAGGTGCAGGCAACAAAGAACAAGCACATGACACTTTTAATCACAAAGTTTCTGCTTGATCAGCACGGATCATGGCGAGGTCGTAGGATAAGGACGGATGCGTCCAGCTAATATTCTCCTGATATTCTCCCAATCTTCAGAATATTGGGATACGGCGGCGTGCGTGCCACGCTTGCACCCAGTTTCATACGTGATTGTATTCGTCTATCCAAATCCTAGATTTTAAATAATAAAAGTGGCGAAATAGAATAGCATCTTGGTACACACAAAGCTACCTTATTAGTTACTCCTACCTACCAATGGAGTAAGGACATGCATGGATAGTTACAGGTTGTATAATAAGTTACAAAATACAAATCAAAAGTTTGGAATAATTTACAAACGGACAAACCATGGGGCCGGCCAGGCCCCAAAGATGGTAGTGCTGGAGGGGGAGGGTAGTAGCTGGGAATGGGATGGATTGGCAGCTGCACACTCAGCTCAGCATCATCTCTAGTTCTCCTCGCACGTCCACTTCTCCACCACCTCGGCGAGCGCCGCCGCGGCGGCGCCGCCTTCCTGGAGCCCCTCCGCCGCGGCCTTCTGCAGCTCCGCCACCTTGGCCCGCACTGTGGCGCCTCTGCCCTCACCCTCCATCACCTCCCGCACCGCCGCCGCGATCTTCTCCCGCCCCTTGGACTCGGGGACGCGGATCGCGGCGCCGACCCCCTCCGACAGCATCACCGCGTTCTGCCGCTGCTCGGCGTAGAGCGGCCACGCCACCATGGGCACGCCGTACACGAGGCTCTCCAGCACCGAGTTCCACCCGCAGTGCGTCAAGAACCCGCCGGTGGCCCCGTGGGCCAGGACCTTTATCTGCGGGGCCCACGAGGGCACCACGAGGCCCACGTCGCGGGTCCGGTCGACGAAGCCCTCGGGCAGGTACGCGAAGGGGTCCTTCTTGCTCTCGGCGTCGTAGTAGTTGTCGTTGACGGCGCCCTCGTCGCTGGGGCTCCGCACCACCCACAGGAAGCGCTGCCCGCTGAGCTCCAGCCCGAGCGCGAGCTCCCGCATCTGCTCGGCCGGCAGCGCGCCGCCGGAGCCGAAGGAGACGAAGATGACCGACCGGGCCGGCTGCCGGTCGAGCCACTCGAGGCACGGGCACGGCCCGTCGCTGCCGCCGCGGTCGGCCTGGATGAGCGGGCCGACGGGGAACACGGCGGGGCGCCCGGGCGCCGGCTGCCGGAGGATCTTGGCGGGGCCCGGCTCGGCGGCGTCGAAGGAGTTGACGAGGATGGCGTCGGCCTCGCGGTACTTGGCGCCGTGGTGGACCATCCACCTGTAGCAGGGGTTGGACTTGTCCTGCAGCGGCATGAGCACGTCGGGCCCCGGGATGGGCACGCACCCGGGGAGGCGCAGCGGCTCGGCGAGGTCGCGGAACTCGCCGGGCACGGCGGCGTCGAGCTCCGGGAGGTGGAGGAATAGCGTGAGCGCGTGGAGGTTGCTGGGGAAGAAGAGGTACAGCCGGGCGACCCCCGCGGCGCGCGCGGCGTCGAACGAGTCGGCGCCGAAGAGGTCGGCGACGAAGGCGACGAGGCGGGTGCGCCGCCGCAGGTCCCGGAGGATGTCGGTGAGCGCCGGTACGCTGCGCGCGCACTCCTCGGACATGAGCGTCTCGATGGCGGCGCCGCGGGGCAGGTCGGAGAGGTCGACGGGCGGGAGCGCCAGGGAGGTGACGGCGGGCGGCAGCGACGCCAGGAACGCGCGCTGCGTGGCCGACGCCGCCGACGCGAACGTGAGGAGCGTCGCCGCCGCGCCGTGCCGCCGCGCCAGCCGCTTGGCCAGCTCCGCCAGCGGGATCAGGTGGCCCATCCCCGGCGTCACCAGCATCGCCACGTGCGGCGGCGCCGCCGCCGCCGCCGCGCCGTTGCCGTTGCCGTTGCAGCACGGCGACGCGCCGTTGCCGTTCTCCATTCCGGGCGCGCGGTGTTTCCGGCCGGCCGGAGGTGGGGTGTGCGGGTGCCTTATTCGGGTGGGTGGTTGTGGGCTCCGACGGTGTCCTCGGCTGGCGCCGCCTGATGTGGGAGGAGGAAGCTAGCAGCTGATCCGGTGGTGGTGGGTTGGCTGGGGGACGTGTGGTGGTGGCCGGGGTTTATAAGGCGGCGGGTGCCGTGGTGGGGTTGGGGACCGGCCGGCCGGGCGAGTGAGTGGTGAAGGGAGAAGGAAGGCGGGGCCGCCAATAATTCAGCCAGGATCGATGGTGGTGAGCTCAGGGAGGCGTCATGATGACGCACGACGGTCGCCACGCCCGTGGAACGCGAGCGGAGAGTGACACGGCTGGGTTGGGACTTGCATTGGGACAGCTGAGGATTGCTGAGCTGGCGTACGGCCTCGGCGCTGATTTCTACTAGTAGCTTCGTCTTGGAAACTCTTTTATTATTTCCCTCGTACGTTCTGGAACGTTTGTAGCAACGAAAATCGTAACAGTAGAAAATCATTTGAGATGTTATTCCAATGATATTATTCCCATAGAAAAGTTTACATCACGTCCGCTGATTATCTCTACCTCTACTATTGCTAAAGCAAGCAATGATTTCTAGCCTGTCAATCGGAGTTTTAATTGGAATCCGGGTAACCTTATGTTGAGTTAAGGATATGAGATCATTTAGAATTAGCTTTTGAACGAGTAAAATAGAGAAAAACTGAAATACTCAACCAACATGTATACAATATATATACTTTTATATACTAATCAATATATTTATATGATTTTTCGTAGCAACATAAGAGTATGTGTATATTTGCTAGTTAGGGAAAAGCCATGAAGTTCGGATCCTTCAAATCTTGTGCGCTTTATATTTGAAGATCGAGAGAGCATCCATTCGAAATGCTTTTCTATCCAATTTCAGCCTAATTGCTAAATAACAAGTAGTTGGCCCATTCCAAACTGTAGATCGTTAGTAAAAATTATGTATGTAGATTTGTCCAAACGATTTGGAGCTTGGCAGGCGAAAGCGCACTTGGGCCTTCTAGTGAACACCGTTTAATTCTTTCGTGTTCGTTAAGTTTGTTGTTTGTCTTTTTTGGTCGTTTTCCACTTCTATACTTTGGCCCATCAGGCTCTGCCCGCATTTTAATATAACAGGGCAGATCTTTTATGGGTTGGTTTCAAATTTTCTTTTATCACAAGACGGCTTACAATTTTGAACGGAGGGAGTATTCCGAAATTGTGGTAGTACTCCTAACTAATTACCTTGTCCTAAGCGTCGTATATTTAAGGGCAGAGGAAGAACTCAGCAAGCAGTTCAGAGACATAGGCATGGGATCCAAAGTTTTATGCACCTCAATGACACTCCATGATAATGATAAATTTCAAAAATAGCGAGTTCTCTTTTCTTTTTAAAAAAGATCCGGTACGGTGGACGTACGACGGGTCGATGAACCAAGAAAAAAAAAACGAAAAGAAAAACAAGATACTCCTTTGATACTTGCTCTCTACTGGTAGTAGTTGATTTTCCATGCGATCGATGTGCGCGTGCCACCCACCACCGCCTCCGCCTGGAAAAACAAACCGAACCAAACGACGCAGCGACGACGTCGCCGGTGACGATGCGCCGTCGTTGGAAGCCGGCGGCTGGCGGGCGGCGGGCGGTTCGATCACGGCGCGGGCGCAGATCTGGGCCGTAGACCCTGGGCCTGGATTCCTGCCTCGATCTGCTGCTCTTTCTCGGCCCGTTTCCGATCTGCGCGCAAATTATTACTAACTAGTAGTTAGGGCACACCTCAATCATTCCGCGATCATCGAACGACAAACATGTTTCTTTTTTTTTTCTAAAAAACTATATATGGTGATCAACCATCTAGAAATCTTCCCGAGCAAGATGAATGATCAAATAGGTGCATTATGAATCTTGGAGAGTTAAACCATTTCAAAATTTGACCAAAATTATAGAGAGAAATATAAAAATTTATGACATCAAATAGATGCACTATGAAAATATAGCTAACAAAAAATCTAATGATACTTAATTGGTATCATAAATGTTATTATCTTGTCATATAAATTTAGTCAAACTTGATAAACTTTGACTCTTCAAGATTCTTGGAATGACTTATAATTTGGAACGGAGGGAGTATATGGTTGTCGGTGTCCTGACCCGGCGGTCCGGACTCAACTAGTAATGATGCCGCGTGTTCCTTGTCCCAGATGATTGATGCAAGAGGCAACACAGTCACGCACAGATTTATCCTGGTTCCGGCCGCGGGGCCGTACGTCTAGCAAAGGGGTGTGCGAGAGCACTGTACTGTCTTGCACCGGGGGTGCTTGTAGTAGGGGGTACAAGCGAGGCGAGAGAGGGAGGGAAGCTCCCAGGTCTCTGCTGGAGGAGGAGTTGATTGAGGCGAATGCCAATATCGGGACTCAGAAGAGCGTGTGTGCTCTGTGAGTAGTGTTGGGTGTTGTGCTGGATGAACTCATCCCTAAGGGAAAGCCCGCCTCCTCCTTTTATAGGCACAAGGAGGGGCAGTGTACATGCACAGGAAATTGTAGAAATCGTCGTCTTCTCCTCGAATCGCGGGGGTGCAGTGGTCGGGCACTGTGGAAAGTACACTGTGGGGTATGGTGCCTGGCGTGGCCGTCGCCCTGGGCATCGTCCTTGGCCTTGCGGAGATCGCGCCGGCGTCCTTGTAGTTCCAGCGAGCGGCGTGGTCGCTGCTGTAGAGGGTACCGTCCTCCAGGCGTGGCGTGGCGACGTTCCGAGGGTCCTGCAGGCCAAGGTCTTGTCCCGGTCAAGGCCGGAGCCGCTTCCGAGGGTCGTGCCCATGCCATCCGATGGCTCCGGGGAGGGAAAAGTTTGGATGAGGTATGGGGAGTTGGCAGCACAGTGGCTGGAGCAGTGCTGAGCATGTCTCGCACTGCGTCGCAGGTTCCTAAAGTATCGCCACAGCGTCCGGGATGGCGGAGTAGTGACCGGAGTTGGCGGATGGGACGCCGGTCACAGCCACTGTGAGGAATGGCGGCCTGACGCCGTCTGACCCGGGCGCTGTTGGAGGACTGGTTGGCGTTTAATGCCTCCGTACGGTGGGCGGGTGAGCGGAAGGGCCGTTCGTCCTTTCCGTCGAGGGGTGGCCTCGAGCGAGGCGGAGATGATCCGCTCTCCCGAGGGTAGGCTTTCTACCCTCGAGCGAGGTGGAGATGATCCGCTCCCCCGAATGTGGGTTCGCTACCCTCGAGCGAGGCAGAGATGATCCACTCCCCCGAGGGTAGGTTCGCTACCCTCAAGCGAGGCGGAGACACGGGGTGCCGTCGAGGGTCTCGGCGGGGAGCCCTCGAGCGAGGCGGAGATCACCCCGCGGGTTCGAGTGGGGAGTGTGGATGGGCCGCACTGTTTATGTGGGCCGTGTATTGGACTTCTTTGAGTCCTTTCCTTTCTTCCGGATTGGAAGGAGACTGTAGGCCTTCGTGGGCCCGGTTACCTAACATGCGTTTGCGCTTTTTAGAGCAATTTTAGTCCCATGGTTAGGGTGCCCCTAATCATGGTACCCGACAGTAGCCCCCGAGCCTTTGGTCGAGTCACGGGATTCGGCCAAAGGGTATTTTGGTAATTTTACTTCTTGATGTGATCGATCGGCGTTGCCTTCCCGCCAGGCGCGTCCGGGCGCTCGCCTGGTGGACGTGACAACTCGCCAGTCGGGGTAGTGCGCCTGCAGAGAAAGTACTCCGAGGCACGCGCCCCTTCTTGTTTGTTTCGGTGACGAGATGCGTCAGTGTGCTGAGCGGGCCAGGGTCATGATGGCGCCTGCTGCTCTGCAGCCGGAGCTAATGCCGCACTGTCCCGCATGCAGGGTCTCAGCCCTACTTTCCCTAGTTGCCTTGCGATGCGTTGTTCGAGGGCGGTCGGCCAGTGTCGATGCTGCGCCGCTCAGCGTCCAGTTGCTCGGCTTTGCTTTGTCCGGTCACGTCTCGGCACGGTAACCGAGGGCATCTTTCGCTCGTGGGGTGCCGCGCCGTCACGGGCGGTCCAAGTCTTCCCCCTGCGACAGGCTTGAAGCTTGGCGCCTGACGCAGCTATAAATAGGGGTCGTGGGACTCCCTTTCCTCTCCAACTTCTCTGCTCTTACTTCTAGCTTCGCCTAAGTTTATTAATGTTTCCCTTTGCCTTTCATGGCCGGCCCCCAGACGGGGTGGCCTGGCTTCTTTAGGCTTTGTGGCTAGAAGAATGCTTGCTAGCAGCGGGGAAAAGCTGGAGAGGGCGTGCTTATCGTCCCTCAGCTTCAGTGGGATTAGCAGAAGACCATTGGGCCTGTGGGGTCCTGCTTCTGCGATGTCCTTCAGCCTGAATGGGCGTTGAGACGCCTGACCATGGCGTCGGTGCCAGGTTTGGTGGCCGTTCTTTGCATCGTCCCTCTTGGCGACAACGTCGCTCTCGGGGAGATGGTGCAAAGGGTGCTGTCCGCCAGCTTGCCCCCCCGCAGGGTCTTCGGTGGAGGAGACGCTAGAAGAAAGCTTGCGAGAAGGTCATCCCGTCGGACCCATGTGGCTTGGGGGCTACCCCTCGCAATCCCGAGCAGCCTGACCGTAATGTCGGCCAAGGACTCGGTGCTCTTCATCGGCGCTCGCTCCTCCCCAAGACAGGGAAAACTGCCACGCAGGTGGCAATGCGTTTGTACTTTTCGACGGCTTCAAGCCGGTAATCCTTTGTAATCTTTGTTTGCAAAGAGCAATAAAATCTGCTATTTCTACGCGAAGAGGGTGACCGAGGGTGTAAAGGCGAGCAACGGCCCTGCAGAGGCTTAGCCCTTCGAGGGTGTGACTCGGGTACTAACCGCGGTAGCCTTGGCTTGCCCGGCGGGGGCACAACGGAGCTTCGGGGAGCATTGTTGGAGGAGTCCGATCCAGGGTCGGGGTTTGTCGCTGGACAAGCAGTGAGGTGGCCACTCCGAGTTGCCTATGCAGATCATAGTCGCCTCGTGCACCATGGTGCCGCCGCTGGGCATGTCGCCGTCGTGCTGCTGAGGGCATTCGAGCTGGCCTGCAGAGGGTTCTGATCCTCGAATGTGTGAAGTTTCCTCCATGGGGGCATGTCAGCGCACCCGCGGGTGTAGCCCCTGAGGCCTTGGAGGAGTGTTTGCACTCGTCCAAGGGCTATAAACGTCGCCCTGCTTGGTTGCTTTACTGGGGAGGCTGCTCCTCTTCCTTTTCAGCCAGCACCGACGTTCCTTTCAGCCGGCCTCGGCATTTTTTCATGCTGGTGCAGCGACTCGGGGTCCTGTTGAACCATCTGGCGGGCGCACGTTAAGAGTGGGGGTTTTGGCTAGACACGCGGAACTTCACAGCTGACGTTTGTCGATCCACTCGAGGGTGCGGCCTGAGCCGCGGTGTGCGAGGAGCCCCCGGGCCCTGGCCTACGTGAAGGCATTCAGGGGACCCTCGACTTTTATTATGACCCTCCTCGCCCTTCCGCAGGGAGGAGGGGTAAAGCGCACCATGCTACCCATGCCCGGGCCGCGAGCTATGGCTGCTTCGGTGAGCTGTTATCGGGTGGTTCAAGTGGACGTCCGTGCCCCGTTCGATAAGGGCCGGCTCGTGGTCCGTGGACACGTCACATAAAGCGCTCGCAAAGGTTCGCTAGGCGGGGCTCGGACCCGTTCGATAGGGTCCGAGGGCTCGATGCTCTCCCTCGATGGGATCCCCCTGCTAGGCACCCTCGACTGGCCATGAACACTGCGTAGGATGTCTCGAACTCCGTGTTCGAGTGTAGCTTGTACGGCACATCCATGCAGTCCCTGACTCTGGTGATCTGGGGCACCTGTCGAATCCTCGACGGGCCAGGCTTCGAACCCCTGATCAGTAAGGCCTCGGAATAAGGTTCCTTCGAGGGTGAAGAACCCCCGAAGGGAATATTCTGTCACAGTTTGCAAACGGCGCGGAGTTGCGGGTCGTGCGCGCGGGTCTTCCGTCGGTCGTGGGCGATGTGGCCCAGTACGTGCGGTGCAGTGCGGTCGCGCCTTTTCAAGCGTCTGCCTCGGGTAGGCGAAGAGACATGGGCGGCGGCTGACGGATGGAACAGTGCTACAGTCACGCCGCGCCCGTCGGTTACCGCGCCGTAATTATTGCCAAGTGCATGCGTGGGGGACTCCGCGGTCGTGGGGCCCAGCCATTGGCGACAGCGAAATCTACCGCATTCAATGCGGGGGGTTCGGGCCACGGCGGCGAACCCGCCCGTTTCGATGAATAAAAGCGAGGAAGGGGGGATTATTTGGGCTCACCTGGCCATTTGCCTTCGTCTCCCCTGCCTTCTCCACCTCCCCTGCATCCGGAACCCAGAGCCACGAGCGAGAGAGGAAGAAGGAGAGAGTGAGGGCGCACCTTAGCCACCGTCGAGCTTACTTCTCCGCGTTCCCCGGTGATTCAAAGCGATGTCGGAAGCCCAGGAGCCGTTGCCGTGGGGGAGGTCCACCACCACCGCGGCGGTTTTGGAGCAGCTAGCCGCAGAGAGGCTGCTTCGGATTAACCACGACATGGAGCGGCCAGCGTGGATTCCCCCGCGGCCGGAGGAGACCGAACCGAATCCCCCCGAAGGCTACGTCGTGAGCCTCGTGCGGCTCCACGAGCGGGGATTCGGCATCCCCGTCGGCAGATTCATGCGGGCGCTGTGCCACTACTACGGAGTGGAGTTGCACAACTTCGGCCCCAACTCCATCTCGCAGGCGGCGGTCTTCGTCGCCCTCTGCGAGGGTTACCTGGGGATTGAAGCACACTGGGATCTATGGATCCATCTATTCCGCGGTGAGCTCTTCGTCGAGAACGTGCGGGGCCAACCAAAGTGGTACGCTCGTGCCGGCGGTCTGATGCTCCACTTGCGCCCATCCCGGAAGAATTTGTACATCCCCAACAGGATGACGACGAACAACGCCGGGTGGATCCGAGGGTGGTTTTACCGGCGCAACTTCGGCAACCGGCACCCGGCACCCGGTGTTCACCAACAAGGTGCTCCGGGAGAGGCCGGAGAAGTGGGACTAGGGGGTATCGCCCCCACCGTATCAGGCTAGGCTCGAGGTGCTCACCGACGCATTACGACATCTAGCGAGGAAGGGGTTGACGGCGGCAGCCGTCATCACAAACTTTCATCGGCAGAGGGTGATTCCTCTCACGGAGAGGAGCCTGCCAATTTTTTGAGCTCACCTACGAGGCCCCGAGCTCGGGCTCGAGGACGTCGTACGTGCTGCTCCCCCGTGACGTTGCTTCCCGGAGGGCGAAGAACGCGGTGGCGGAGTTCCCCGACAACCCCGATCAAGATGCGTCCCGAGGCGGGGTACCTTTCTGTTGTGAGTATAGGTTTCAATTTGTTGTCGACTTGTGCTACTTCTTTCCCCACTCCTCAATCCTGACTTGGTTGCATTTGCAGGGGGTGAGCCGCAAGGGTTACACCTCGAAGCCCCCGGTCCCGGAGGAACGTGAAGTCAACCGCCTACACGCAGAGGCGGTGATGAAGCAGAAGGACGCGGCAGAGGCGGTCGCCACCAGGAAGAGTTAGAGGAAGGAAAAGCATGAGAAGGCGTGCAAGATTGCACACACGGTGGGAAAGCCGCGGCCCGCCACACCCGAGTCCACCGAGGAGGAGGAGGAGGAATCCTCGGACGCCGAGCTCAACTTCTCGGACGACGACGAGGGGGCGACAGGCGCGGGTTCCCCGCCGGTCTATTGAGGGGCTGGCGACGAGGATATGCCAGTGACACTGGGTGAGGCGAGGCTCACATCAGGGTCATTGGTGGATCCACCCCCTGCGGGGACAGAGCGGAGGTTGCCCGCACCGGCGGCGGGATGAAGGTCGCCCCCGCCGGCAACGGGCAGGAGATCGTCCACACCCGTGACGGGGCAGAGGTCTTCCCCGCCGGCGACGGGTAGGAGGACACCTGTGCCCGCGGTGTCGAAGGGTGGCGGCGGAGGGTCCGCGGTGAGTGCAGAGATGCCCGCGCAGATGATCTCGAGGCGCCAGGCTGACCCGAGGGTGGCGCCCTCGGGCCAGTCATCGGGAGGCGTCAGCATGCCGCGGGCCCTGAGGAGCGGCTCGGGCAAGCGCAGCATGAGCGCCCGGTTGGAGTAAGTGATCTTAATTTTATCCTTCGCATTTGTTTACTCGACAGCCTCAATCCTGCTGACTCCAGCGTTTCTTCTCCGACTACCCAGCACCAGGGCTATTGCCAGGGATGCGGCCCAGCTTGCGCCGACGAAGGCCCTCAAGACCGGGGCGCGCGCAATGCCGCACTCGGCGCCGCAGCCCCTGCCCGTGGTGGACATAGTGGTGGAGGCCGCGAAGCTCCAAGAGGCGATGGCCCGAGGGGCTCAGAAGGCCCAACAGGCTCGAGCGCCGGAGAGTGGGGGCGACACCGGCCAGAGCAGCGTTGTGACAACCGCTCAGGCTGACGTCGAGGGAGAGGTCGGCCGGGACGGCGCAAATGACGCCACTCGGCCGAACGTCAAAATCGAGGCCGTTCGGGGCGACGCGGACAGCGCTGCCCAGCCGGTCGTAGGAGGAGAAACTGGTGGGGGCGCGCAGGAGTGCCCCGCCAGCCAAAGAGAGGTGGAGACCCTCGTCCTCGAGCCCCCGAGGGCTGGGGTCGAGAGTGCTACGGAGGAGGGGTCGGCGCCAAGGGCGCCAGAAGTGGAGGAAACCCGCGCCCCGGGGCCTGCAAGGGCCGGGGACGAGGGTACTGTTGCAGCGGCGATGGCGCAAACGGCGCCGAAGAACGTGGTGCCGGTGGTGCAGCTGCCGGAGAGTAGCGACGAGTTTGGGGACTCGAGGGACATCGACCCTGCTGCTGCGGCCAGCGCCGCCGACTGGTTCGCCGAGTTCGTGTCGGCCTCCGAAGAGGTGCTTAGCGCGGGGACGTCCGAGGGGCCCCGTCAAGGGGCGATCACCCAGTCCGGGGTCCCCTTAGAGTTTCTCCACAATGAGCAGGAGGAGGAAGCGGTCTGGAAGGTGCAGATTGAGGTCGGCTCTCAGATTATGGACCACCTCGATCGCGCCTTGGAGCTCCATAGAATGACAGATTTCCAGATCAGCAATGTAAGCGCTTTTCCCTGGGAATCGCTTGTGTTCGGTTTTGTTTTCGTGTGCTTTACTCACGCTCTTCCGCTTGCAGCGGCTGAGGGACATTTCGTGTAGAAAGAGCGCCGAGTTGACCCGGTTGTACTCCCAAATGAGCTGGCTTGGGCAGTACAACGCCGATTTGGTGCTCCAAAATATCGACGCCAACACCCAGTTGACCAGTCTGGGAGTACGCTAGCGCATGCTAGAGGAGGAGCTGGCACGGACTGTCAGCGAGCGCGACGTCCAGAGGGACGCGGCGGAGCAGAAGGCTCAGGAGGCCGAGGCGCAGACTGCCGAGCTGCAGCGCATTAGGACTGCGCTCGAGCAGAAAGAGGTTGAGCTTTAGCGCAAGAAGGCCGAGCTCCAAGGAAAGGAGGTCGAACTCCAGTGCGAGAAGGCGACCATCGCCATGCTGACCGGGACCCTCGAGGAGAAGAGCAAAGCCCTCGAGGATAAGGAAACGGCAGTGCGTAACGCCGAGACCGCCCTCAAGGAGAAAGAGGACTCCCTGTCCGCGCACCAGGATGCCGCACGGACCCAGCAGGAGGAGGCGCAAAGGTCAATCGCGGGTAAGTACTCGAGATTTCGCTGTCGTTTGATTCTAATTTATCGCGGCTTATCTCGGTTCCTCTGATCAGAGCTGAGGCAGAAAGCGGCGGACGAGGCTACGGCGAAGGAAGCTGTCAACACCGCGCTCATGGCGGCGCAGGCTAATTACGCTGACTTGGAGCGGACCGCTGTGAGCATGTGCCAGGAGCTCGAGGGGGACGGCACCGTGTCTGGTAGCTCGGTGATCAGCTGCCTGCGAGCACTAGGTGGCCGGATCGCCGAGCACGCCAAGAGCACCTTCCGCCTCGGTGTCCTACGAGCCCTCGCCGTGGCCTCGACGCACTACATCATGGACCTCCAGAGAGTGTCGTCGGGGTACGTGGTCCCAAATGACGCCAGCCCGGACACCGCGTCGGCCATCATGGATGACGCCAACGCCACCGTCGAGGGGTTCGCCACCATTCTGGCCGGGAAGCTTGAAGCCGACATCCCCCCATAGCCGAATTTGATGCTGTTGAAGACCCACAAGGGGGGAATGATAACCTATAGGAAGTCTGGGCCTCGGAGCCCATGTAAATAAGTTAATACTTTATCATAACAGTACTTTTGGATTAAGAAATCCGTTATCGTAAATCGACAGTGTGGCCCCTCGAGGCCTTGTGCGTTCGAGCCCTCGTTTTCTTTACTCTATTTCCGTGTTCTCGTATGCGAGCTAGATAAACTTCTGCGAGGAATTTCGTATTCATAAGCGACTTAGGCATAGGGTGGTGAGGGGGATGTCATATCCCGGAGGCGTAGGCGGTCCCGCAACTCGGCCAGCCCCGTACCATAGTTGCTTATGACTCGCGTCTGTTTTTCCAAGTGTACAAGAAAACTTAGAAACGGAATTTTTTTTAAAAAAACATTGGCGATTTTTGGGGACATTCGGGGGTTCCCCCCGTAGTAGCCCCCGAGGGAGGCTTGGCTTTGCCGAGGGTAAAGCCAGGCGTATCTCAGTGTTCGTGCACATCCGAGCCCCCGAGGGTCCAGAAGGTTCCCAAAAAATAACAAGTAAAGCATACTCCTTTATTATTTCGAGAAATCATAAATACGAGTACAAACGATGTACAAATAGCTTGGAACTCTAATGATAGAAGCAACATAGCTGCTGTATGTTCCAAGCATTGGTGAAGACTTTGCCGTTTTCGTTTGCCAGCTTGTACGTGCCGGGCTTGAGCACCTCGGCGATGATATATGGGCCTTCCCACAGTGGTGAAAGCTTATGGCGGCCCCTGTTGTCCTGTCGAATCCTCAGCACCAGGTCGCCCTTGTTGAGGTCTCGGTGTCGAACCCTCTTCGCTTTGTATCTTCGCAGGGACTGCTGATAGCGCGCAGAGTTTAGGAGCGCCACGTCTCGAGCTTCATCCACTAGATCTAGCGAGTCCTTGAGGGCTTGCCGGTTCTGCTGCTCTTGATATGCCTGGAGCCTTGGTGACCCATACTCCAAGTCCGTGGGGAGCATGGCCTCGACGCCATAGACGAGGAAGAATGGGGTAAAGCCCGTGGCACTACTTGTGGTCGTCCTCAGGCTCCAGATAATCGAGGGTAGCTCCGTGAGCCACCTCCGGCCAAACTTGTTTAGCTTGTTGAAGATCCTTGGCTTGAGGCCTTGGAGGATCATGCCATTGGCATGCTCCACTTGCCTATTCGTCTGCGGGTGTGCCACACAGTCCACGTGTATGTGGTAGCTGTCGCAGAACGCCAAGAATTTCTTGCCCGTGAACTGGGTGCCTTTGTCGGTGATGATCGAATTCGGGACCTCGAACTTGAAGACAATGTTAGTAAAGAACATAACAGCTTGCTCAGACTTGATCTTGCCGATGGGTCGAGTCTCGATCCACTTGGAGAATTTGTCGATTGCCACCAACAAGTGGGTGAGGCCCCCAGGCGCCTTCTGCAGCGGGCCAACAAGGTCCAATCCCCACACCGCAAACGGCCAGATGATGGGGATGGTCTATAGAGCGTGGGCCGGGAGGTGCGTCTTTCGAGCGTAGAACTGGCAACCCTCGCAGGTCCGCATGACGTCGGTGGCGTCGACGACCGCGGTGGGCCAGTAAAAGCCTTGTCGAAACACATTACCCACGAGGGTGCGCGGCGCGGCGTGGTGACCGCAGATGCCAGCTTGGATGTCACGGATTAGCTCCTTGCCCTCGGGGATCGGGATGCAGCATTGCAAGACGCCCGAGGGACTGCGTTTGTATAGCTCTCTGTCGATCACGATGAAAGACTTGGCCCGCCTAGCGAGGCGCCGCGCCTGAGCGCGGTCCGAGGGTAGGATCCCTCGAATCATCCAGTCGTGGTACTGGGTGCGCCAGTCTCGCAGAAGCGGGGCCTCGTCGATCTCCATTGCTTCGGCCTCGTCCATGGAGGAGGTTTCGAAGTCAGTGTCCATGGGCTCGGCCTCATCCGCCGAGGTGTTCCCCCCAGGGGGCTCGGTGTTTGAGGGGCCCGGTTCTGCTAGATCCTTGAAATCGATGGAGGGCTTGGTGATGTCGCGAGCAAAGATGTTCGGGGGGACGGTGGTCCGCCCCGACGCGATCTTGGCTAGTTCATCGGCATCCTCGTTGTACTTGCGCGGGACATGGTTGAGTTCTAGGCTGTCGAACTTGTCTTCGAGGCGGCGTACTACGTTGCACTTGGTCGATGACTAGCTGAGAGTCACCGCGTACGCGTACGTCGAGGCACTTGACGGCGAGCTCGATGGCGATGCGGAGGCCACTGAGGAAGGCCTCGTACTCCGCCATGTTGTTGGACACAGGGAAGTGTAGGTGTATTACGTAGCGCATGTGTTCTCCGAGGGGTGAGATGAAGAGGAGGCTGGCGCCGGCGCTGGTTTTCATCACCGACCCGTCGAAGTACATGGTCCAGCATTCAGCTTGGATTTGCGGCGGGGGCAGCTGAGTGTCCGTCCACTCAGCGATGAAGTCGGCCAAGATTTGGGACTTGACCGCCTTGCGAGAGGCGTAGGTGAGAGTTTCTCCCATTAGCTCCATGGACCACTTGGCAATTATACCCTCAGCTTCCATGTTGCGGACTATCTCTCCCAGAGGGAAAGACGAGACCACAGTGACGGGATGTGCCTCGAAGTAGTGGCGCAGCTTGCGCCGAGCCAAGACCACCGCGTATAGCAGCTTCTGGATCTACGGATAGCGTGTCTTGGTTTCGGACAACACTTCGCTGATGTAGTACACCGGCCGTTGGACAGGCAGAGCATGGCCCTCCTCTTGTCTTTCGAAAACGATCACCGCGCTGACCACTTGGGTCGTCGTAGCTACGTGCAGATAGAGGGGCTCGCTGTCTATGGGTGGTGTGAGAATGGGGGCATGAGTGAGTGATGCCTTCAGTCTGTCGAGGGCTTCTTGAGCTTCGGGGGTCCACGAGAAGTGTTCGGACTTCCTTGTGAGCCGATACAGAGGCAAGCCTTTCTAGCCGAGGCGCGAGATGAATCGACTGAGGGACGCTAGGCATCCCATGACCCTCTGTACCTCCTTTAGGTCCCGGATCGGTCCCATCCGAGTGATGGCCGAGACTTTCTCAGGGTTGGGTTCAATGCCCCGCTGAGGGACAATGAAGCCCAGAAGCATGCCTCAAGGGACTCCGAACACGCACTTCTCGGGGTTGAGTTTTACCCCCTTAGCCGTTAGGCAATCGAATGCGATCCTGAGATCGGCGACCAGGTCGTCCGCCTTCCTGGATTTTACAATGATGTCGTCGACATATGCCTCTATGTTCCACCTGAGATGGTCCCCGAATACGTGGAGCATACACCGCTGATATGTAGCTCCGACGTTTCTGAGGGCAAAAGGCATCGTGGCTTAGCAGTACATGCCAAAAGGTGTGATAAAAGAGATCGCGAGCTGGTCGGACTCTTTCATTTTGATTTGGTGGTAACCAGAATAAGCATCAAGAAAGGATAAAAGTTCGCATCCCGCAGTTGAATCAACGATTTGATCAATACGCGGCAAAGGAAAGGGAACCTTCGGACATGCTTTGTTTAAACTAGTGTAGTCTACGCACATCCTCCAATTTCCATTCTTTTTCTTTACTAATACAGGATTAGCTAGCCACTCGGGATGGAATACCTCCTTGATGAATCCGGCCGCCAGAAGTTTCTGCAGCTCCTCGCCGATCGCCCGGCGCTTGAGCTCGTCGAAGCATCGCAGGCGCTGCTTCACCGGCTTGGAGTTGGGGCGGATGTCAAGGGAGTGCTCGGTGACCTCCCTCGGTATGCCAGGCATGTCCGAGGGGCTCCACGCAAAGATGTCTATGTTGGTGCAGAGAAACTCGATGAGCACCACTTTCTATTTGCTGTCGAGGGTGGCGCTGACATGCAATGCCTTGTCGCCGGGGTGATTCGGGTCGAGGGGCACCTTCTTGACACCCTCGGCGGGTTTGAAGCTACCCACGTGCCGGTGCGTGGAGTCCAAGGCCTTGCTTGCCATCTTGTCGAGGGTGGCTGTGAGGGCCTCGTCCTCTGCTTGATCCTCCGCGTGCTCGACTTACTCGACATCGCACTCGTAGGCGTGCTCGAACGAGGAGCCGACGGTGATGACACCCTTTGGACCCGACATCTTCAGCTTGAGATAGGTGTAGTTGGGGATGGCCATAAACTTGGCGTAGTAGGGACGGCCAAGGATGGTGTGGTAGGCTCCCCGAAACCCCACAACCTCAAAGGTGAACACTTCCTTGCGGAAGTTGGCTGCCGTGCCGAAGCAGACGGGTAGGTCGATCTGGCCGAGGGTTTTGGACTCGCTTCCCCGGTGCAACACCATGGAATGGCGACTTGCTGGGACGGAGCTTGTCCAATCCGATCCCCATGAGCTCCAAGGTGTGGGCGTACATGATGTTGAGGCTGCTGCCTCCGTCCATGAGCACCTTGGAGAAGCGGGTGTTGCCGATGATGGGGTCGATAACAAGTGGATACCGTCCCGGGTGCGGGACGTAGTCGGGGTGGTCCTTGCGGCCAAAGGAAATGGTATCCTCCAACCAGTCGAGGTAGGATGGCGTGGCCTTGGTGATGGACAAGACTTCCCGGCGCTCACGCTTGCGCTACCGAGAGGTCATGTTCGTCGTCGGCCCTCCGAAGATGAAGAAGGCGTTCTCCACCGGGGGGAACTCGTCGTCTCCACCTTTGTCGCTAGCATCCTTCTTTTTGTCCTTGTCGCGATGCGCGACACGATTGTAGTACTTCCGGAGCATCTCGCACTGCTCGAGGGTGTGGTTGACCGAGCCCTTGTGGTAAGGGCATGGCTTCTTGAGCATATCATCGAACAGGCTGCCACCACCTCGAGGGGGCCCTCGAGGTCCTTTACGGTTCGAAGCAGCAACGATGGCCTCGTCGGAGTCCTCCGCCTGTCCCGATCCGTGCTGGTTCGGTGGGGCCGACTTCTTTTCTTTCTTCCCCCGCTTTTGTTTCTTGGTGGGGGCATTGGTCTTGGCGTTGCTGCCCTCTGCGGGCGCATCTTCCTTGCGCTTGTTCGCTTTGCCGTCAAAGATGGCACCAACTGCCTCCTCGCCGGCGGCGTAGTTGGTGGCGGCATCGAACAGTTCGTTAGTATTGGTGGGACGGCTTCGTGCAAGCTCGTGCACCAGGTTCCTGCACGTCGTGCCCTCGAGAAAGGCGTTGATGACCTCGACGTGGGTGACGCTGGGTGCACCAGGTTCCTGCACATCGTGCCCTCGAGAAAGGCGTTGATGACCTCGACGTGGATGACGCTGGGAAGCTCAGTGCATTACTTGGAGAAGTGCCGCACGTAGTGGCGCAGGGACTCATTGGGCTTCTGCCGACACCCTTTGAGGTCCCAGGAGTTCCCAGGGCGCACATAAGTGCCTTGAAAGTTGCCCACGAAGATCTTGACTAGGTCGGCCCAGTCGTGGATCTGATCCGCGGGCAAGTGTTCGAGCCACGTTCGTGTGGCATCAGCGAGGTGAAGGGGGGAGGTTGCGGATAATGACCGTGTCGTCCATCGCACCGCCCAGCTGACATGCTAGGCGATAGTCGTTGAGCCAGACCGCGGGATCGGTCTCTCCCGAGTACTTGACGAGGGTGGTGGGCTGTCGGAATCGCGGGGGAAAGGGAGCGGTACGAATCTCCCGGCTGAACACACAGGTGCCCGAAGGCTCCGGTGATTTGCCCCTGTCGTGCTCGGAGTCGAAGTGGCCACCCCGTTGAGGGGTGTACTTCCTGCCATTAATGATGTTGCAGGCGTCGCCGTCGCCGGCGTGTCCGCGCGTGTTGTGGAGTCACTCCCTTGCGGGAGTCTTTCCGATGCGGTCATGCACCGAGGGTGCTTTCACACCGTCTGCTGCGGCTGCCTTTCCCCTCCCTCATGGTGGAGTGTGCATTGAGGCCTCGTGGCCCTGACGTGCTGTACCTCTGGGCTTCGGTGCTGTCGAGCGCATGCGAGATGCAGAGCTCTCGGTCTGCTGCATAGCAGCCTGTTCGATGAGCACCTGTGCCTCGCGGTGCAGGTTGCGACCCGAAGTCGTCGATGGCTTGGGCATTGATTGGAGTAGGTAGGCTGCAGCGACGAGTTTTTCTCCGGCCGTTTTCATTTTCGGAGGTTTGTCGACATTGTCATCGGCTAGGATCCGCTCCCGGCAGCGCGTCCCGCCGCTTGGGCACGTGCGCCACGCGTGGTGCGCTGCTGCTCGAGTGCGGTGCGTAGCTCCTGTGTCTGCCGACGCTGCTCATCGAGCTTGGCTTGAAACTCCTTGAGTTGCGCCAGCTGTGCCTGCCGCGCCGCCGAGCTTGACGAAGAAGAAGGGGTCGTGACAGGCACCACCTCTTGATTTGCCTCCGCGTCTGCCCCGCCGTTCCCGTCATTGCCAGGGGCGTTGTCGTTTTGCCCGTCCGCGAGCTCGGCTATGAAGCACTCCCGAGTAGGATTGTAATCCCCCTCGCTAGAGTCTTCGGAGCAGGTGAGGTAGTAAACCGCCGCGAGCTGAAACGAACGGAAGGCGTCGGGGTCACAGACCCCGGAGTAGTCCTCGGCCTCCTCGGCCGTGAAGTTGTTCATGAAGAAGTTGATGTCGTCGGCGATTGAGCTCACCGTCTCGGGGTAGGAGTCATCAGGAGATGATGCGATGAGGTTGCGGATCGATAGGAGGTGATGACCCGGCAGATCCTCATACTCGGTGAAGTTGGTGCTGGATGAAAAGGCATAGGTGGCAGCATTGCTCATCCCGAAGGGAAAGGGCGATGGCACAGTCGTGCCCCCTGGAAGGCACTGGGGCTACAGTCAATGATGGTGCCGGCGCAGATGACGCCGGGGCATGTGATGACGAAGCGGTGGCCCCGTTGGCCGCGACGCTGAGCTGTGACATGCCAACCTCAACCCACGTGGGGGGCTGAGGCGTGCCGCCCTGCGCCACTCCATACGCGCTTGTCGCGAGTGCTGGCCCGAGCGCCTGTTGCGCCGGGCTGGTGAAGTTGGAGCGTCGGGGTTGCGTCTGGGCTAGAGGAGCTCCATGAGGTAACCGTTGCCGGTTGCCCAGAACTCAAGACTCCCGAACCAAATCACGTATCCCGCTGGGAGCGGATCCGAGGCGCCCATGGGAAATGGGTTGGATCTGCTCGCCATCCCTGGAGATCAAATGGGAACAAAAGAGAAAATGCCACGCAGCGGAGGCCCCTACCTGGCGCGCCAACTGTCGGTGTCCTGACCCTGCGGTCTGGACCCAACTAGTAATGATGCTGCGTGTTCCTCGTCCTAGATGATTGATGCAAGAGGCAACACAGTCACGCACGAGTTTATCCTGGTACCGGCCGCGGGGCCGTACGTCCAGCAAAGGGGGTGTGCGAGAGCACTGTACTGTCTTGCACCGGGGGTGCTTGTAGTAGGGGGTACAAGCGAGGCGAGAGAGGGAGGGAAGCTCCCAGGTCTCTGCTGGAGGAGGAGTTGATTGAGGCAAATGCCAATATCGGGAATCAGAAGAGCGTGTGTGCTCTGTGAGTAGTGTTGGGTGTTGTGCTGGATGAACTCATCCCTAAGGGAAAGCCCGCCTCCTCCTTTTGTAGGCACAAGGAGGGGCAGTGTACATGCACAGGAAATCGTAGAAGTCGTCGTCTTCTCCCCGAATCGCGGGGGTGCAATGGTCGGGCACTGTGAAAAGTACACTGTGGGGTATGGTGCCTGGCGTGGCCGTCGCCCTGGGCGTCGTCCTTGGCCTTGCGGAGATCGCGCCGGCGTCCTTATAGTTCCAGCGAGCGGCGTGGTCGCTACTGTAGAGGGTACCGTCCTCCAGGCGGGGTGCGGCGACGTTCCGAGGGTCCTGCAGGCCAAGGTCTTGTCCCGGTCAAGGCCGGAGCCGCTTCCGAGGATCGTGCCCATGCCATCCGAGGGCTCCGGGGAGGGAAAAGTTTGGAGGAGGTATGGGGAGTTGGCAGAACAGTGGCTGCAGCAGTGCCGAGCACGTCTCGCACTGCGTCGCAGGTTCCTACAGTATCGCCACAGCGTCCGGGATGGCGGAACAGTGACCGGAGTTGGCGGATGGGACTCCAGTCACAGCCACAGTGAGGAATGGCGGCCTGACGCCGTCTGACCCGGGCGCTGTTGGAGGACTGGTTGGCGTTTAATGCCTCCGTACGGTGGGCGGGTGAGCGGAAGGGCCGTTCGTCGTTTCCGTCGAGGGGTGGCCTCGAGTGAGGCGGAGATGATCCGCTCTCCCGAGGGTAGGCTTGCTACCCTCGAGCGAGGCGGAGATGATCCGCTCCCCCGAGGATGGGTTCGCTACCCTCGAGCGAGGTGGAGATGATCCACTCGAGTGAGGCGGAGACGCGGGGCGCCGTCGAGGGTCTCGGCGGGGAGCCCTCGAGCGAGGCGGAGATCGCCCGCGGGTTCGAGTGGGGAGTGCGGATGGGCCGCACTGTGTACGTGGGACGCGTATTGGGCTTCTTTGAGTCATTTCCTTTTTTCTGGATTAGAAGGAGGCTGTAGACCTTCGTGAGCCCGGTTGGCTAACATGCGTTTGCGCTTTTTAGGGCGATTTTAGTCCCATGGTTAGGGTGCCCCTAATCATGACACCCGACAATGGTAATCAACCATCTAGAAATCTTCCCGAGCAAGATGAACAATCGACGAATTCCGTAACGGCGACGGCAATAAACATTTGCAGGGAGTGCATTTCAGTTGTTTTTGACAAATCTGTTTAATCCTATCCAAGTGATCTGCCCATCTTGAAAACGATGCTACGGCAATCTTAGACACAGCAGCACGTTCGTTTCGCTTCAAAAAATTAAATGCCAAATGTAGGGATCTAAAGTTCGTGCACGTACTAGTAGACCTCAATGACGACATTCGGTGGTGATAAGTTGGAGAAGAGCGACGAGTCTTTTCCCCTCACGAAGAAATCACGACCTACGGACATTAAGATCCAACGGACGACGACACACGCTGGATCGACGTCGATGGTGGTGGCCCAAGGCGTCAGCAATGGTGATGTTGGTCGTCACCCACCACATGAATCTTCGCAGCGTGTCAAACTTTTGCCCCCCCCCCCCCCCCCCCCGGTCGTCAACTCCAAGCTGGTGCGCGCGGCAGGGGTCGCCGCTCCGCCATGCCGCGCACGTGCGTGTCGCGACCAAGCCCAGTTTTACAGGTCTGCTGGGCCGTGCTGGGCTCGCACCCACGCGAGGCCCAGTTACTACCACTCCTCGACCTACCATAAGCCTCCGTCTCGCAACACTCCGTTCCTGGCGCCGGCTCGCCGCTCCTCCGCAGATCGACGCAGCGCCATCAGCCGCCGCCGCCTCTCCTCCGCTGATCGACGCGCCGCCGCCCGTCGTTTCCTCTCCTTATCTTCTGGTGACTGGTGAGCTCATTCTCCTCCTCCTCCAAATAAACGCAAATATTAAAAGTCGCTCGTGTTTGGACCGGTTTAGATTCAAAACATAAAATTTGGAGTAGGAGGATTTAGTGTGACAAGTCTGCTGGGGCGCCCCAAATAAGTCCCAATCAATCCATCCATCGTTCTCAGCAGTCGGTAAGCCAGTCAGTTGCCATCGCCATGCGTATACATCTTGAATACCAGTTGCTACTCCGGAGTCACAGCACACTTGTCGAAAATCAGTAACCCGATGATTGCTTTATGTGCTGACGATTGCTATTTTATTTGCCCTAGTTCATCAATCTGTATCCCTGAAAATTTTGCTAGTACACTTCCAGGACCAAGAACATGCGGAAACCTGCTGAAGCCTCGAAGCAAGAAGGTCCTGCGGTCGATGAGGCTAGGCGCCTTCTTGCTGCCAAGCAGGAAGCTCTCGAGGCCACCAACCAGGAGCTTGTTTCTACTAAGAAGCTGAAAGCTGACACTTGGTCGGAGCTTGCTAGGCTTAATGCAGTTTTGCGGGATGCCGAACGAACATGGGCTTCTCCGGATTTGGAGGTGAAGGAGTCGGATCGTCAGCTGCGCGATGTCACTGCAAAAGCGAGCCAGCGGGTCACTGAGCTTCAGGCGAAGATGGCAAGTCTGCATGAGGAAGCTGCACAACTTTTGGCAAGTCTGAACCAATCTGGAGGCTCCAGCTCTGCCTAGGAGTCCTCGTTGTTTGCAGCTTTTTATCCAGGTCTCCTATTTACTTTCAGAACTTTCAGTTTGAGTATTCCCATCACTTAGTTCAGAATATTTACTCGGTTTGTAATCACCAGATGCTATGCTTCTAAACCTCGGTCTAATTTTTAAGCACATCAGAACCTTTATTTGCTTCCGATGCAGGATGGTGGAGCTCTTGTGCATATTTCCCATTTATTTATTCCACTTTTGGTTGATGTTTTGCATTCCTTAATTTGTGTTAACCTGAATCAATCAACTGTAATGCTGACCACAGAAAAAGGACTTCGTAAATGTGCACTACTACAATTTTGACCAATAATTAGTGGTACTAAATAAAGATAGTTTACAAAATTAACTTCACAACCCCTACGCTACTTCGCGAGACGAATTTAATGAGATCCTTGACTGCACGATTAGAGGTTGGTTACTGTAGCATTACTGTAGCCAATCATCGATTAATTACTATCATTATATCCGTCGCAAAAAATTATATACATCCGTGAAAAGGTTTTGCAAATAAATTTCATTTAGCATTCTATGCATCATGCAAGATTCCTTTGTAGCGCGAGTAGCGCGAGTGAAACCAAACAGGACCTACACTCTAAAGCTTTTGATGTCTGCAGCATCAACTTTTTTATTTGCAACTTGATTTCCCCCCTTTAACAGCTTATGCTCCTGCAGCGATGGAGTGTGACATTATTACTCTTTTTTTTACGCTTACAGTTTGGAGCTTATTATTTGACCCTCTTTTTTTTTCAACCTGACTAAGAGATTTATGCTTCAGTTTTCAGTGCACAGTTCATTATCAATTAAGACCATGAGCGACCTGTACCATCAGTTTAAGATTTTGAAATCAAGGATTCTTCAGTGCCTTATGGAGCATGCCTTTTTTATCACAACATAAGCTTTTATTTGATCACCTACAATGTGTAAACAGCTCACGTGTTTGTAGCTGGGCTGCTGGGGCACGTTTATTTCTCTCCATATTCCTTATGCTTAGGAACATGTCACTTAATATACATTTAGTTTATTTGACTGCTTGCAGCTTAATATACATTTATTTTATTTGACTACTTGCAGTTTAGGCTCATATAGCACATTGGAGCTTTGTTACTTTATTTATTTATTTGGTTGCTTGCATTTTAGGCTCGTGCAGCATTGGAGCTTCTTATTTTCTTTTTTCTTTTAGCTGCTTACAGTTTAGGCTCATGTAGCATTGGAGCTTGCTATTTGATTTTCTTGTCATGGTGGGATTGCAGTATAGGCGCCGTACAAGGAAAGTCCGAAAGGATCAAGTCCTTGGCGTTCAGGATTAGGATAGGCAGATTTGGTTGTTTAGATTTGGCAAGTTTAGATTGGTTTGTTAGCTTGATGAATAAGTTGTTCTCAGGCGCATTATATAAGTCATGACCTGCAGGCGTGAGGGAAGCAAGAAAATTGTAACCTATCTCTAGTCGTCGTGACCTGCCTCCCCGGTGCGCCGTGAGCTTCATCATTGGTCCCGCGCGCCGACGAGGTCCAGGGCCACGGCCGGCCACTTCCTTTCAATACAATCTTCGCCGTGTTCCCCCAACCAATTCCTACTCGTCCCCTGCCCGTGACAACTTGGTATCAGAGAGCTTTGGTTCCGATTCCATGGTGGCAGATGGCTCCCCGGCTGATGGCGCCTCGAACACGCTCGAGAGCATGGTGGACTAGATGCTCACCACGCTCACCGACCTCGTAGCCAAGGTCGCCGAACTCGCCACCCAAACCGCCGCGCTCAAGCCCCTGCTCCCGCTGGCCAAGCAACTCGATGGACTCCCAGAGAAGGTAACTAAACTCGAAGCGGCGGCGTTCGAGGGCTCAAACCAGATTGCCGCTCTGAACCTTGCCGTCGCTCGCCTGGAGAGCGCAGTGTGGCGACAAGGAGGCCGTCCTGGAGGAGGGAGCCGACGGTGAAGCATCGGCACACGGGCTTCTCAAGGGCGCGTCCAACTCGCCCAATGGGCCGCAGCCACCGCCGTTCCGTGAGACGCCGCTGTTGCGCCAACAGTACCATGATGACGATCCGCGTTACCATCCGCGCGCATGGATCGAATTTCCTACGCGCGATGGCAAAGAAGATCCCCTCCCATGGCTCAACCGCTGTGAGACCTTCTGCAGATGCCAGAACACGCCAGAACGCCACCGCGTTCCATACGCCGGCCTGCATCTAACCGGCACGACCCAACTCTAGTACTACCGACTGGAACTCACGTCCGGCACCCCGTCATGGCGCCGCTTCGCCCAACTCATCCATCAACATTTTGGGCCGCCCATGATGGACAGCCCCGTGGGTGAGATCATGTTGCTCCGCCGGACGGGCACCGTCGAGGACTACACGGACAAATTCCTTGCCCTGGCATGCCGCGATGCCGTTCTCTCCGAGGCGCAACTGGTGCAGATGTACACGGCGGGCCTCGTTAACCCGCTCAAGATGGACGTCGCCCTGCGCCGACCCACGTCGCTCGACGATGCCATCATGCTCGCCCGAGCCTATGAGCAGCGCATGCATCTGTCCACTACCGATCCGGGTCAGACGCGGGGCGGCCGCACGTAGTTCCTTGCGTCCAACTCCGCACCGACGGCGCTCCCAGCTTCCTCAGTGCCTCCCCAGTGGGACACGTCGGCGTCATCGGCTGCACCTAGATCGTGTCGATCCACGTCGCTTGCTTCAACTCTTCCACGGACGGTCTATGCTACAATTGTGACGAGAAGTTCGTTCCGGGGCACAAATGCCAGGAGCTCTTCGTCATCGAGATCGTCGGCTTCGACAACACGGAGGAGCCCCAGGAGACCGCCGCAATATCAGGTGATCTGGACATGCCGGGCACCTCGCTCCACGCGCTCACCGGCGTCCAGTCGCACCGGTTCTACACCATGAAGGTGTTCGTCTCTCTCGGCGACACTGTGGCGGTCGCCCTCCTTGACTCGGGCTCCTCCCACAACTTCCTCGACATCAAGATGGTGGAGAGGGCGGGCATGCGGCTTCAGCCTTGCACAGGCTTGTCTGTCACCGTGGCGAACGGTGAATGAGTTCCATCTCCGGGCAAGGCGCTGGCCCAGACCGTGCTCATCGGGGGGGGGGGGGAGGCATTCAACATCGACCTCTACACCCTACCCCTGTGAGAATACGACATGGTGCTCGGGGTGCAGTGGCTCGGCACTCTCGGCCCTATCCTGTGGGACTTCGCCAAGCACACCATGTGCTTCACCCGCGATAGCAAGCGCATCACGTGGCGCGGGGTGGACGCCACGCCAGCCATATCTTCGACATCCCTGGCCGGTCACGATGGCGAGCTCCTCGACGCCCTCCTAGACGAGTTCGGCCCCCTCTTAGCGGAGCTGCAGGGACTTCACCCTCAGTGCCACCTAAGCCATCGCATATGCCTCAAGCTGGGCACGTCGGCGGTCGCAGTCCGCCCATACCGATACGCCCACACCTAGAAAGACGAATTGGAATGTCAATGCGACGGGATGGTGAGCCTGGGCGTCATACGGCCGAGCTCATCGGCGTTCTCCTCACCGGCGTTGCTGATCCGCAAGAAGGACGGGGCATGGCACTTTTGCGTCGACTATCACGCGCTGAACGACCAGACGATCAAAGATAAGTTTCCCATCCCAGTGGTGGAGGAACTCCTGGACGAACTCCGCGGCGCCAAAATCTTCACCAAGCTCGACATGCACTTGGGGGTATCACCAGGTGCTCATGCACCCCGACGACGTGGAGAAGACGGCGTTACGCACACACCAGGGACTAATTGAGTTCCTGGTGATGCCTTTCGGCCTCACCAACGCACCGGCAATGTTCCAGGCGATGATGAATGCCATCCTCCATCCGTTCCTGCGCCGGTTTGTCCTCGTGTTTTTTGATGACATATTGATCTACAGCTCTTCGTGGTCGGATCATCTCCGCCATGTTCGCACGGTGTTTTGTACTCTACAGGATCACCAACTCTTCCTGAAGAAGTCCAAGTGCGAGTTTGGACGCACGTCTGTGGCATACTTGGGCCACATGATTTCGGAGGATGGTGTCACCATGGATAAACAGAAAGTCTAGGCCATCCTCGACTGGCCAGTGCCGATGTCGGCGCGGGCGGTGCGGGGCTTCCTAGGCCTCGCGGGCTACCACCGCCGTTTCATCCGCGACTTTGGCACCATTGCGGCCCCGCTCACTGCCCTGCTCAAGAGGGAAGGCTTCTATTGGAACGAGGACGCCGCCTGCGCATTCCAGGTGCTACAACGCGCCCTGACAGCGGCACTCGTTCTGCAGCTACCGGCGTTCGACTGCGACTTCATCATTGAGTGTGACGCGTCGGGCACCGGTTTTGGCGCCGTTCTCCATCAAGGGGCCGAACCAATTGCCTTTTTCAGCAAGCCCATCACGCCATGCCACGCCAAGCTCGCCGCCTATCAACGCGAACTCATTGGCTTGGTTCAAGCCGTGCGGCACTGGAGGCCGTATCTCTGGGGATGTTGGTTTGTGGTGCGGACTGACCACCGGAACCTTCGCTTCCTGCTCGACCAATGCCTCACAACTATACCGCAGCATCAGTGGGCAAGTAAGTTACTGGGTTTTGATTTTGTTGTGGAATATAAGCCGGGAAATCTTAATGTGGTCGCCGATGCCTTGTCCTGCCGTGATGAGCACCCATGTGAGGCCATGGTTCTTTCAGCACCACAGTTCGCCATTTTTGAGGATATCTGCCAGGAAATCAACGCAGATTCTGCGCTCTCTCAGCTGCGGGATGCCATCAGGGGCGGCGCCAAACCGGCTGCGTGGACGGTTGTTGATGGTTTGATATTGTTCAAGGGCCGTATCTTTGTGGCAGCATCATCAGCTCTTCTCCTGTCTATCTTGCATTTGGTGCATACTGCCGGGCATGAGGGTGTACACAAGAGATTACATCGGCTACATGCAGATTTTCATGTTCCCAATGATCGAGTGATTGTCCAGGATTTTGTTCGGGCTTGTTCAGTATGCCAGCGTAACAAAAGTGAACATCTACAGCCAGGCGGTCTCTTGCAGCCGTTAGAAGTACCCACAACAGTTTGGGCCGATGTGGCCATGGATTTTATCGAGGCGTTACCCATGGTCAATGGGAAATCTGTTATCTTAACAGTCATTGATCGTTTCTCCAAGGCTGCTCACTTTCTTGCTCTAGCCCACCCGTACATAGCTGTTTCGGTGGCACAAGTGTTCTTTGCTGAGATTGTTTGTCTACACGAGATTCCATCCTCCATTGTCAGTGACCGTGCTCCGGTATTCACTAGTGCTTTTTGGTGTGAGCTCTTTCGCCTCTCAAGAGTTCAGTTGCAGTTTACATCTGCTTTTCATCCTCAGTCTGATGGTCAGTCGGAGTCAGCAAATAAGATCATCACCATGTATCTCCGCTGCCTTACAAGTGATCGTCCTCGCAATTGGCTTGAGTGGCTTCCATGGGCTGAGTTTTGCTATAATTCATCTTATCAACAATCCCTAAAGACATCACCCTTTGCTGTGGTCTATATGGCCCTCCTCCTCTGTCCATTCGTTATTATGAGCCGGGCGATGCCCGTCTTCCGGTGGTGGAGACTGCTATGCAGGAACGTGATGAGTTTCTTGCGGAAGTTTGTGACCGTTTGGAGCAAGCTCAGCAACATTACAAGGCTGTTTATGATCGTCATCACCGGCCAGTGGGGTTCTCACCAGGTCAGTGGGTTTGGCTCCGCCTGCTGCATCGCCTAGTGGCGTCGCTCAACGTTCGTGGCCGTGGCAAGTTAGGCCCTCGTTTCTTTGGACCCTATCAAGTGCTAGAAAGAATCGGTGAGGTGGCTTACAAGCTCGCCCTTCCTATCGGTGCAAGAATTCATGATGTATTCCATGTGGGTTTACTCAAGCCATTCCGTGATGCACCTCCAGAGGTTACCCCGCCTTTGCCACCAGTACATCATGGTCGCGTTATCGTTGAACCGGCACAAGTGTTACGGAGCCATATGGCTCGTGGACGGCAAGAGCTACTGGTTCAATGGAAAGGAGCTCCAACGTCCGAAACATCTTGGGTCCCATTTGATGAGTTTCAACATCTCTTTCCCAAGTTTCAGCTCGAGGATGAGCTGCTTGTCCAAGGGGGGAGAGATGTCATGGTGGGATTGCAGTATAGGCGCCGTACAAGGAAAGTCTGAGATGATCAAGTCCTTGGCGTTCAGGATTAGGATAGGCAGATTTGGTTGTTTAGATTTGGCAAGTTTAGATTGGTTTGTTAGCTTGATGAATAAGTTATTCTCAGGCTTGGCATTATATAAGTCATGACCTGCAGGCGTGAGGGAAGCAAGAAAATTGTAACCTATCTCTAGTCGCCGTGACCTGCCTCCCCAGTGCGCCGTGAGCTTCATCATTGCTCCCGCACGCCGACGAGGTCCAGGGCCACGGCCAGCTACTTCCTTTCAATACAATCTTCGCCGTGTTCCCCCAACCAATTCCTACTTGTCCCCTGCCCGTGACACTTTTGCTGCAAGTTTAGGCTCATGAAACATTGGAGCTTATTATTTGATTTTTTTCTTTTAAGCATAGTAACACTTTAATAATTTCCCATTCACTAGTGGAGGGCAATATTCACCATCCAGAGAGATAGTTCTATATGCGCCGCTAGAGTAAACATCTGAGATAGTTCTAGATGTGCCACTTGAGTAAACATCTTTAACGACGTAGGATCCTTCCCATTTAGGTTTGAATTTCCCTTTCATCCGATGTGTGATATTCTTTGGTCGGATCACAGCAAGAACTAAGTCCCCTTCTTTAATTTGAACGACCTTCTTTTTATGCGCTTGTCAAAAGCTCAAGACATTCTAGCTTGATACGCCTCCAATTTTTGTAGTGCTTGACGCCGTTTCTCTTCAAGTCCCATCTAATTCCTTCAAGTGCATTTTGGCCGCTTCATCTTTGGTGAGCTTTTCATGGATAGCTACTCTTAAGGAAGCAATTTGTAGTTCCAATGGTAGGACTACCTCCCCTGCATAAACAAGAGAGTAAAGGGTCATCCCAGCCGCTATACGAGCTGTGGTTCTATATGCCTACAGTGACTCGAGCAGTTTCTCATGACAGTGTCGCTTATTTTGTGACACCACTTTTTTGAGCAATTTGCAAAGTACTTTATTAAATGCTTCTGCATGGCCATTAGCAGTTAGATTATACCCAGTCGAGAAGTGGTGCTTAATTTTAAATTTGGTGCACATCCTCTCTATTTGTCTATTTTTGTATGAAGGTCCATTATCGGATATCATTCTGCCAGGAACGCCAAAGCGATATATGAGATTTGTTCTTATAAAATCTTCGACGTTCTCAGCTTTGACTTCTTTTAGTGGTACAACTTTGGCCCACTTAGAGAAGTAATCAGTTGCAGTTAAAATGAATTTGGTCCCTTTAGATGATGGAGGGTAAATTGGCCCTATTATGTCATACCCTCATTTCAAAAGGCCAAGATATATTTGTTGGTTGTAATGGTTCATGGGGTTGATGTATAAAATTACCATGTTTTTGACACTGATGACACCTTTTTGCAAATTTCATAGAGTCATCAAACATTGTAGGCCAATAATAACCTAGATGTCTTAATTGGTAATGTAATTTGGGTCCAGATTGGTGGGCCCCATATGTCCCAGCATGGACTTCATTCAGGGCTTCTATTGTTTCACTCCCTGCTAGGCAACAGAGTAGAATGTCATCGCATGAACACCTGCAGAGTACGTCATTTATGCAAGTGTAATTTATCGACCTTTTTCTGATTCTAGACTTTCCTGTAGAATCTCTTCCTCTTCTTTTTGGAGATATTCGTGAAGTACCCATGAAGTAGATAATCAGGAAAGGGTGTTCTCCAACCCCACATTTCAATTTCACATCTATCGATGGTCATTGAGGAAGAGATTTGCACTTCCTCTTCTTTAGCGAGTATAGGGAGAACTCTCCTTTTCTCTACATGAATATCCATGGTTTGGCATGGATTCAACGCCATGCTGGCCGCTAGACTTGCCAGTGCGTCTGCCTTTTCGTTTTGATTTTGTATAACATGATGAACTTCTAGGATAGTGAACATGGACATAAGTTCATTTGCTTTTTGGAAATATGGCACAAGCCCTTCCCTCCTCACTGCATATACTCCTAGTAGTTGATAACCAATTGAGAGCCTCCGTATACTAATAGTGTACTTAGCCTCATATTATGAGCTATTTTGAGCCTAATGATTAGAGCTTTATATTCGGCAGCATTATTTGAAATTGACGAAGCCAGTGTAAAAGAATATGGAATAATTGCCTCTTCAGCTCTGAGAGAGGAAGAGATTGGGGGAGAAGAAGATAGGGAAGAGAGAGAGAGTACCATGGAAGGAAGAGATGTGAGAAAAGATAAAGAAGAGAGACAGTGGGAGGAAGAGATAATGAAGAAAGAGATCTGCATGTGGTGCTGTTTTTCAACTCGACACGCGTGCTGGGCGCCACTGCTTTTCAAATTGGATCAGCAGGTTGCCAATTTTTAGGGACGGGGCTCATTTGTAGGGGCGGATGACACCATCACCCGCTCCTACAAAATGATTTTCAGGGGCAGTTCAATTGCTACAGTACACTCACTCTTTTTGTAGGAATAAGTGAAATTTTGATCCGTTCTTGAAAAAAATTGAAGCGTTTCTACAAATCGTTGTTTTTGCAGTAATACATAGCAGAAGGGGTAAGAGCAGAGGACGTGGCAGAATCCAATCCCCATCTTTATACAAAAGAAAAGGACCAAAGATGAAATGTTATGCCTATGGAAGAATCATTCGTGACTTGTTTGTGGAAGAGAAGCTTCGATGGTTGGAGTAAAATTGTGGCATTGGAGGGATAAAGCGTTGTACGTCTAGCTCGGCTTTTAGTCTTTAACAAAATGGTAGAACAAAGATCAAAGAAACAACGCTGTCTGAGACGGAAATACGGAACTAAAGATGGGGAAAGTGCGAGATCTATGTGCATGGCGTGGCTGCTTTACTGCTTTCTT
Organism: Panicum virgatum; assembly: GCF_016808335.1. Lineage (NCBI taxonomy): Eukaryota > Viridiplantae > Streptophyta > Magnoliopsida > Poales > Poaceae > Panicum > Panicum virgatum. The sequence goes on from NC_053143.1 coordinate 44,074,291, forward strand.
TGGTCTTGATTTCGTGAACAGTAGAAACGAAAGAAACTCTATCCGTAAGTCTTGAGAGCGCTGGTGTTCCAATGTCAAATCTGACTAATTTGATCAAATATGTAGAAAAATATAGCAACTAGTATCTAACATATGCACTATCAACACATTTGCATGCACACGGCTATCACATTTCTTCTTTCTTTTCTTCTTTTCTGCCCCCTCACATGCATGCACACACACCCATGGAGAGTAAAAATGAGGTTTAATTTGCATATTTATTTTTTGTTGCTTTGCTGGGCACCAAGAGTAAAAATGATGTTTGCATATTTACTTTTTGTTGCTTATTTGCTGGGCCATGAAAAAATTAATTGCCAGAAAAGAAAAATATGAACATGCAGAGTTTGTCTCCTTTCGAAAAGTGGAGGCGGCAGTGCGACCCATCAAAATTACGGCCGGCCGGCCGTACGTAAGCCAGATGCACAACATTCGTTCACAGGGTATGTAAGAGTAAAGATTTGCCAGCATGTGTGGTCCGGCCGGACGCTATACTTGCCTTGTCAGTGGGTTACCGTTCACTTGCAGGCCTGGACAGACAAATACTTTGCCGGCCGGTTGGCCAGTGCTCAGATCCCATCCCACATCTGCATCGATCATATGCAGGCATGCAGAATGCTTGGCCACCTCACCAGTCACCACCCTTGCATTGCTAGCTAAACTCGATCGTAAACCCAAATCGATTGATCGAGCTAGAACTAGAAACCGTGCCGGCGAGCTAGCAATATGGCTGAGCTCGCGTCGGGCGCGGTGACCTCGTTGCTCGGTGTCATCCGCAGCGAGTGGCGGCTGCTGGGCCGCGTTGGCGGCGACGTCCAGTTCATCCGGGAGGAGATGGAGAGAATGAACAGCTTCCTGATGCACCCTGGCCAGGACGGCGCCCCCCGGCGGCGAGCACGACGAGCAGGTGCGGGCGTGGATGAACCAGGTCCGGGTGCTCGCCCACGACTGCGACAACCGCATCCAACTCTACCTGTACCGTGGCAACCCCGACATCCACCTGGGCAGGGACCGGCTCCGGCGCTACCTCCGGTGGTTCCCGTGGTTCCTGCACAAGATGGTGGCGCAGCACCGGGCGGCCTCGGAGCTCAGCGTGCTCAAGGAGCGGGCGCGGGAGATCGGCAAGCGGCGGCTTAGGTACGGCGTGGAGGTCCCAAAGAAGGGGGCGGCGGCGGACGCAGCACATCAAGGTCAAGGCAGCAGCAGGGACGATGGTGGGGAAGACGGCGGTCGCGATCATCAAGTGTGGACGGCGGCGGCGGCGACTGATGCTTCTGGTCGCATCAGAAGAGCCCTCTTCGGACTCTACGTTCGGGAGGACGACTTCAACGACCAGCTAGCCGGGTGGATATATAGAGCAAGTTTGAGCACAGCAACAGTGGAGGGCACCTGACAGTAAAGACCCAATGTTGAGCCTACAGTCGACCGCAAGTTTCTAAACTCACGGCCGATCTGTCTCCTAGTATCTCTCCCGCATCCCCCTCACTCTCAATCTCATTCTACTCCCGCACTCTCTAGTCTCTGTTACGAAACGGTGCCTGTACACCAACAGGCATCCCTTCACTCACGATCTCATCCATGAAGCGGTTAGGATTAGAGATTAGATTAGCAGTTAGTACTACGAAGGGGCATGTCTCTTCGTCGGTAGTTCCTGAACAGACGTGTCCGTACGTCCGTACGGCACGACCCTTCACTTGTATAACACTCATGAGATCAATAACAAATGGCAGTTGTTCCCAAATCACTTGTTCATTTACATTTCACTTCTAACACGTTATCAGCGACTTTGCTCTTCTGGACAAGAGAGAAGGAGAACGACGCAGGGGCATGTGCCTCTGAACCCGACGGTAAGAACCATGACGCGAATCAACATCAACCTACCTTCGCATGTTGTTCATCAACTGTTCTTCGCACTTCGCCGCGTCGGAGGTGTGCGCCGAGGCCCCATCCGTTACCATGGACATTGGACAGCGCCGCAGCGTCTTCGAGCGTCTTGGGCCTCATGTTCGCCGCATCGCTGTCAATGGGGGTGGCTACGGCCGCACCTTTGCTTCTGCTATTCGCGGTCTCCGACAGGATACTCGTGGACGCTGCTGGAGTCCAGTTCGTCGTGGCCGCCAGGCTTCTCCGCTCGCACCGCGTTTGCAGAGCCAGCCCCCATCTCCTCGCCGAGGCATGGACGGTGCCGGCCCAAGCAATGCTGCGCCACTAGCAGTCGAAGCCCCGGTGCCACCAGTTGTCGAAGCACCATCGCCGCCCGCTGATGAAGTTGTTGTCGCGCCCGTTGACGTTCCGGCCTACATCCTCATGGAGCCCATGTCACCGGCGCCGGCACCATCACTGCCCCGGCACTGGTGCGACTTCTGCGAGATGTACACGCAGATCCCGCACACGCTCGATCCGTGGCTCCTTGGCACTCAGGCCGCTCCCGCGCTTTACGCCGTGAAGGAAGAAGAAGAGGACGATGTGGTACCCGGCCTTGACATCCGCGACCCATTCAACACTGCGGCAAGGACGGGTATCTCCCCGTACTTGTTCCTCGACAGGGCCGGACCCTCGGCTCAGCCGCCGGCGGCGACGCTGCCCTTTCCTTAGCCGGTGAAGGCCGAGGACGACAAGATGGTGGCCGCCCCGGGCATCGGCCCCTTAGCGCCTCCACCTGGTACACGCGCGGCGGCTGCTGCTCGAATGAAGGCGAAGGCCCTCCCGGAGGAAGACACTGCGACCACCGCTCCGGCACTCCGGCGCCTCCTTGGCCGCAGGGTGGCAGCGGTGGACCGGCGCCCCGGCATCCGCAGGGGATCCTGGAACCCGGCGGCTCTCAACCTCCCAAGCGCGGAGGTGCTGAACATGGGAGCCTACAGCAACGGTTTCTACTCTCCCGATGAGGGGGAGTCCCCCTCCAACTAAATCAAGTGAGCAGCGGCGGCGGGGCGGTCAAGTGGCGGCGGCAATTTCCTGGTGTCCAGCGGCGTGGTGTAGGGTTGGAGCCCCTGCTGCCTGCCCGATATGGCCCAATGGCCTGCGTTCTGACCTCCCTCCCTGCTTTTTCACTGCTCGCTCGATGGACAATGCTGGCCCAAAATGACCATGGAATCATTTCAATTCCTCCGCCTGGCTGGCCCATTAGTTTTTATTGTTTAGTTAATTTAATCTCAGCATTATTCGCATAAGACTCTGTTAGTCTCCAGTAATCATGTGTTGTACAATTATGTACACTTATGTTTAGTCGCTGACTTTAAATGTATTTGTACCTATGACATTTTATCATTGTAAAATATCCATTTGTGATATTATTCAAAGTATTTGTCCCGGTATGTATGACAAATCCAATCTATAATATCACCGTTGTTACGACCATGATCTTGCAAATTTATATATTCATTTATTACTCTTGCAATCGATCACTTTATTTGTTTGCGAATAAATAATGGATGCGGCAATTTTGTGTGTATTTTTCTCATATTTGTATAACATACATGTTCTCTATTTGTTTGTTGGCCATACACAAGGTAGCACCACTGTTGCTGCTGCGGGATACTAACTATCCTCAACGTGTGTACCCAACATCACAAATTAGAACATTTGGTCTACATCTTTTCACAAAGTACCAATAATGCGCATTCCTATTAGCCATACACAAGGTAGCACTCTAGTTGCTACTGTAGGATCTACACTAGTCCACAACTTAGTGACTATCCTCAACGTGCGTACCCAATTCGTTTGCTAATTAGCTAAGGTCTACATCAAATTATTGATGACTACCTTAAGACGTGTTTATACAACTTGCATAATTATTTGGCATCTACTGTGTTAAGCTTATGCCATTTTGAGGTCTACGCCTTGATGGTGACTACCTCCATTCTCTTATTATGCACATGAGATTTTTTAGACCACTAATAATACAAGATTTATCTTGTTTTATTTTGCATCCCATAATTACAACACACCACAACATTTTAATAACTTAGAATGTTTCGAAGGTTTACCATGTGTAGGATTGATGGCTGCCAAAGAGTTCGAACAATTAGCTCTTGATGGCCAAAACTATCCAACATGGGATGTGGACGTAAAAGTTAGTCTTTCGTCCCATGGACTTTATCGAGCAGTTGCACCACCCCAAGAGGGTGTTGCACCACTTGATGATCAATATGTATTCTCGGCTCTATACATTATTAGGAGTCACATTCATCCTGATCTCAAGGCCGAATATTTGTTGGAAGAAAATCCACGAAATTTATGGAATTCTCTTAAGAAACGCTATGAACAACAAAAGACACTTATCCTGCCCGCAGCCAATTATGAGTGGACCCAACTTCGCTTACAGGACTTTAAAACTGTAAGTGATTATAATCATGCTGTTCATAGGATCCGCTCAAAGTTGCAATTCTGCGAGAAAGAACCTTCATATGCGGATAAGATAGAAAAGACTCTATCTACTATGCTTCCCTCTGAAAGGATTCTTCAACAACAATAACGTGAAAGAAATTTTCAGGTTTATTCTGATCTTATTCATACATTACTTGAGGCCGAAAAACATTCCGAACTTATGGTTTGGAATAATCAGCAACGCCCTATAGGGTCTGCTCCATTGCCTGAAGTACATGCTTATTCTAAGAATAAACCCAAATTTAATGATGGATCTTCTAAGAACTATCATCAAGAAAATTCCAAGAAGGGTAAGAAAATCCGCAAACACAACAAGAAATTCCAGAATCGTGTTTCCAACAAGGGTAAGAACATTTCCAAAAACAGGAGTGACAAACCTGTGTGCCAAAAGTGCGGTTGTTACAGCCATATTACAAAGAAATGTCGTACCACGAGTCATCTTGTTGATCTTTACTTAAAGTCCGTGGGACATGAACGTGCTACTCAAGGACAGAAGTATGAAGCCCACTTCAACTACCGACCTGACAGTTGTTCGCAACAAGTTCCCGAGGAACCAAGCAGAAACCCCATACCAGGAGGCGAGGATCTTGCTACAGAGACTATGATCGTGGAATACGCTTCCAACGACATATTTGGAGACCTCAAATAGGCTCCCAATCTCGAAAATATTCCAAAGTCTTGATGTCCTATTTACTAGTATTTGTAATATTTAGCACAATTTATGTCTTAAAGTGTTGTAAATAAGTAAGGTCATCACTTTCTTAGGTTGGATATAAAATAAATGTATTGTACACATTTGATATTTAATAAATAAAGTATGTATTCTATATATCATCAAAGAATTTCATATTAAATTCTTCATTTATATATAGATTTATGCAGGAGTCGATCCGATGGACGAGGAATTATGCTTGTGGATAGTGGAACCACAAATTCTATACTTAGGGAAACAAAATATTTCCAAACTCTTGCAAAGAAACAAGAAAATGTTTTGACAATCGCGGGACGCGATGCAACGATACTTGGCACTGGTCGTGCCACTATTGTACTCCCTATGTGTACCCATATTACAATTGAGGATTCACTTTTGTATCCCGATTCAAAGCGTACCCTACTAAGGTATAAAGATATCCGTCAAAACAGTTTTCATATTGAAACTGGTGATGAAAATAATGAGGAATTTCTCCTCATTACTAAATATAACGGATATGGCAAAAAAATTGTTGAACAAATTCCTTCTTTTCCGTCCGGATTGTACTATACATACATTAAACCTGTACCACATGTTGTGTATAAGGTAATTTTTCAGAATGTTGATACACTCAAAATTTGGCATGACCGCCTTGGCCATCCTGGTGTAGGGATGATGAGAAAAATTATCAGCAATTCAAATGGTCATGAGTTAAATATTGCTAAATTCCCCAAATCTTCAGATTTTATGTGCACTTCATGCGCTACGGGAAAATTGATTTTACATCCATCACACGTTAAAATTCAAAATGAGCCACTCAAATTCCTTGAACGCATTCAAGGCGACATATGTGGCCCCATACAACCTACGTCTGGACCTTTCAGGTACTTCATGGTTCTAATAGATGCATCTACTAGATGGTCTCATGTGTGTCTTTTATCCACACGTAACCATACTTTTGCAAAGATTATTGCTCAAGTCATTAGACTTAGAGCACAAAATCCTGAACATCAAATTCAATCAATTTAAATGGACAATGCTGCTGAATTTTGCTCAAAGGCTTTCAATGATTATTGTATGGCTTTAGGAATTCAAGTTCAACACGCTATTCCATATGTCCATACACAAAATGGTTTAGTAGAATCTCTTATTAAGAGAATTAAACTCATTGCAAGACCCTTACTACAAAATTGCAACCTTCCAACTTCATATTGGGGTCATGCAGTCTTACACGCTGCAGACTTAATTCAATTGCGAACAACTGCATATCACGTAGTCTCTCCTATGCAACTAGTATGTGGGAATACACCAAATATTTTCCATCTGCAAAAATTCGGTTGCGCGGTATATGTACCGATCTTACTACCTAAGCGTACCGCTATGGGCCCACACAGGAAACTGGAGATCTATGTGGGGTATCAGTCACCGTCGATTATTAAATACCTCGATCCCCTCACAGGGGACCTATTCACGGCTCGGTATGCTGATTGCATATTCAATGAGGACCATTTCCCGGTATTAGGGGGAGATTATAAGTACCAAAGTGAATGCCAGGAGATCAATTGGGATGCCCAAGGCATTTCCTCCTCAGATCCACGTACTCAAGAAACTGAACAACAAGTTCAAAAAATCATAAATTTGCTACATATTGCAAATAACCTGCCAGAAGCATTTACTGATTATACAGGTATCACAAAGTCTTCTTATCCTGCACGGAATGCACCCGAAAGAGTAGAGGTATCAAACAAAAATATTCAACTCCTCCCGCTTCCAAAGAAGAGGGGGAGAAGTACGGCTGCTCCCAAGGATGATGCTCAAACAAAGCGTCAGAGGATTCCACGGACTAAATCTACAAAATCAGTAAATACAAGCCAACCTAAAGTTGGTAGACGCCCAAAAGTGGATACAAATCCCATACTAGGACCAATTCCACAACCCGGATCAATGGTGCACCCAAATACTGATCCTGGGATATCGGAACACTATGACTCCATAGTCTTAGGAAATGACGAGTCACACAAAGGGGTGAAAGAAATTTCTATCAATTACATTGACTCTGGAGAATCAGATGATCGTAAGACTACTGTTGTCAACATATACTTCTCCGCAGTAATTGCAGAAATCTTCCTAAACGATCCAGATCCGAAGACCATGGCAGAGTGCAATCCAAGCTGAGATTGCCTCGCTCACTAAAAGAGAGGTATTCACATCTGCAATACCTACACCTCCCAAAGTCTTCCCTGTGGGATTCAAATGGGTTTTCGTTCGAAAACGGAATGAAAACAATGAGGTATTGAGATATAAAGCGAGACTAGTAGCACAAGGGTTCACGCAGAGACCCGGTATTGATTACAATGAAACCTATTCTCCAGTAATGAGTGGAATTACTTTCCGATACTTGATATCATTGGCAGTTCAAAATCATCTATCTAGGCAGTTGATGGATCTAGTGACAGCATATCTTTATGGGTCACTTGATTTGGATATATACATGAAGGTTCCTGATGGAATCCAAATTCCGAATCCAAACGCAAATCGCAACATGTATTGTGTAAAGCTTAAAATGTCACTATATGGCTTAAAGCAGTCGGGACGAATGTGGTACAACCGACTAAGTGAGTTTCTTCTTAAGAAGGGATACACAAATAATGATGATTGCCCATGTGTTTTCACTAAGAAATCTCCAATAGGATTCTGTATTATATCTGTGTATGTTGATGATTTGAATATCATTGGCAACCCAAAGGAAATAGAAGAAGCACGCAATCACCTCACGACGGAATTTGAGATGTAGGATTTGGGTAAGACCAAATATTGCTTAGGTTTACAACTTGAACACCTTCCCTCAGGAATACTAGTGCATCAATCAGCCTATATCTAGAAAAATATGGGAGAAATTCAATATGGATAAATCGTATCCATCTAAAACCCCGATGGTTGTTCGTTCTCTAGAAATGGAGAAAGACCAATTTAGACCACAAGAAGAGGGAGAGGAGATGCTGGGACCCGAGGTTCCATATCTCAGCGCCATTGGAGCACTTATGTATCTTGCAAATAGCACCAGGCCCGATATCGCATTTGCAGTAAATTTACTAGCTAGACATAGTGCTCAACCTACTCAGCGTCATTGGACGTGAGTAAAGAATATCTTCAGATACTCAATGGCACAAAGGATCTAGGTTTATTCTTTAAGAAAAATCTTGATCCCAACATAATTGGATATACATACGCTGGTTATTTATCTGATCCCCATAATGGTAAATCCCAAACAGAATTTGTATTCCTACATGGAGGTACTGCTATTTCATGGAAGTCTTCTAAGCAGACTCTCACAACAACCTCTACAAATCACTCTGAAATCATTGCACTATATGAGGCATCACGTGAATGTGTATGGCTTCGCAGAGTGATTAACCACATACAACAGTCATGTGGTATTGGTTCAATCGAATCACCTACAATTATCTATGAAGATAATTCTGCTTGTGTTACACATATGCAAACAGGTTACATAAAGAGCAATATAACCAAGCACATTGCCCCTAAGCTGTTTTATCCCCATGAATTGCAAGAAAGTGGGGAAATAAACATCTTGCAAATTAAGTCATGTGATAATCTCACTGTCCTCTTTACTAAGTCCTTACCAACTTCTATATTTCAAAAATTTGTACATGATATTGGTATGCGACGACTTCAAGATTTGCAAGAATCAGGGGGAGACATCTCATAGATGCTAACCTATACCTGCATTATATTATACTCTTTTCTTTAACAAGTTTTACTCATGAGGTTTCTTGTTGAAGTTTTTAATGAGGTAATATTAACATAAGCATGTGTCATATTTTCTATTTTCCCCACCGGGGTTTTTGTAGGAAATATCAAAGACACATATTGCCCTCACAACTCATTTATGGTTTCTCCTGAAAAGGTTTTTCATGTGAAGTTATTCAAGAGGCAATATCAATAATATATCGTCATATTTTCTCCTAATTTTACCACTGGGTTTTTAAAGGAGTTTTAGCGACATATCAATTTATATTACTCCTCATATTTTCCCGAAAGATTTTTGGGGGAGTTAACTTTATGTCGTATCTCCAATATTTTCCCCACTGGGGTTTTTAATGGGATACCAATGACAGAGTGATTTGTTTAAATCACACACATATACATATTCCTCATATTTTCCCATAGGGTTTTTAGAGGAATCCAAACTTACAACTACATTGATCTCAAGCAATATTCGATCGAGGGAGAGTGTTACGAAACGGTGCCTGTACACCAACAGGCATCCCTTCACTGACGATCTCATCCAAGAAGCGGCTAGGATTAGAGATTAGATTAGCAGTTAGTACTATGAAGGGGCATGTCTCTTCGTCGGTAGTTCCTGAACAGACACGTCTGTACGTCCGTACGGCGTGACCCTTCACTTGTATAAAACGCATGAGATCAATAACAAATGACAGTTGTTCCCAAATCACTTGTTCATTTACATTTCACTTCTAACAGTCTCTTCCCACTCCCTTCCCCTTCCCCTTCCCCTTCCCTTCCCCTTCCTTCCCCTAGTCTAGATCCATGGCGACAGCGGGGAGGCGCGGTGGCGGGCCCGCCTCGGGGCGGAGCAGCGCCGGGGCGGCAGCGGGCCGGCGGCGAGCCCCCTTCCCCTTCCCTTTCTCGTTCCTCCTCCTAGGCCAGATCCATGGTGGCAGCAGGGAGGCGCGGTGGCGGGCCCACCTCGGGGCGGAGCAGCGACGGGGCGGCGGCGGGCCGGCGCAAGCCCGTAGCCGGGAGGCAGCGCGGCGGCGGGAAGGCACGAACGCACGGTCGCGGGGGGCGGGGGGGGGGGGGGATCTCGGGGCGGGCCTGCCTCGGCGCGGCGCGGTGACAGGGAGTCAGCGGGGAGGCGCGGCGCGGCGGGGCCGGCGGCGAGGCAGCGCGGCGGATGGGGGGCGGCGGCGGGGAGCGGAGGGCCGGTAGATTATTTTTCTCTTTTTCTTTTTTTATTTGTTTGATACAAAAAAATTTTAAAAAAACTTTTTATATCAGAGCGTTTTTATTTTGGATGTAAAAGTTTTCCTCTTTAAAGTTTTTTGAATTGATTTTTTAAAACTTTCTCTTTCAAATTTTTTCTCTCTAAAGTTTTTCTTGAAAAAAATTTTCTATCTAGAAAAATTTTCCGCCTCTCCAAAAATTTTCTTTGAATTTTTTTTCTGACTTTCGCCCTTCGAAATTTTTCATTGAATTTGTTTTCTAATTTTTTATCAGAAAACGACAAAAATTTACCCAAAAAAGAAAAAACGGAATGGTCGGGAGATTGACCGTAGAGAACTCCTCCCTACGGTCGATCGTAAACTAGCCATCCCCAGCAAAGACCCACATTAAATTGTACCACAACTACTGGCTGCCGCCGTACCTGGCCAGACCAACGGCAGAATGGCTGCAGATGCAAACCAAACACAGAAGCGAGAACGAATTCGAATGCCTTCCCTTAGCTGAACACCTCGTCCTGCTGCAGTGCTGCTCATGTCATCAGCTGAGACGGACCAAACGGACAAGAAAAACATGCCTACATTGGCAGAACACTACCATTTCATAATCGAGGAAGCAGCCAAGAAGCTCAAAAAGCATATGGAGCAAGTAAATACAGTTGCAGCCAAGGGACAAGGGATTATTCACAGTGTTGCCCAGTATGAACACATCCTGCATGAGGAGTTCCCAAGGATGATGAGCAGCACCAGCCAGCCCCAGGGCGCCCAGGAGCAAGACACCAGACATGCCACTACCGAAGCTACACCGGGCAAGATTCAAATCAGGGAAATTATCGACAAGGTTAAACAGGAAATCCTGAACGAGGTGTTCATGGCGATCGGTGACAAGGGCCAGGAAGCCAAGACTGGTAGTATTCCGGCTCAGGGTCCAAGAAGTGAGGAAGAAATCCTGGGTCCTGCTATTAAAGACACCATAGAGAAGATGGAATATATCCAGAAGAAGATCATAAGGCAGCTGCATATCAATGGCATTGTGGCCAAGATTAAGAATCATCTGAAACGTGAAGAGACCGTGATCATCCTTAAAGTAGATGACAAATATGCAAGCCAGTGGGAGCAGACCAGAATTGCTTTGAGCCTGTTGCCTTGCATCGCCGTTGTGATGATTCTGACCAAAACAGAAACAAATCTAAAAAGGGCCAAAGAAGAATATTGCCATCCAAAAGGGGAGCTCATAGACTATTCTTCTCTTGCTGAACTCTACCATAGTATTGTGCTGGAGATTACAGGCCTGCAGAAGAGTGAATACAACGACGATGCCCAGATTTTGCACACCATCTTGGATAAGTGTGAGTCAAATGAATTTGGCATGAAGATCTTCGCTCATGCTTTGTATGCCAACCCCAATAGAAGCAAAGAAGAACTGCATAGGCTGCACAACAACCTGCAGGTGCTTCCGCAAAAATCATATATATCATAGTATTGCTATGGAGATGTTCAAGTTCTCCTATAGGGACATGCCTATAGTGTACCAGTCCTTCTTACTGTACCTAGCTAGCTATCTTCCCAGACACAAGATCAGGCGGTCAACCGTGATAGGGCGATGGGTTGCAGAACGGATGATAACTACAGAGTATTTGCATTGGTCCAGTTCAGTGCATATCGCTGAACAATGTTTTGACGCTCTCGTCACCAGGGGACTTGTTTATTCTGCTGAGATCAGTGCCACTGGAAGGGTCAAGAGCTGTGTGGTGGCTGGTGGGTGATCTAGCCTATGACTTCATTACCAAGATGGCCAAGAAACAACGCATTGTGGAGCCATGCTTGTCACATCACTTGGCGTGTCTGACAAGATCACCGATTTCCTGGAAAGGTTATCTGAATCATCTCATTTTCCTCGGCCTAAGTTGCTTGATCTAGAAGGCTGCAGATGCTTCAAGAACAACCGGCGCTACATAAGGAATATTGGCAACAAGATAGTGCTACTCAAGTATCTAAGCCTAAGGGGTACAGATATTAACTGGCTTCCCCGTGAAATCAACAACCTTCGCGAGCTGGAGGTATTGGATATCCAGCTGACAGAGGTACCTGAATCTTTCACGAGATTTCTCTTGCTCCTGAAGCTGAAGCGTCTGCTGGCTGGAAACGAAAGTCCAAGTCCACTGATAGGAACGGTGATCCCTACCGCGACTGCCAAGGTTGCAGGGATGTGAGAGAGGAGGGCGAGGCTTGGGCAGCCTGCAGCGTATGGGCGCTGTGGCTGCGAGGGGGCGGCGCTAGCGGTGGTGGCGGCGTGAGAGCGAGGGAGGGAAGACGAGGGTTTCGGGGCGGCCCCTTGAGGCCAAGCCGAGATTGATACTCAGCCTAATATTTATCCATCTAGCGAAGAGTATTTAATTTACAAGTTGTCCCACACTTTAGGAAAGTAAATAAGGCCTAAAGGAAATAAATCACCGTGGCTCTTCTAGCCACTTGTGCGGCGCCCCCGGCGTTGGTACGTGATCCACGTCGGGGCCGTCTGCTGCTGCGCCGGCTGCTGCTCCTGGGCCTTGGCCGGCTACTCCTGGGCCCTAACATCTTTCCGCTCCTCAGGAAATAGCTCGTCCTTGAGCTGGAAGTTGGGGTAGCGCTCGACGAAGAGCTCCCGGGGCTCCCATGTCGCATTATCCGGAGTAAGCCCTGCCACTCGACGAGGACGTCCCACACGCCTTGGCATAGATGCGCCCGGCGCAATCGTACAGGCGTCAGGACCACCCTACCATCATGAATGGGCGGCAATGGTGGCGTGGATGTAGGAGCGTCGCCGTGGAAGGGCTTCAGCAACCCCACATGGAAGACATTGTGGAGACGCGACCCTTCTGGAAGCTGCAAGCGATAGACCACCTGCCCAATGTGCTCGATCACCTGGAACGGTCCTGTGTAGCGGGGGCCGAGCTTGCCCTTGGGATGGCGCTCCAGCGAGTGGGTTGGCCTATGGAGCAAGTGGAGCCAGATCCAATCGCCCACTGCAAACTCCAGCTCGCGGTGGTGAATGTCGTAGTAGTGCTTGGCGTGCTGACGAGCCTGGAGGAGACACTCGCGGACGTCGGCGAGGAAGGTGTCGCGGTTGCGGAGGAGCGTGTCGGCCGTGTCTGTCTGGGCCGCGCCAGCGGTGTGTGGTAGTAGCGCCAGCGGAGGCCGCCCGTAGACCACCTCGAATGGCGTTGCCCGAAGCGCCGTGTGGTAGGAGGTGTTGTAGCAGTACTCCGCCCACGCGAGCCAATCAACCCAGGCTCGTGGGCAGTCTCCCGTGGCGCACCGCAGGTACATGGCCAGCACCTTGTTGACGATTCCGACTGGCCGTCCGTATCAGGATGACAAGCTGTGCTGAAACGGAGCTGGACGCCGGCCATCTTGAACAAGTCGCGCCACATATGACTGGTGAAGACTGGATCCTGGTCGATGACGATGGATGTCAGGAAACCATGGAGCCGAACAATGCCGTCGAAGAAAGCGCGGGAGACCGACGAAGCCATGTTTGGATGACTCAGGGCGATGAAGTGCGCATACTTAGAGAAGCGGTCAACCACGGTGAGGATGACCGACTTCCCGCCGACCTTGGGCAGGCCCTCGATGAAGTCCATCGAGATGTCTGCCCCACACCTGGGAGGGGAACTCGAGGGGCTGGAGCAGCCCCGCTGGCTGCTGCGTCGCCGTCTTGTTGCGCTAGCATGTCGGGCAAGCGCGGACAAGCTCCTGCACCAGCCGCCTGTCGTGGGGGACGTAGAAGTCGGTGCGCATACACTGTAGGGTCTTCTGGACGCCCTCATGGCCCGCTGAATGGACCAATGAGAGCACCCGCTGGCGGAGCTCGTGCTGGGTGGGCACGAAGATGCGCTTGTCGTGGAGGAGGAGCCCGGCGTCACAGCGCCAAGGTGCCGTGAGGCCCTCGCCCTGGAGCTGGGCGGCCTCGCCGTCGGTGGAGGTAGCAGCCCGAATGTCTTTGTTGAGGCAAAGGATGGCCCGGAGATGGCGTGTAGTGCTGCTGAAGAAGGCCAGGGGTCCGTGAAAGCGATCGGGTGCTCTAGCCTAAGAGGGGGAGGGGGTGAATTAGGCACAATTAAAAACCTTAACATATGGCTCCAACTAGTTTGCACAAAACATAAACTAAAACAAGCTATCTAGATATGCAACTATGGTTCACCTTAATGCGAAACCCTCATCCCAAAAGAGTTTAGCATCCTATGGCCAATCCTATCAAGATACTACTCTATGAAAGTAAAGGCACAAAGAATGCAATATGAAATGCGGAAGCTTAAAGGAGGGATGAAAGGAAGCAAACTCTCGACACGAGGATTTATTCCGTGGTTCGGATTGCCACAAAGGCGCACCTACATCCACGTTGTTGAAGCACTCACGAAGAGTATTGCTTCCCGGCAATCAAGTTTCTTCCGTGAACACAATCACGGTCACCTTGATCCTGATTTCCACTAAGGGAGATTTCCCACGAAGGAGGAGTCTCCGTCTCGTGCACAAAGTTGTCGACGCCACTCCACACCAAGCCGGAGGGTCGTAGACTTGCCGGCGAGCCACCAAAGCTCCAAGGATAGCCGCCGCACCAAGATACAAGGTTGGTTCACTCTAGAACCACAGCACAAGGATCTAAACCTTGCTTGATCGCTCACTCAAGACTTAACCTAGCACTAACACTTACAATGTTTGTGCTAAGGACTAAGGATTTGATCTCTATGCTCTTGGATGGCTTGGAGGTGTTCTTAGATGTGTGTGTGATGTCTTGGGACTCCAGCAAACTCAAAATGGCCGGGGTGAGACGTATATATAGGCCACCAACTCAAGAGAGCCGTTGCTCTAATGGTCAGCAGAAATCAGCAAACCATCGGTTGAACCGATGCCTCTGCATAGGGTAGCGTCGGTTCAACCGGTCACTCACAGGCTGAAACTAGCCGTTGGCTTCTCTGACGCTTCTGCAACTGAGTTGGCACCCATCGGTTAAACTGATGCCTTAGTGTCGGTTTAACCGGTGACTCTTGATCATCTTGTAGCCGTTGCCATTGCTGACGTCATTACACCGATGCTATGCTCCGATGCAACATCGGTTCAACCGGTGCTGAAGGCATGGCTCCTGCGCGCTTGACATCATCTCTGGAACATAGTACGTTGATTGCACCGATGCTTGACTTGACACCGTCGGTTCAACCGGTGCTTCACTCTTTCTTCACTTGATCTCCAGAGGCGCTCAGTCTTGCACCAATGTCAGGGCGTCAGATCTTCCGACAACCATCGGATGCACCGATGCTTTAGGCATCGGTTCTTCCAGTGCTACAGGTTTCTGCAGAACTCGTCCAATTCAGCGTTTCTTTGAGTTCTTTCTACGTGTTTTGCTTTGCTTAACCTTTTTACTTTATCCCTGGGATCTAGAAATGTTCACTTAACAAAACTATTAGTCCCATTGATTGCGTTGTCATACGATCACCAAAATCACTCGAAATAGCATAAATGGTGCCATGTTCGTTACAATCTCCCTCCTTTTTGGTGATTGATGACAACACAATCAAAGCAAGCATAAAATTTACAAAAATTGTCAAATTGAACCACTTACACTTGCTTGGATGCTTACCACCATCCAATGATGGCTTGGCCTCCCCCTAAAATCTTGATTCCCCCTTTGTTCCTCCCCCTATCTTGCTACTTCTCCCTCATGTTGACTTGATCCACTCGGTATTTCTCCCCCTTTTGGAATATACTTCTCCTTTTTGGGAAAATATCTTGCTTTGATCCACATTTCTCCCTCTTTGGAATCAAATCACCTAAAAAAGATTCTTGCAAAACAATACAACTCAAGAGAAGATTAGTAGCCTAGGGAGTTAGTTCCATGATTCATGATCCAATTGTATGATATCAATGAAGATACCAATTGAAAATTTACTACGGTGGATCACAAAATCACAAAACTAGCATGGCATGAGCTAAGCTTTCCACAAGTGTGTACATAAAATGATAATGTGAAAATCAAGTGCACAACTAGATGTTTCAACAAGAAAGCTTAGATCATATCATGCACGGAGATAGCTCCAAAATAACAAGGAATTGACAATGATACCAATTGAATGAGTTTAGAACCTTGCATACCTCCGGGGAGGTTGTTTGTTTACCTTGCATGTACCAATTAAAAGTGACTTGCAACAATTGAAGTCTTTAGAAGATGAGCACTTGGTACACCAAGGTTGAGCAAATATATGAGCACATAGCCTATGAACTTAGATATGAGCATTTTAGTTCAATAGAGCATGGCTCAATATGCATGGAAGCACAATTTATCTAATCACTCTTATAGAGTTGTTTGTTCACATTAATTGTGAATAACATTCTCTTAGAGTGTTAACTCCGTTGTGAGACTACAAAAGATAAACTTGGAAGCATGTTAGTCTCAAAATCACAAACTATAGAGTGAACTCCCCCTAAATGTGCGCATTTAGTGTTTGAATTACCAAGCAAATGTATGCTCATGTTTTTGACAACAATGGAAAGTTTACCCTATAGCTTGTGTTCATGGTACACATGAAATACATACCTCATGAAGTCCATGTACCATGAAGGGTAATCTTGTGTAGATTTCTACACACTTATCAAACCATGTAGGTTGCTCATGGATTAGAATTGACACAAGCAACCCACCATATATAACACTAGGAGATGCAAAACATGCAAACATCCTAGCAAGAGCAATGAAGCTACATGATGCTTGAATTTTGAAATCTAGCTACCATTACCTTATGGGGGACTTGGGCAACAAATATCCAAATTGAGATCTTAGCTTGTTTTGACTTGAATCTTCACTTCAACTTGTAAGCTAAGCCTCCAAATCCCCCATAGCCATTCTTGGGCTTCAAGTATCCTTTGGAACCCACACCATTTGAGGCCCCTTCATATTGGTGATGATGTCCTTGGGCACCCAAATGGACTGGTTCCAACTCCTTTTCTTCTTCCCAACCTTGTGAGCAATCACCTTGCCATTGGTCTTCTTCTTGATCACATAGGCGGTGCTATTGGTTTTGTTCCTCCGGTTGGTCTTGGTGTAGATGAGAGAACTCTTGATTGTGAGTTTCTTCTTGTTCTTCTCATCTGGAAGCTTCTTCCTTGATTGAGGACACTTGTTGGACTTGTGGCCTTCTTTGTGGCACTTGGAGCAAGTCACGGTGGATCCCTTCTCAAGCTTCTTCACCATATCTTCATGGTTATCTTGAGAAGGTTGGACATTGCTCTCTATGCCTTTGTCCTTCAATCTATACAAGTCCTTCATGAGCCTTTCCACTTCTTGCTTGAGCTCATCATTCTCCTTGGCAATGAGATTATCACATGATTCTACAACAACATTCTCATAGCATTTCTCATTGCAAGGATTAGAGCAAGATTCATCAATTAAATCATTGCAAGCAGTTAAAGCATCTACCCTAGATATTGGAATTGCACAAGAGATAGTTTGCTTCATTTTCAAAGAGTCATTGATATCATTAATGCTCTCAAATTTTAATTTGACCTCTTCATACTCCTTGCTAAGCAATTTGAATTTGCATAATAAATTTTCATAATTTGTAGCAAGAGAAGCATTTAGATCATTGAGAGCAGTAAGGTTTTTAATTTCCTTTGATTGTTTCTTAATGACTTTTTGGTGCTCATGAACTAAGTCAAGAAGTTCATCATTTGAAGGAGAGTCGGAGTCTTCATCACTTACATCGCTATTCATACCTTTTGCCATAAAGCAAGTGTTGGATGATGATCCCATGCGGGTGGTGAATTTCTTATTTGATTCATCACTTGAACATGCAATTGATTCTTCACCACCGTTTACCTATTCACCAAATGTGGCAAATGATTCATGCTTGGGCTTCTTCTCCTTCTTTCCCTTGTTCTTCTTGAACTTCTTCTCAACCTTCATGAGTTGATGGTGAGGCCCATCTTTGAGGAAGACCATATACCTCATTGAGTTGATTTCCTTCAAGCATTTGTTCATCTTCTTTACTTGCTTGTAGAGGTTGGGGTGCATTGGCTCTTTTTCATCATTTGAGGAGTTTCTTGCATCCTCTTCTTCCTCATCACTTGAGCTACCTTTGATGGCCATCTTCTTCAACTTCTTGAGTTGTTTGCATACAAGTGCACTATGCGTTGGTGAAGAAGATGATGCTTTTGTCTTGATGTGATTGCGTAGCTCATGGGTAATCATCTTGTTGAGGGCTTGATTTGGTGTCAAGGTGTTGAGACCTTTCTCATATAGAATTGTGGTCATCAAATCATAGTCCGGCCTTCGAAGTGAGTGAAGGATCTTGCGAATGAGTTCCAAATCTTCAATTTGCTTCACACCTAAGGAATTAATATCATTCATAAGAGTATTCAATCGTGAGTACATAGATTCGGCATTCTCATCATCAAGTTGCTTGAAGCTATTAAGCTTATCAATGAGAACATGATATCTTTCAATAGCAACATCCTTCGTGCCCTCATGATTCTCAATGATAGTTTTCTGTAACTCTTTAGTATTTTCATAAGAATAAACACGATTGAACACATTATCACTAAGAGAAGACAAGATTATGCATTTTGCAGTAACATCATGTTGTTCTCTTGGTGACCATTATTTTTCATCCCCTCACTCACAACTCTCCAAACGTTTAGTCCCGTCGCTTGGAGATGGGCTTGCAATAAAATCTTCCATCGTTGGAAGCCCGTGCCGTCGAACTGTGGAGCGGGTCTAAAAGGATCCATCCTTTCCCCCTAAGAGCTAACTCACTAGGCGCTGAAGCCTATCGATCTAATGAGCCGGTAAACACAAATTTGCCAATGTAATTGGCTTTTGTTGTGAGAGAAGTGAGTCCCGGCTCTGATACCAATTGAAAGCGATCGGGTGCTCTAGCCTAAGAGGGGGAGGGGGTGAATTAGGCACAATTCAAAACCTTAACCTATAGCTCCAACTAGTTTGCACAAAACTTAAACTAAAACAAACTATCTAGATGTGCAACTACGGTTCACCTTAGTGTGAAATCCTCATCTCAAAAGAGTTTAGCATCCTATGGCCAATCCTATCAAGATACTACTCTATGAAAGTAATGGCACAAAAAATAAAATATGAAATGCAGAAGCTTAAAGGAGGGATTAGAGGAAGCAAACTCTCAACTCGAAGATTTATCCCATGGTTCGGATTGCCACAAAGACGCCCCTACATCCACGTTGTTGAAGCACTCACGAAGAGTATTGCTTCCCGGCAATCAAGTTTCTTCCGTGAACACAATCACGGTCACCTTGATCCCGATTTCCACTAAGGGAGATTGCCCACGAAGAAGGGGTCTCCGTCTCGTGCACAAAGTTGTCGACGCCGCTCCACACCAAGCCGGAGGGTCGTAGACTTGACGGCGAGCCACCAAAGCTCCAAGGATAGCCGCCGCACCAAGATACAAGGTTGGTTCACTCTAGAACCACAGCACAAGGATCTAAACCTTGCTTGATCGCTCACTCAAGACTTAACCTAGCACTAACACTTACAATGTTTGTGCTAAGGACTAAGGATTTGATCTCTATGCTTTTGGATGGCTTGGATGTGTTCTTGGATGTGTGTGTGATGTCTTGGGACTCCAGCAAACTCAAAATGGCCGGGGTGAGGCGTATATATAGGCCACCAACTCAAGAGAGCCGTTGCTCCAACGGTCAGTAGAAATCAGCAAACCATCAGTTGAACCGATGCCTCTGCATAGGGTAGCGTCGGTTCAACCGATCACTCAGGCAGAAACTAGCCGTTGGCTTCTCTGACGCTTCTGCAGCTACGTTGGCACCCATTGGTTAAACCAATGCCTTAGTGTCGGTTTAACCAGTGACTCTTGATCATCTTGTAGCCATTGCCCTTGCTGATGTTATGCTCCAATGCTGAAGGCGTGGCTCCTGCACTCTTGACATCGTCTCTGGAACATAGTACGATGATTGCACCGATGCTTGACTTGACACTGTCGGTTCAACCGGTGCTTCACTCTTTCTTCACTTGATCTCCAGAGGCGCTCAGTCTTGCACCAATGCCAGGGTGTCGGATCTTCCGACAACCATCGGATGCACCGATGCTTTAGGCATCAGTTCTTCCAGTGCTACAGGTTTCTGCAAAACTCATCCAATTCAGCGTTTCTTTGAGTTCTTTCTTCGTGTTTTGCTTTGCTTAATCTTTTTACTTCATCCCTGGGATCTAGAAATGTTCACTTAATAAAACCATTAGTCCCATTGATTGCATTGTCATATGATCACCAAAATCACTCAAAATAGTATAAAATCGTGCCATGTTCGTTACAATCCGAACCCCTGGTGGAGTACAACGCCAAACCCAGTGCCGGAGGCATCGCAGTCGACCACGAACTGCCGCTCAAAGTCTGGCATCTACAGGACGGGACCTGTGGAGAGCGCCTGCTTCAACGCCGCGAAAGCCTCCATTGCTTCCGCGGTCTAGGCGAAGGCCTCCTTGCGCAGGAGGCGAGTCAGGGGGCGGCAATGACCCCGAAGACCTAGATGAACTTCCGGTAGTACCCGGTGAGTCCCAAAAATCCGCGAACACCCCGAGCCGAGCAGGGCTCAGGCCAGGACTCCATAGCCTCCACCTTGGTGCTATCCATGGTGATGCCCCCGGGGGAGATGATGTGGCCGAGGTAGGTGACCGAGCTGGCGCGTCGAGGACGAGGCGGATGTGCTGCAGGTGCTCGGACCATGAAGAGTTGTAGATTAGGATATCATCAAAGAAAACAAGCACGAACCGCCGAAGGAGCGACTGCAGGACGTCATTCATGAGAGCCTGGAACGTGGCTAGCGCGTTGGAGAGTCCGAACGGCATGACGAGGAACTCGAAGTGGCCGTGGTGGGTGTGGAACGCTGTCTTCTCCACGTCATCCAAGTGCATGCGCACTTGGTGATAGCCAGAGTGCAAGTCCAGCTTGGTGAAGAACTGGGCGCCATGCAGCTCGTCGACCACCAGGATCGGGAACTTGTCCTTGGAGGTCTTGTCGTTCAGCGCGTGGTAGTCGATGCAGAAGCGCCACGTGCCATCCGCGTTCTTGACCAGCAGCACCGATGCCGAGAACGGAGAGGTGCTGGGCCAAATGATGCCCTGGGGCAGCATCGTGGCACACTGACGCTCGAGCTCATCCTTCTGCAGCTAGGGGTAGCGGTATGGGCGAACTGCTACAGGCGTCGTGCCCGGTAGGAGGTGGATCCTGTGGTCGTAGGGGCAGGACAGAGGGAGCCCGCAGGGCTCGGCGAAGACATTGTCGTACTGCTATAGAAGGATGTCGAGAAGTGGGCACGCGGGGCTGGCCGCCAGGGCGCATAGGCTCGGCTCAAAGATGTCATCGCGAGGGGACCCAATCCCCCCCAGAAGACGCGGTGCCCCTGCCATGTGAATGCCATGCAAAGGTCCTCGAAATCCCAAAGGATCGGGCCGAGGGTCCGCAAGTAGTCGATGCCGAGCACGAGGTCAAACCCGCCAAGGTCGATGCCGAAGCAGCTGATGGTGAAGTCCTCCTTGCCGATGTGCATGGCCACATTGCGGGCCATTGTCCCGCTTGGAACACGATCTCCATTGGTCACCATCACACGCATGCTAGCGCTGGAGGTGGTCAGGCCCAGGCAGTGCATCAGGTGCACATGGATGAAGTTGTGCGTAGAGCCGCTATCGAGGAGGGCTGTGAGGCGGCGACCATGGATGTACACGGGCACCATCATCATGTCCTCCGTGCGGATGCCGGCGATGGTGTGTAGGGAGACCACCGGGGCGGCCTCCTCAGCTAGCTGGGCGTCAGAGTCTTCGGCTCATCGCAGGAAGAAGAGGCGCTGGCACTGGTGCCCGCGGACGTAGGGCTCATCGCAGTTGTAGCAGAGGCCCTGGCGGTGGCGCTCCATTATCTCAGCGGGGGTGAGACAGCAGAACTGTCGTGGGGGTGGCACCGGTAGGGCCGGCGCCAGGGCCGCCGGGGTGGGTAGCGCTGGGCGCGCTGCGTGTGGCACAGCTAGCGGCGACAGGGGCATGCACTGGGGGAGGCGCCCTGCACGCTGCTGTGGAATGGTCGCCGTGGCGGCCGCGCGGCGCTCGAAGGACCGCACCAGGTGCATGGCGGTCTGAAGATCTTGCGGCGCCCGGAGTTCGACGTCGACGCGGATGTGATCCGGAAGGCCACACACGAAGAGGTTGGCCTTCTGGAGTGGGGAGGGCTCCGGCGTGTGGCACACCAGGGCGTTGAAATGCTCCTGATATTCCTGGACGGTGCCATGCCAAGGGAGCCGTGCGAGGTCCGAGAGGCGGTTGCTGCCGACGGCTGGACCAAAGTGCTGGTTGGCGAGCTCCTTGAAGCGTTCCTATGACGGCATGCCCTCATCCTGCTCAAGGGCATAGTACCAGGTCTGCGGCACCCTAGTCATGTGATACGAGGCGAGCCGATTCGAGGCCAGTGTACGCTATCCTCGGAAGAACTGCTCGCAGCGGTGGAGCCAGTTCAGGGGATCGTCGGTGCCGTCGTAGGATGGGAAGTCGATCTTGCTGAAGCAAGGGACGCCCAGGCGCTTGTTGAGGCCGCCGGTCCCCAGCGCGGATGGCCCACCATGGGGAACAAACGGGGGGACGTCGAACGTAGATGGGATCGGCTACGGCGAGTGGGGGAACAGATGCTGGAGGTGCCGTCGACATGGCTAGAGCCGTCAACGAGGAGCTTGCCAGCGAGGTCGACCCATAGCCCGGCATCCCGTAGGGCATGGGGGCCCTAGGGTTTGGTGGCATAGATCAGCGCGCCTCCGCAGAGGAGATGCACTCCTCCATGCGTCTCTCCAAACCGCTGATCAACTTGGTCATCATAGCGGCGAGCTATTCCACCGTAGTCGGCGGCGGTGGTGGCGGCGTTGGGGGGCTCATTCGGTCGCCTGGCATTGCTAATACCAGGTTGATAGGAACGGCGATCCTACCGCGACTGCGAAGGTTGTAGGGATGTGAGAGAGGAGGGCGAGGCTTGGGCAGCCAGCGGCATATGGGCGCCGTGGCTGCGAGGGGGCGGCGCTAGCGGTGGCGGCGAAGCGAGAGCGAGGGAGGGAAGACGAGGGTTTAGGGGCGGCCCCTTGAGGCCAAGCCGAGATTGATACTCAGCCTAATATTTTTTTCATCTAGTGGAGATTATTTAACTTACAAATTATCCCACACTTTAGCAAAGTAAATAAGGCCTAAATGAAATAAGTCACCCTGGCTCTTCTAGCCACTTGTGCGGCGCCCCTGGCGTTGGTACGTGATCCACGCCGGGGCCGTGGGCTGTTGCACCGGCTGCTGCTCTTGGGCCTGGGCCGGCTGCTTCTGGGCCCTAACATCCACACATAACTGGCGGCATAGGCACATCGTCCCACAACTGTGTCCTAGTACCTGAAAAGGTCAAAAAATTGTTAGACATGGAGGTACTATCCAATGTCAAGGCAAAGAGTGATCAAGATTTTGGTAACATCAGAATGCTATGGCAGCTTAGGAAGCTTGGTGTGGTTATCAATATCAAGGACAAGCATACTCACCTCATGAATTTGCTTAATGCTATCAGTAACCTGCATGAGTGCCTCCAGTCTCTATCAATTACTCTTGACGCAACCAGTCACAAGGGGGCTCCACTACTAGAAAATCGGCTTAAGGCACCAGTTGCAAGGAGCCTTTCGTAGAACCGGTACCCCCAAAGTGGTACCAAAGGCTGTGCCTTTGCCTTTGGTACCGGGTAAAACAACCGGTGCCTAAGCCTTCAAAATTCACGCAAAATATTCTCTTTGGTTGGGACTTGAACTCGCGACCGGTTGGTGATACCACCTGGTACCTAAGGCTCGTCTATAGGTACCGGTTGGTGGTACCACCCGGTACTAGTATAAAAGTTACCACCCGGTACCTATGGAGAGCCTTAGGTACCAGTTGATAATACCAACCGATACCTAGGGCTCATTTATAAATTCCATCCACCCCAAAAGTACCGGTATGGAGATGAACCGGTACCTATGTTGGTTCATCTCCGTACCGGTACTTTTTGAGTGGACCTGAGGCTTGTTTTCTAGTAGTGCTCCTAGCAGAGATTCCGGAGACTCTCCTGGGGTTCTGCTTGACAAGAAAATCAAAGAGTATTAGTATCCCAAGGTTCTCGAGTGGCTCTGTATCGGTGGAGACATACACATACTACAGGAGCGGTTTCTTCCACTACTGTTAACCGGCAAAAATACTCCACTTATCAAGTTAACTTTAAGTAACACCTTACTGAGGCAAGACAACCTAGTGGCCCTCGCCAATCTGCGCATGTTACGATGCCTAAAGCTTCGGCACAATAGATACACCGACAACAAACTCACATTCAAGGAGGTTCAATTCAAGAAACTTAGTACTTTCTTGTTGAGGGCTCCAACTGGATTGAAATCAGCTTTGAAGAAGATACAGCAGCTCCAGAGCTCGAGAAGATTGTTTTGTCCTTTGACAAAATAGAGTCCATTGGTGGAGTACATCACCTTAAAAAGTTAGAGGAGCTTGAACTGAACAAATATAAGAGCAGGTATTACTAGGGGCTGAGAACCGGCTGGGATCCGACATGGGGAAGAGAGAGAGCGAGAGCGGGCGGCTGCTGAATCGCCCGCTGCAGCCGGCGGCAAGCGCTCCCGCTCTCACTGCAACACATTCAATGCGGGCGCTACGACCTGATGATGGCGTCCTCCGAGCCGGCTGCCGGCTGCCGGCTGGGACTATAAAACTTGCTCTAAGAGCATGGCCAGTAATTTAGCCGGCTGCCGGCTGAATACATGTGTCAGGTCATATTTAGTCAATAATGCTGCTGACTCATATAGTAACTGGGCTATAGACTGGCTGGGAGGAGAGTTATATTAAATGCACAAGTAATCAATGTTTGCATGTGCCGATGATCTTTTGTGGCATGTGCGCTTGCCGCACGGCAGGCCGTGCCCTGCTGTATGGAGATGGCACACACAGTCCATGGCACACAGGATCGGAAAGGAGGATGATGCGCCTGCTGAGTCACCCGCAACAAGCAGACGCTTTTTCTCGGTTGCCGTGATTCAACCGGGTGACTCATCAACTGCCGGCTCCATTCTCTGTCTTCTCGTCTTACTCCTCCACATAAGATCTTTATGGCGTGGACAATCTCTCAGCTTGCTGACTAGATCTTATAATACTTGTTCTGACAAGGGAAGCAGCAACAGTATAGGCATCACTGACACCACTACCACAAACCGTGCCCCCTCTGCCCCTGCTGATACCTCTGTTGCCAATCCCCCGACCCTTCCATTGAATGCTAGTGCTGCCGCTGTCGTCCTCTCCACCACAACAGGCACTGACCCCCACCACCTCTGCTCCAACTGGTGGTGCTGCCAATCCCTCACCCAGCCTCTGTTTAGTTCCTTTTACATGTAAACGCAAAATTTTTTTACGAAGGAATCTTACCAATTTGAAGTACTAAATGAAGTCTATTTACAAAACTTTTTACACATATGAGTTGTAAATCGCGAGACCAATCTAATGATGCTAATTAATCCATGATTAAGCAATAATTAGCTGATGGTTACTGTAGAATCACTGTTACAAATCATGGATTAAGTAGGTTTATTAGATTCGTCTCGTGATTTACAGCCCATCCATGCAAAAAGTTTTATAAATAGACTTCATTTAGTACTTCAAATTAGCAAGATTCCTTCGCAAAATTTTGCGTTTACGGCTTTTTTGCGTTTACGAGGTGGGACTAAATAGGGCCCCAGTCCCCTGACCACTTCCACTTCTGCTATCGCCAACGACCATGTCCCCTCCAACCTCACAGTCCCTAACCCTGCTCCCTCTCCCACTAATACCACTGCTGACACTGTCAATCCCTCACCCTCTACCCAAACCACCTCCACTAACCACGTGTGCTCATATGATTTGCCGTTCTATGTTCCAATCTACGTGCGTGGTGTACATTTATAATCTGCTTGTGCGTCGACTGAGTGTCTGTGTTTGGTACCTTGTTCTACATTTGTGTCCCTGCACGATGGTTGAGCATAATGGCTGTGTCTATGCTCACAGATTTGGACTTGTGTGGCTTTCCTCTGTATTGACTGTGAGGCATTCATGCTGCATGGTCTGTCATGTAATAAGTGCAATGCTTGTGTGCACATTTGATATTTTGATTTGTTAATGTACTTTATGTATGTGCTACACCAATATACACAGCAGAGTATTATGCATAGCACAATCCGCGTTAGTAAGAATGTAAGGTACGATTCTGAATTCTGAAATCGATATTAGTGGTGTTTGTCCGTACCTCTTCTCGCCGTCCTGGATGCTCCTAATCTCCGTCGCGCTGTGCAGGTTCTCGATTAACCTGCTTGCGACGGCAGCGCACTCGATGAATCTGAATCTTCATGGCAAGGCCTGAACCTGACCCCACACCAATCGCCTGCACCTCTCCCTCCCCTCTCATTCACCCTCCAGGAGCTGCTTGGGGATGCCGCCTTGGAACAAACCCGGAGACTAGAGAGTGAGGTGGCCGCGATCTTCGATCTTCCTTGCCGGAATCCAGGTCGCCGCTGGTACGGTCATGACCCCATTCGCTGCAGCCAGGAATGTTACGGTATGGGCCTGCCTCGGACAGCTCAACTTCACTAGTGAATCAACTTCTGTTGGCTTTGTCTCCAAAAGCAGCTTTACCGGTAGAGAAGAATCTGTTTTCACAAACATTTGGTAAGACATCTTCCCAAATACAGTTAAAAAGGAATGGTAAAACAGCTTCTCAAATTACAGTTAAAAAGCAATGTAACGCTTAGATGGACAGGACAAACACATGTTTCAGCAAATGTTTGAGGAGCTTTATTTGTTTGAAACAAATGAGGCGCTGATGCAATTTCGCGCAAAACTTACAGTTGACCACGTACACCTGAAAGCTCTATGAATTCACGCAAAAGGCAAGGCAATCTGACAGCAGAAACAATTTGTTTAAGATAGCAGAGTTGCATAGACATATTGTAAAATGGAGAGGGCTTTTGCCTCGATACAGTACACGCATGCTGGGAATGGCTGACTTGACACATGAGAAGAATCATGAACGGGCGAAGGTAACGACACAAGTATTATATACAAAAAGAATAGTAAAACCGAATATTAGCTCTATCACTTGTAGCTTACCGGTTCTAGCCTCAGGGAACAATAATCCACGATGAGACCAATATGCTTTATCAGCAATATCAGCTATCTTCTACTGAGTGAATGAGCTTTTCAGCATTCCTGCAAGAGATAATTCGAAAAAATCGCATCTGGGGACTGAATTTTGTTCAAGGGTCTACATGTACATATATTCGACCATAATGAAGTTTCTTTTGGACATAAAGTATTAGCTTCAGCAAGATTTTGTAACCAGTGGATACAAATCTGTCAGAAGCTAAGTTTTCTAGTACAAACCTCCATGCATGATACTGATGTCACGGATCAGAATACTGCTACCTTAGCTCCAATCTGTTAGGTTCAAGACTGTTACCAAGTATCAGCATCTGCCTATAAAGACTACACCAAGGATCAGCCTATTCTTTTAAACGTATATCCAAACAATTAGCATGATCATGTCACGGACCTGAAAATCAACCTGAATACACTACCATGGTCCAACGGTAAACAAACCTCATAAGAAACAGCATATTCATATAAACTTTATGTAGGCAGAACTTTTTTACAAGACTTATACATTCTACCATGTACAACAGCATATTAGTATTCTTTTATCCAAAATACTTTTTCTATGAGTTTTCTATTGCCATGCTGCTATGTGTATCAGTCATAATGTTGCACTACTATAAAAAACATGTTATTTAACCATTTTGAAGGTATTACAAAGGATTAAAAAATATGCATGTCTATTATATTTTTGAAGCCGCAAAAACCAATTAATCTTTTACGGTTGGCAAAATTATATTTAGGGGATGAGATAAAAAGAAAACATTGAACTAGAAACAGGAACTAGAAGTTACGCATTACAATCTGACTCTTGACTTCCGTATGCATAGGACGGAGTATGGACAGAGCATAAGCAATTACCAATTTACAATCACTGGAAGCATGTGAATAAACAGATAGGTGGCCGAAAATTTTAAACATCTCATGATTGTCCTTAAAGATTAGCTGAAGCAAGTAAGCACCTAAGCATTCTGAAAGATTTCCAGTTATATTTAAAACATTGTTTGAAGCTTCGTTTTTTATTTTATTTTTGTTTGCTTAGGCGTGCAAACCATTTCTGTAGATTCCCTTACTGAAAGATGTACAACATCCTCAGTGAATGCACAAGAAACAAGGGCTGATCATGTAAAGCTCCATGGCAATCAACTGTCATGAACAACAGAACTCTCTAATAATAAACCATGCACACTTAACAAGAAAGAGCCGTTCAGAGACAAATCATATAACAAACAAGTAGATCACACAGAAGGGAGCAAAACATATTTCAGATGTGGACTGGCAATTAAAAAGCTGTATGCTTGAACAAGGATCCCAATGCAGTTTTTCAACAAGATAGGCTACTATATATTGTAATAACTACCAACAGATCACGGCATGACTTTAGCTGCCGTCCGGGTGCAACAAATTCAGGGATGATGGCACTAACCAAATAACACCAGTGCATATAGCTTACTTCAAACATAATATAGATAGACCATTTAGGTATATGAATATAATATCTGAACCAATTTAATCCCAATCTGAGTTAGTTTCAGCACCTAATAATGGATTTTCGACCCAAAGGGCATGCAACACATTACTTGTGGTTCACTGTTCTGCTGCAGTCTTTGTCATTTTAAACTTGGGACCGAAGATAGTGTGAACATATACTACCTTATTCTCAAAAAGTATCCAGGGCAATATATGGAATGAGGACTGTTTTTCAGGGCTCAACTGCTCAAGTTCAAGTGCATACAGACAAGTGAAACTTTCCAGTGCCTCCGTCTAGTGTGTCCAGCCATCAACATGACATTAATTTTCTACCACCGGGTGGTATGAAGGGCAACAAAAGGGTAGAGCAACACAAAAAAAGTACAACATTAGCTACGGGATATTAAACAATTGTTCTCATATATTACTAGTTAATAGCACGGAAGAAGACTGATGGCATGGTCATGTCATCAGATCATCATCGCATATAGCGCAGCTGGACTAATGAATCAACACCATCTGACGGATAAAAATTGTAGTAGGGAGCGATGGAACTAAACATAGTAGAACATTCCATATTATGGTTCATGATTACTGGCACTTACCGGTTCATCCTAACTTATTAGGACACAGATACTCCATGAGACATGGCACACACTGGCCCTCCAAACAAATTAGACAGGACACTAACCAACAACTTCTCCAGTACTGATAGATACAGATTGATAAGGGACAAACATCATTGGCAGCAGTGGAGAGTGGAGACCTCAGTTTAAAGGCTGGGCAACGTCAGTCTTGCAACCAGCATCGTCATACTCCTTAAGCAGGCCTCATCAATTGCTTGCTGAAATTGGTCTGTCGGGCCGGCGGCGGCTGCAGGGACGATGACGAGCTCATTCTTCTCCAACTTCTCCCGAACAGAGGCCTGGAACTCGAAGAACTCGTCCTGCGAGGCCTGCAGCCACTCGATCTCCTCCTGCAAGCGCTCCAGCAACTTGGGGTCGCGGGTCCTGTAGTCGGCGAGACTAGGGACGGGGTCGGCCTCCCTCGTCAGCGCCAGCAGCCAGCGGAGGTAATCCTCCGGCATCTCCACCAACTCCTCCGCCGATGCCTCCTCGCTGCCGCCGCCGGCAGCAGCCCCCGCCGCAGCATCGGGGTCGGCAGCAGCAGCTGGCGCTCCTCTGCCGGCGCACTCCCGCGGCCGGCGGCGCTGGAATTCTTCACGAGGTCCTCCTTGCCGGCCATCGCTGCTGGGGCTGATCCCATCCGCTGCGCTAGAAGAGGGATTGCGACGGCAGGCGCGGTCCGATTTTTTTTTTTTGGTGGAGGCGAGGTCCGATTCAGGTGAGCGGGGTTTTTTTTACATTTTTATCACTATAACAAAGGTCACTCGCTCAGCTTTTATATATTTAGCACTATTGTAGCTGCAGCTTTTACATTTTTACTATTTTAGCTAATGTGGCACTCCATGACAACCTGACATGGTGGCGCTGAGTCAGCAAGCTCATGCGAAATGTCCTTGCTGCCTCTCGTCTCCTTCTCTTCTCCCTTTCCGACAGCCGGGTCCCACAGCTTCTCCCACTGCCAGGTGGGTCCCCGTCATCAGCATCATCCTCCACCTCCGGTGCCTGCCCTATTTGTATGTTGTACTACTAGATTGCAGTAGTTGCAGCCTGAATTGCAATGGATGTAGTGCAGATTCATTTCGTTCAGACTAATTGTATGTTAACTCCTATGAACAGAATGATTTGATCATATGTTAACTCTGAATCGTTGCTAGAAATGAGCAGAATGATGTTCAACATCCTAGATACATCCTACATAGATCACTAAGATGTGTTCAAAAAAAAAACCCGTGATCAGAAAAGGTTCAGGTTTCAGTTGAAGTTTAAGTTAAGTTTTAGGTTCAGTGGTTCAGCTAAGTTTCTTAGTGATCAAGTTCAGTCTAGTGATCTTTTTCCTAAACTGAATGTGTCTAATGATTATATTTATAAACTGAATCTGTCTGAACTGAATGAGACTGAAGTTGAGCCATGTCGTCTACATCTGAAGCATCAGAAGATGGTGATAAAGGTAACTTCTGTTCACTGCTCAATGCATATTACTTCTTCTGTATATTGGACATATTACTTCTTGTGTTAACTGATATAGTGATCACTGAACACGATTTTTTTTAGTATTGCTTTCTCTGTCTTGTTTGCCAAATGGCTGACTATTTTTTCCTCTACTCATGTCAGTGAACAGATTTAGCAAGGGTATCATACTTTTTTTCCTTTCGCTCATGACAGTGGTGGATTACTTTTGCAGGCATACTTGTAGATGACCAAATATTCATCCCAGGGAACACATACAAGATATGGCTGGCCGATGCAACAAGCGTTGTATCCAAAAGGCCTCGAGTAAAAACTGTATGTTACAGATAATTTTTTATTGAATCTTTCTTTCCTGTCATGTACTAGATGTGGATCGATTATTATTTAAATGGCTTTGCAGAAATTTAATCTGCTTGGAACATACAAATTAAATGACCTGATGAACATGCCACCCGTGGAATATAGTGCAATTGAACTATATTCAAATACTATCATGTATTCTATTTGGTGATATAAATATACTAGATTCTTACGGCACAAATGATTTATTTGCCTGTGATTTATTTGCATCCATAAATGATTCTTTCATGTGTACCACAAATTAATACACAAAGATCAATTTCACATATTTGATCACCACGTTTCATGGACCTAGGCATGTATTAAATAACTTGCAGACAACCACACAGACACACCATTGTACAGGTTGTCTGCTCTATCGTCTGCGTGCGATATTCTAGACACATACAGACAGCAACTCTAACCATTGTGCTTGCCCTAAAGATGCAGTAGGGGTCGAAATGTAGAGGTTATTACTAGAGTTAAGTACAAAAATCAAGCCTTGAAAAGTTGGGGCTAGCCCCTACTCAAGGATGTAGAGGCTTGAAGTAGGGATTGTTGCTGGAGATGCTCTCATGAGTGCTAAATCAAAGATAGGCTTGTTCAATATGTAACAAAGATAAATTACAGCGTACGGACATGTGCAATGAATTTATCCATGTGGAGCACCAGGTAGAGGGACCTTATAGTTGATTATTGTCTGTCTCTAGACCAATAGTTAGAAGCGATAGTGATAGGATCTTTAGTGGTGGGAGATAGATGCTAGATGAACGCTGTGGCGAAACCAGAGCCATGGAAGCTCTTAAAATAGGGACGTTCTTGTTGGCGGCTCGAATAATAAATTTATGCTAGATGAACGGTGACGAAACCACAGACATTGAAAGCTCTTAAATAGGGATGTTCCTGTTGGCAGCTCGAACAATAATTATAGTGATTGGTACACATCATTGACCAACAGTGCTCGAAGCCCACTCATGAGGCAAGCTGAGAACTCGTCTTTATGGTGCACATACCGAAGCCGTGTTTGGTTGCAAAATTTCAAATTCCAATTTTTTTTTCGGCATCTGTATGGAGACTTAAATCCAGATGAAATAAAAAACACATTGCGACTGCTGTCTGTAAATGGCGAGACGAATCTAATGAACCTAATTATGCTGTAATTAGATGCTAAATTGCTACAGTAATGCTATAGTACATAACCTCTAATGACGGATTAATTAGACTCATTAGATTCGTCTCGCGATTTACAGATGAGTTCTGTAATTATTTTTGTAATTAGTCTATGTTTAGTACTTAAAATATAGAAAGATGTCTTTTGGCAACCAAACACGGTCCGAGTCCAATTTGATGTCCATCCAATCAGTGCCACAACGAATGAATCTAGTCAAACAAAGTTGGTGGCCGGCCGGTACTCGTTGTCATGGTACCTGACCTTCTCCATTGCCATCCATCTATCGAGAGACTAAAGTATAATCCGAGTCACATCAAAGAGATTTCTATTATTTAGAAGTATTAAATTAAGTCTAATTACAAAACTAATTGTAGAATCTTAAATTAATTCGCGAGAGGAAACTAATGAAATATATTAATCCATCATTAGTCGATGGTTACTATAGCATTACTGTAGAAAATTATGAATTAACTACTCATTAAATTTAGGAACAAATCCAATTTACTCCCCTCAACTTGTCAAAGAGTCCGAAAATCCTCAACTTGAAAACCAGAAATTTCAAACTCTCAATTCTCAAAACCGGGCAAAATGCCCCCTGCACTATCACCCTGTTCGATGGGCTAGAGCGGCTGATTTATGTGAGGGAAGAGTACTGTAGCGCATGATTGCTGTAGCAGATGTTTACTGTTGCAAAAGGTTACTGTAGAGTCCCAAATACCGAGAATCTGACCATGTGTGGTGATACTGTAGCAACGGTGGTACTGTAGCGCTGG
The DNA here is from genome assembly GCF_016808335.1 of Panicum virgatum. Taxonomy (NCBI): domain Eukaryota; kingdom Viridiplantae; phylum Streptophyta; class Magnoliopsida; order Poales; family Poaceae; genus Panicum; species Panicum virgatum. The sequence goes on from NC_053143.1 coordinate 44,107,462, forward strand.
TCCGGCTGGACAAGCCAATCGAACAGGGTGTATATGAAAGTGATTTTACTACTTGACGTGGCATATGAACCCCACATGATGTCAGGTCACATGGTAGTAGGCCCCACGTGTCAGCCTCATATCTGCTTCCCTTCTTCCTCCTATTGTGTACAGGGAAGGGAGCGCTCGCGTGCATCTGGTGGTGGTGGAGGTCATCCTGGTCGGCGGAGCAAGCGGTGCAGCGGATCTCGCGCTCAACGGCAGAGCGGGTGGGGTGGCGGCGGAACTTGCGCGCAGCTGGCGGATCTCGCGTGCGGCGGCCGAGCTCACAGCAGAGCGGGCGCGCGACGCCAAAGCTTGTGGTGGAATGGGCCCGCGGTGGCGGAGCTCACGGCGGAGCAGGCCGGCGGCGGCGCGAGCGGGTGCGCAACGGCTCGCCTCCCCGCCCGCGCGTAGGCTCCCCGAGCAGCTGGTGTCGACGCTCCTCAAGGTTGCATCCGGCGCGCCGCCTCGTGTCGCAGTGGAGCAGGCCGGCGGCAGCGGGCAGGCGTGGCGAAACAGGCTGGCGATGGCGAAGCGGGCGCGCTACGACGGATTGCGGGCCTCTCGCGTGCGTCCGTGGGCGGATGAGGGCAGATGGGCGGCGGAAGGGGCAACGGCGGCGGAGAGGAAGGAGAGATGGAGAGAGAGAGCAAGGAGGGAGAGATGATACTGACAGGTTGGGCCCACTGCCTGTGAACTGACATGTGGGGTCCATATGCCGCAACATCTAGTAAAACCACCTTCAAATAGTGCAGGAGGGTATTTGTCCAGTTTTGAGAGCTGAGGGTGTAAAATTTCTGGTTTTGAGTTGAGGGGGGATTTTCGGACTCCTTGACAAGTTGAGGGGGTAAAATGGACTTGTTTCTTAAATTTATCTAGTGAATTAGCACCCATCTGTACAAAAAAATTTATAATAGATTTTATTCAACATTTCTAAATGATAATATTTTTTTAACGTGACAGGGACTAAGTTTAGTTGGGGGAACCAAACTTAACGATTAGTCAAATAAATTGTATGATAGGAATTAATGAGTATGGAGCTGACCATGCCCAATTTCATTTATTTATTAATAGCTACTATATGCATAAATGCTCGTCGTCCATAACCCCAAATAGAAAACACCATGTACCGGTACCTCATACATGCTGGTCTATAAATAGAAAGCTAGGCTAACGATGTATGTACCTCAGCCAGCCAGCGAGCAAAGGGTCTCCTCCTGACCTCAAGGTAGTGGTGCTGTATCCTTCAATTAGCACATGTAGCTAGAGTGACTACTCGCCTTAGCTTTTTTTTTACAGTAATCCATGCACAAACAAATAATCTAATCACATGTAGATATCCATGCAAAAACTTAATTATTATCCTTTCAGAACGGTAATGATGATTTTTAGTGTCGTGACCAAGCATGATCTTCTAGCAGTTTCTTGGCAGCTCGGAAGAAGAAAGTTTGCATTGGGAGAGCGGAGAGGCAGCATGTGGAGGCTGAAGGTGGCCGAGGGCGGCGGCCCGTGGCTGAGATCCACGAACAACTTCGTCGGGCGCTCGTTTTGGGAGTTCGACCCTGACCTCGGCACGCCGGAGGAGCGCGCCGAGGTGGAGAGGGTGCGTCGGGAGTTCACGGAGCGCCGTTTCGACCGGAGGGAGCCTGCTGACCTCCTCGTGCGCATGCAGGTAACACCACGTCGTCGATCTCTCTATCGTATCTTCAACTTGTGCATGCATGATGATGTTCCTTGGTTCTGTTTGGATCTTTAGACTTTGGGCTAATTTGAGGACTAAAATTTAGCTTTTCAATTAGCCCTCTAAAGTTTAGCTCCTAGAGTTGGTTGAATCCATGGACTAATTTGAGGACTAAAGTAGTATATCCCAATCATTAGCTCTACCTTCCATGCACGGGGATGATTGGGTGAGGTAATAAAAAGTGATTTTTTGGTGGGACCCATATATGCAGAAATAGTCCCAATTAGCACCTTTTGTAGAGACTAATTTAATTACTTTAGCCCTAAATAGTCTCACATGTTTGAATCCTTTGGGGCTAAAGATGAGGGCCTAATTTTTAGCTCCTTGATCCGAACAGGCCCATTGTTGTCATGAAACAAAAAAACTGACGCATGCATGATTTTGCAGCACGCCAAGGAAAACCAGGTTCACCGACGACGCCATCTGCCGCCCCAAGCCAAGCTCGAAGAAGATGTGGTGATGACCGAAGGCATTGTGGTCGACTCCTTGAGGCGAGCGCTGGATCAGTTCTCTTCCGTGCAAGCGAGAGACGGCCATTGGCCTGGCGGTTACAGCGGGGTCATGTTCATTTTGCCTGGCATGGTACACTCGCCCACATGCATGTGTTTGGAGCTGCTTCCCCGTCGCTAGCTTGTCTAATGAATTGAGCCATGTGCTTACTACAGATATTTGCTATGCATGTCACTGGATCACTCAATGCTGTTGTGTCGGGGGAACATCGCCGTGAGATACTCCGCTTCATCTACAACCATCAGGCATGGCAAAATTCACATCTCCCGACTGTGTCCGGACATTAGGGGCGCAAATGAGTGATTTTTAGGGGCACCTTCAATTCTTATTAGTTCAAAATTTTGTACTATTTTTCTAAAATAGGATCTCACTTTGAAAAAATAGTATTTGTACTATTTTTCTAAAATGGGATCTCACTTTGAAAAAATAGTACAAAATTTTGAACTAAAAATGGTTGGAGGTGCACCTAAGGGTCATCTATTTTCACCCCTACCGGACAACATATATGCATGTTGAAGGCCTTGAAAAAAGAATCTTTTTCCTTTGCTGCTCTAGTTAGATATAGCAACGACCTGTATTTTAGTTTCTGTTTTTAGATAGTATGTATCTTTCTGTTTCTTCACGGAACTTAATTATTTTTTTTACCTTTTTGGTTCCTCATGCAAACTAGAAATAACCAAGGCCTTAACTATATATATAGGCAAAGAATTCATGTTGGAAATAAATGAAAATTGTGTAGAACGAAGACGGTGGATGGGGCACGGATGTCCGGTGCTCAAGCACCATGTTTGGAACATGCACAAACTACGTCACCTTGAGGCTGCTTGGCGAGGAGCCAAATGATGACAAGTTGGCTAAAGGGCGTGATTGGATTTTGTCCCGTGGTGGTGCAACTTTAATACCCGAATGGGGGAAAATATGGCTGTCGGTAAGAGTCCTCTCTCTCTCTCTCTCTCTCTCTCTCTCTCTCTCTCTCTCTCTCTCTCTCTCTCTCTCTCTCTCCACATCAGTGCTCAGCAGCGTCAAACTCTCTAATACTGGTAGTATGTTAAAGGTGCTTGGTGTGTATGATTGGTCTGGAAACAACCCAATTTTCCCGGAACTATGGGTCGCTCCAAAGTTTCTTCCATTTCATCCAGGTACAACTCGCATCTTGTAGTATGTTAAAGGTGAAGTAGGAACGTGTGTGTTTGTCATGGATGTGCATTGAGAGGTCTAAACTGCAATCGTTACTGTACAGGGAGACTCTGGTGCTTGTGCCGTATGCTTTATCAGCCAGTAGCTGTTCTTTACGGCAAGAGGTTTGTTGGACAACTTACACCAACTATACTAGCGCTAAGAGAAGAGATCTATAACACTGCGTACGACAAGATTGACTGGAACGAAGCTCGCAGTGCCTGTGCAAAGGTTTGTTGCATTGACCGGATTATTCCTATTTTCTGTTGTCCAATAATACAGCTCTCTCCCATCGTCATCTGAAATGGCAAGCGAATTGAAGCCACCACCGACACTACTTCGATCCGCCATCTGTCGCGTGGGAAATTATTGGCTGAACTGACTAGGTCTATTAATTGCGCTAGGCCTATTAGCTTTAGGATAAGGACGATAATATCGGCGTTTACGTCCCCTTTACTTAAGGAGGAAGAGATGTAGATCAAAGACGAGCAAGAAGTAAATAACTCAGGTTAATAGAAGATTGCTCTCCTACATGCATGCATGCAAATGAAGTGAAATTGAAGATATCATCCCAAATGCAAGAAAATTTGGAATAATAAATAAATCTAAAACCGGGCATGTAGATGAAATTCTGTTTTTTCTTTTTACAAGAAGATCTAGAAAATAAGACAGCACTTGTCACTATTTAGATGATATTTTGTTTAGAGTATCTTTTATCAAGCTAAGATGGTCATAATAAACACAATAGTATAGTCAGAATTTAATTTTGTTCATACGCTTGGTTTATGAACTACCTTTTTTTTCCTTCAAAATTTTGAATTCTCATGTACCTATCAAACATCACTCTTCGTTCCAATATTGTCTATGCAGCAATAATGGGAGAGCCTGCGTCTAGGCAGCAGCACTCCCAGTTTATGCGCGTTATGACTAGATTGCCCCAATGGCCCGGCCTTGATGGGTACTACTTCCGTTCCAAATTGTAGTTCGTTTGACTTTTTTGACTCTAAATTTGACCAATTGTCTTATTCAAAAAATTATGCAAATATTGCCAAATTTAAGTCATTCTTAAAGATATTGTATTAATAAAATTAAAACAACTCACAACAAAAAAAGTGATACTTTGCACAAAATTTTGAATAAGGCGAACGGTCAAATTTAAAGTCAAAATAGTCAAACGATCTATAATTTGAAATAGAGGCAGTAGATAGGTAGTAGGGGCACTGTTTGGTAGGTACGCTCGTTCTTGCCTCCCGAAAAGCAAGGCAATACCTTGCATGCACAGGCCGGCCCTGAGCCCCTGAGGCAGCTCGTCCGTGACCCAATCGCCTGCTCCCGTTACTCAGCTAGGCAAGGCAAGTAGGCAAGCCTCAGCAAGGAAACCAGGGGCTTCCCAGTGAACTGTGAAAATCTAGGTCATTCCTGGATGTGTCGGTTACATCTTGATTAACGTAATCGCTCACCTACAGGCAGCAATACGATAAAAAAAATCCCCTCTGCTGTCTGCTCTGAAAAAACAATACGTGAACAGTCGTTTTTACTGGGAGGAATTAATTTGTTGATTTGTTGAAGTAATTAATTATCTGTCCCATTCCTTTTTTTGTCATTTCAGGAGGACGTCCTCTGTCCACGCGGAATGTTGCAGAATGTGATCTGGACTTCACTATCCAAGGGTGTGGAGCCACTGTTGAGTAGTTGGCCTGTCAACAAGCTGAGGGAGAGAGCTCTGAGCAATCTCATGGAGCATATCCATTACGAAGATGAGAACACAAACTATATCTGTGTAGATGCTGTAAGCAAGGTAATAGCTTCCGTGGAAATTGAGGCTCCATTACGTAATTATCTTAACAAAATGCAATAAGGGCGGTTTTGCTTTATTTTTTGTGCTCTTGTGTTGGTCTTGGTGTTTTTATTGGTTTACTGATTCGCGATTTCCTAAGAATTGAGTTAGTTAAGTCAAAAGAGAAAGAAGTCTCGTTAATCTCTTCATACTCGTTCCCTAGATGCTAGGAAGACGAAGACTCTCCTCGGTGAGGAGAGGCTTTCTCGGAAGTAGGTATTTTCAGTTGTATATATAATGGTTCTCACTAATTAATCACAAAGTGCAGTGTGGAATTTTACAAAAGAAGTGCAATGTGGGCTGGTGCTTGTTGCTAGCTAATATTAGCTCATTTGTTATTGTTATCTAGCCTCTAAACATGGTCTGCTGCTGGGTAGAAGATCCGAATTCTGATGCTTTCAAGCGTCACCTTGCGAGGATACCTGACTTCTTGTGGCTCGAAGAAGATGGCATGACATCACTGGTACAAATAACTCTTCTCACGAACTTTATATCGACCTTGGTAAAAGTATAATGTTCACATTTTTTGTATCCTTCTTTTATATTTTTGCCTAAAATTATAATGGAGAGTCGGGGGCACCAATGACCTTTGATGTGCCCGCCCTTGAAGAATGAGGATGGCGGCGTCACCAGCCTCGAGAAAGGATGGCAATGTATTGGGAAAAACTAAACAAAGAGGGAATGATATGCATGGGGATGTGGGCTAGAGACAAGGGATGTAGCAGTGGTAATTTTGTCCATACAGAAATATTAAAGCTTGGATCTGAGCCCAAAAGTATCATAGATATAAAAATTGGCAAATCCCACTTATAGAATGAATTGTAATGGAATTGTTCCAAATAGTTGTATTGTAAGGTAGAGATCTTTTCAAATATTTGCAAAGGCATTCGACTTTAGGTATACATACATGGAACTAATCTATATGTATAATTTGAGTCTGACTTTTGATTGGGGTTGGGGCCGACATGTATGCCTAGCCTCACTAATCTAAATGAAGTAGCTCACTGTCATACTGAGTCTCCCCAACACATTAATAAAAGTTTTAGGTGTGAACTCGAGATTTTAGTTTTATTATCCACCTTTTGACATTAGGTTCTCACGTAGATCTGGCCACACCAATCCGCACAAGGTAGCTTATTGTGGGAGGGAGTAATAGACATCGGCTTATATTTATTGCATCTTGTGGCCTAAAGAACCTGCAGGGATGCTTAATCTCTACCATTTTTTTTGCAAGCATGGATAGGCTCTAGCAACATCGAATGGGCAAGTAGGGTTGGTATTTATAGCTCAACCCTCCAACTAGCCATTTGCCCAACCGATATCAATGTTTCTCTTATGCCGGCCGATGTGGCGTGAAATTCACACAATGCTGGATAAATATGTTTTGTGCATCATTTCAAATTCGTCATTGAACTCCCGATCAAAAGATAAAATCTAAGAGTAGATTTGAAAGATATATAGTCAAATCCATGGACCCCTCCTTCTTTGAGTAATAATCAACACAAAAATCAATAGTCCAGCATGAAAAACCTCTATGCTCCCTATCAAACAGCATGTAAACAAAGCACTATTAAACTCTTCGCATTCTCTGTATAGCTCATAAAGTTCATATCGCCCCCGCGTGTGTAGTTTTGTTTAGTACCGCGCACCATTCCTTGGTTGTCCGGCCAGCCTGTACACTTTACAAAACCTTAGCCTTGTCTTCAACTACATTTCTTTGTCACATATACGGTAGATCTTCTCTAAGTTCATACTTCTTCACTATTCAATACTACCGAATTTAATGTCCATAATAGATTGGAAATATTTAAGGTGCACTGAGATTCTAAGACGGGTTTTGCTAATCTCAGAAAGTGATTCGGACATTTTATCATGATAGGTATATGATGGCTGTAACAGCTGGGAAACTTCATTCATAATTCAAGCATTTTGCGCTACTGATCTTGTAAATGAGTATGGTGCAACTGTCCAAAGAGCCCATGACTTCTTGAAACATTCCCAGGTTTTCTTTTCTCTCTAAAGCATCTATCATACAAAAGTAATCGTTCTTCTATAAACGATCTAATAACACAACATGCTTGGTCTTGCTTGATGAAGCTTATGTGGAATCATCCTGGTGACCTAAGTTACTGGCATCGTCATATAACAAAGGGTTCATGGGCTCATTCAACTGCAGACAATGGATGGGGTGTATCTGATAATACCGGAGAAGCACTCAAGGTCATATCTTCATGTTCACATTTTACATCTTGATGGACACAAGTGGTGAATATAAACATAACCTTATTCTTGTTCACATTTTACATCTGATAATAAGGATAAAAAAATGTAACCTTAATTGATTAGTGTCTGTGGCGTCTAGCACACTAACCAAACGGGCAAACACTCATCTTGGTTTGTTGTTCATCCCAAGTTCTCCAATTTGTAATTATAGAAAATCATTACTACATAATTTTTTTCCAGGCTACACTCTTACTATCAATGATGAAGAGCAGCATTGTTGGTGATCCAATACAGAGAGATAGGTTGCATGATGCTGTTGATTTCCTTCTATCAATTATGGTAAGGAATGATGGATTAATTTTGCTAACGTAATGTCATCAGACATAATTTTGTAATCTCCTAACATTCTTCATTCACACCCATGAAAATTGTTACATTGCATGCCAAAATGTACATATGTGCATGGCATGAAAATTGTCCATGTTGCAATTTGGGAACACTGCGACAAATTGTATCTTTCCTGCCATACTTCAAGGAATATTCAGATGAAGAATTTATCTGCACCCAGCAGTGAAATTCTGCCCATGCTGATCAGAAATTATCTATTCAGTAATAGTTGCAGTAATTATCACTAAAAAATTTGTTGGGTAATTATTGTTCAACAATATTGTCTGCTAGGTGTAGAATTGTTGCTACACCTAAATAATCAAAGTTTGATGAATTAGGCTATAAATCTGAAAGTAATTAATGCAGATAATCTGCACAACTCTTTACTGAACTAATGCTAAAAAACTCTTTACTGAATTCTCGATAGCTAAACTATAAACTTTACTGAAACTACTATTGTTACTATATCATTCTTTCATGACTCTCTAGTCTCTTTTTCATGTGTCGCCACAGTTCTAAGCTGCAAAGATTAATGGTTAATTGTTTTTACATGTAGAACAAAGATGGTTCCTTTTCAACGTACGAATGTGAAAGAACTTATTCCTGGTTAGAGGTAAGTTTTGTATATTACGTTGCAACATTACAGCAGAGCATCTTACTCTCTAACCACTATGCTTTTCTTTTTCTTCTGTGGAGAACAACTGATCGATGCCTACTTTGAACAGCTAATGCCTTTCCTGATTTCGTTCTCGATTGTTCCCTCCATAGGATGTTGTAACTTGTCAACGTAACGTAACTAATCAATTCAGTCACCTATTCGGTCATGGTCAGTCTAGACTTTGATTCTGTAAGCTGCCAATACTCAACAGACCACAACTGTTATACATTTATATGTTACGTCCATATATAATAGGGATCTAGTTTTTTCAAGGTAATGTATAGTACTTCATGTTATTAATGGCACTGGTTAATTGATTTATTCTCTCTCCCTTGCTTCTCTCTCTATCTCTTCCTATCTGCTTGTCCCGTCTTCTCTCTCTGTGCGCTGGGCCACATGCCAGCAACGGTTGTCCACATCATGGTGAGGAGTAGTGATTAGGGAATCCCAGGCCGGGAATGTAAGTAGGTATAGGAATGTACTACCTCTATTCCAAATTATAGCTCGTTTGACTTTTTAAACTTCAAGTTTGACCATTTCTCTTATTCAAAAAACTTGTACAAACATATTCAAATTTAAGTTATTTTTGAAGAACTTCCATTAATAAAGAAAGATATAACAAAAAATATGATATTTTGCTAAATTATTTAAATAAGACGAGTGGTCAAACTTGGGATCAAAAAGTCAAACGAGCTATAATTTGAAACGGAGGGAGTATGTAGGACTCGGAATGCCAGTAACGGTTGTTCATGTCATGGTGAGAACTAGGAATGTAAGTAGGTATTACCTCCATGCCCTTTTATAAGGCGTGATTTGATTTGGCACGGTCTTCTAAGCTCTACTTTGACCATAAATTTTTCTTTTAATATATTTTGTTACTACACATAAAACCATAATCATAAGGATGTATTTTGAAGTACAAACCTGATGGTACTACTTTTGTATTTAAACTCATATATTTTTAAAATGATTGCTAGTCAAATGTTTTAAAGTTTGAATTCTAAAATATGTGCACGCCTTATAAATGGGAATCGAGAGAGTATCTAATTGTATTTTATGGGTCAGATGATTAATTACTATGCATGCAACTCTAGTTCATTTCTCCTCCAAAATTTGTTCTATGAAATGTTCTAATTTCTTTTTATCAAGTTCTTGGGTCCGCTATTGGCTTAAAGAACTTATGACTTTCATCTCTGACGAATAGTTTTGGCATGTGCAGCTAGAGAGAGAGAGAGAGAGAGAGAGAGAGAGAGAGAGAGAGAGAGAGAGAGAGAGAGAGAGAGAGACTTTCTTGCTCTTTAGTGATCATTCTCCTCTACATACAAAGACGAGTTGCCTAACCGTCATGAATTGATTGATAGAAATCGAAATCTATTTGAAGAATTTGATATCTAGGTTCTTTATCAGTTTAGCAAACTTAATGGAAAAAAGGAAATGCCTGTGTTTATATATATATGCATTGAAAGGAGTCGCATATAGCCTATGGGTGAATTATGTAGCTTAAAACTTTATTCTACAACTTTCACTATTTTGCATCAAAGTAAACTAGATCATGCAATCCAAATGTGCATATAGTTAGTCCAATCACGATCTATATGGATGTCGGAGAAGAAACAATCCAATCGGGAATTGATAACTAAAATCCGGAACACTGACACACATAAACCACTTACAACGCAACTCAATGCAACAGATACAATCAATACATAATCTCGAGGCAAATCTTATCATAGTCCATAGATTGTTACAAAGAATATAGTACCATTAGTCCACAGCAAACACAACAAAATAGATCAATAGAACAACAGATATTGATTTTTAATCATTATACAATATGACGAAGCACCAAAATTAGAGATTGTAAAGGGAAAAAGAAATAAAATAATGGCCAAACCCGTCCGGTGATCTGGGCTACCATGCACATGCATGCCGACAATCAGGCCACACGCGCGCGCACAACTCTTGCACACTACGCCAGCAGCCAGCAGGCCATTTTTTCGCTGTAAAAATGGAATCAGTTAGGATACATGGAATTTCCTGATCCCGTTTTCACCCCATACTAGTCCTAGAATAGTCCAAGATCATTGAGATCATCCTGGCTGCTGTGCAGGGTCCCAATCCCACCAACACGACGTCTTTTGCCGGGATCAGTGCTTCCAAGGGGTCAGAGCAGCCCCTTAAATAGGTCTTGTTCGGTTAGGAAGGATTTGAAGGGGTTGGAGGGATTTGGAGGGATTAATCCTCTACAAGTCAAAATCACTCTCAATCCCATCCAATCCCCCTCAACCCCCTTGGGGATTGAAATAACTGAATAAGCCTATTGTAGCTCAATCTGCTATTGCTGCCTCAGGAGTTGAAATCGGGTGGCAGTATGAGCTTGGCGGCGGCGCTGCATGAGGGTGGTAACACAAAGAGATGAAGCTATTCACGCAACCACTAACGCCCATACAAGTCTGGCTTGCCTAGTACACTCGATTATGGATTATACCACTAGAGATAGCCAAAAAGGTCATTTTTGCATTAGATGAGCCTGGATTAGGCCAAGCAATCAAATACTAAGAGGATTGGTTACACATGCAAGGGAATCAAACGCTCCATAAGGTTATGCGGGGGCACTTGGCATGTCGTTCTCTCCACACCCCACATCTTTGTTGATACGTGTGCGAGCTAGCCACCAGTCCTCGACTCTCAGGTCATGTGTATAACAACTCAAAGCATTCTATTCACAAGAATAACCGGGAGCAAAAGTTTTGTTGTCTTGAATTTTTAACACACACCCTCTTCAATTTAGCACGTATCTTCTGAATGTCGACATCTTAGTGCTAATTACTCACGAAATTATATTTATACCATTTTGTATCATATCACTATTCTAGTAATTTTTGCAGAAGTTTGGATGCACCTTCAGTTTCACAATTTTGATAATCATGTTCATTTAAGTATTAAGAATTTCGTAGATGTATTTTGTATCCTGTAATCTTAATTACTTGATCCAGTTCCACTAGACTCAGATTAATTTTTCTCTATTACTTAATTAGGTTCTCAGCCCTTGTCAGAATTTTCCAAATGTGATGGTCGATTATCCGTAAGTTACGCACATGACATTGCTTAAAAAAATGACTAACATATTTATACTTTACTTCAAAGAAGTAATTCATGAGCTCTGGAAAAATTCACAGATCTCTAGAATGCACTTCCTCGGCGATTCAAGGCCTGGCACTTTTCACCAAATTATATCCTTATTACCGTAAAAAAGAGATCGATGATTGTATTTCAGGAGCAGCAAAATTTATGGAGGGTAAACAACGAGAAGACGGTTCATGGTTTGTTATATTGCAACATGCACTGCCTTACCTTACTCAAAACATTCTCTCTTCTACAGTTCTACTACAACAATTAATAACATATTTAGTTATTTGTTGACAGGTTAGGTACTTGGGCTGTATGTTTCACCTATGCCGCGTTCTTTTCAGTTAAAGGATTAGTTGATGCAGGAAAAACATATGAGAATAGCTCTTCCATCAGGAATGCATGCCACTTCCTATTGTCAAAGCAGCTCATTACTGGTGGATGGGGAGAAAGCCATGTTTCTATGAGAACTGAGGTAGCCTATTTTCCTAATATATATAATTAATTCATTAGATCCTTCTTCCGTTTTTAGTAGCCGGGTGATAACTGGTAAGGGGACTTTGCACATAAGATACTTTAAGGTGAATCAGGCTTGTTAGAACTCCATCTATGATATATTAATAATACGGTAAAATGATCTTAATTGTCCCAATTTATAACAATATTTGGCGATATTGATTGAATGTGCATGCTCATGCACATGCTCATGTATATACTAATTAAATGGGGGGGGGTTAATAATTACCTTTTTTGGGATAATTTTTAAATCCAAGAATGATTCCTTTTGGGGTTGGAGGGATTGGAGTTTAGATTTAAATCATCTAAGAGATTTTTTCTATTTTTCCTGGACCTCTTTTTCTCAATTTCATTTCTAACTATACTTGCTCAATTGGTTTACTGAAATACCAATTTTTTATATTATCTAGATGTTGCATCATAAATCATCTTTTGATCTATATCTTCTTTGTCAAACTAAAAGGTTTATGAAAATATCAAAGGCAATCGTGCTCATGGAGTGAACACTGCATGGGCTATGCTGGCTTTACTCTATGCTGGACAGGTATGAATTGTACGTTCATTCCATATATTTTTGACAAGTATACACTATCCATGATCTTTATTGGATCACCAGATGGAGAGAGATCCGACACCACTACATCGTGCTGCAAAAGAACTAATCAATATGCAGTTGGAAACAGGAGAGTTTCCCCAACAAGTAGGTTTCCATTTCATTTGTACTGGTTGTGGCACTTAAAAAAGCAAACTTGTTGTGTTCGTTTACTTTCAGTAGATGTTTGTTGGGACAAACTGTTGACGACATCAAAATATTATCATTTATCATTTTAATCATTGAAGGAATGACGACATCAAAAAGAACTAATCAATATACATAGTGACTAGAATATGTAACTTGGCACATAGAATTAAGAAGCTAGGTAACCAATTCATAGAGACATTCTAGAGAATTTGAACAAGCAACTGTGCCTTTTGGTACTACGCATATACCTGTCACTGGGTATCCATACCCACTCCCCAAATCCACACCCACTTCGAACGGGGAGGGTGTGGGTAGAAAATTAATTACCCATTACAAATGGGGAGGGTACAAAATGTATCCATGGGGTATATTTATAATCTATTACAAAGTTAATTATCTATTGGATATGGGTGGGATTGGGGAGGGTAAGAAGTGGATAATTATCATTTGGATTTGGGTGTGAACAAGAGTGGATTTGCCCATACCCTCCCCAGTGGCAGATATATATAGCAACGCACATGGTAGGTGTTGGTGTTTATTGTCCGATGTCCATCTGTTTTTTGACTTTTCTTACATTTATTGGATCATAGGAACATGTTGGAAGCTACAACTGTGCTATTATCTTCAATTACCCCAACTACCGCAACGCATTCCCTATTTGGGCTCTTGGAGAATATCGCTGTCGTCTTCGTGCTATGAATGAGAAATGAGTCCAAGCATATAACATGGTGACAAACAAGTGCGTATGGCTATGCTAGAGGATATTATATACCCAGCCCATCATACAAACATTGTCATAAATAAAATCCGCACGGTTCTATATATGTATAGGATCTGCAGGAGTATCAGTGCATCACATATACTACTAAATAAATGTGAAGATGTAAAGCTAAGGTTGCTTGATGTTGTATGTTTCTAACCCACTTCTTTCGAGAACACAAAAAGCAGGATTATATAAACAATGCTATAATAGCATTATTTGATGATTAAAATATTGTATGATTGTAAAGTTCTCATTGGCAAGGTGATGTGTGGATTCTTATGTAATCGGGGGTCTAGCTATCAGTTAGGTTCATTCATCCCTTGCTGCAGCTTGAATGGAAGAGTTTGACATGTGTCCGTGTAAAGGAAATTTTACTGTATTTTTTGTTGATCTTTTGTGACAAGTGAAGGAAGTTTTACTGTATTTTTGGTTGATCTTTTGTGACAAGTGATATGCCAAGTAGAAGTATTTCTAGGCATAAATATTGCAGTAGTTTCTCCTTTGCTGGACAAAAAGGCCAAGGAAAAAAGTTCCAAATTCAAGTCCGCAAGCCAGCAACCCATTTGATGCATAGGCTAGTGATGAAGTGCTATTTTATCATTCATATTTGTGAAATATGTTTCGTAATATAATGTTAAGAATATACGCCAACAGATATCTAGAAATATACATATAGGAAATATCTAGCGTAATGTAGCATAAATGATGGAAAAACAAATGCTGGTAACCTAGCTGCAGATCAATGGTTTAATTTTATATCAAGATGGGGCTAAAGGATCAACTAAGGACAATAGCGGCCACGCGCGAAGAAGGCCACCAGAAGGAGCAAGTACACGGCGCCGCTAGGCTGAATACAGGGGGCTCCTATATAACTTGCGAAAGATGTATAAGCTATGCATCTATAAAGTCCATTAGGCCCAAATTAGCTTCAACATTTTTGAAAACTAGTTGAACATTTGAAAAATAGAAGATTCAACATTTTTTACAGACTATTTTAACATCTCATGAAAATAGATTCAATAAATCAAAATCTAGATCAATATTTTTTTTTTCAATCCAACTTCTCGGGCGCCAGCGGGGAGGGGGGCGCAGGCCGCGGCGGGCGGCGGAGGCGAGTGACCCGCAAGTGCAGGCGACGATGGGGGTGCACGCGTGTGCGGTGGCGCGCCAGCAAAGGCTGGCGCAAGCGCGGGTGGCGGAGGCGGGCACAGTCGGCGGGCGTGGGCGATGGCACCCTAGTGGCGTCGTCGGGACGGAGAGAGAGAGGGGAAGGGTGAGGAGAGACAGGAAGAGGGAGCTAGGGTTTGGGTGAGGGAGCTAAGGTTTGGGTATGAATCCAACAGACGTGGTTGGTTGCATGAATCTCAGACACTGGAAGGTGGGGGAAGAAAAAAACTTCCAAAAGATATATAGGATTGGCGCTAAATCCAAGGTTTTGGGATTTGGACTGAATGGGCGATCACCAAATTTCACCCATTTCAGCAAGGGCCGACATAAAATTAAACCGGCCAAAAAATTTGGGCCCAATTAAAATTTAGGGAAAAAAGCATTTTTGCCCCTATTTCAAACTTCAATGGTGATTTTACCCCCACTTTTTAAACTTTGTGATTTTACCCCTGTAACTTTGAAACGAACGAGCCATTTACCCTTGGTTTATAACATTGTTAAGTTTGATCGGATTAAATGGGATGAAAAGATGGAAAAGGAAAAATAAATATGGGAAAAGAAAGTAGTTCCCCTCACCTTATCATCTTTACCTTCCCTAAATTGGAGCAGGCGGCGGCGGCGGCGGTGGTTTGGAGGGCAGGCGGCGGTGGCACCCCTAGCGCGGCCGTCGCGCCGCACCCCAAGCGCCGTCGCAGCTTCCCCTGCCCCACCCTATCACCCTCCCCCTCCCCACCTTCCGCCCCCCCGCGGCTAGGCGTCGGTGCGGACCCGTGGCCCGCCCTTAGGTGCGGTGGCGCCCAAGCAAGCGCGCGACCCGCCCTCCGACGCGGTGGCGCCCAGGTGCGCACGCAAGCCCCACCCCCTCCGGCACACAGTCACCAACGCGAGCGCACAAGCCCCCTCCGGTGCCTAGGAGCCCAGGCGAACACGCGAGCGTGCCCAGCCCGTGGCAGTCCCCCTCCGACGAGCGGGCTACAACACAGGCGAGCCGCGGCTCTCCTGTGCATGGCCACCGTCTAGGAAAGTCGCGACACTCATCCTCCTCCGGGAACCCCTCTGGCGCCCCTCTGGGAAGATCCTCTGCCTCCAAGGACCAGTTTGGTAGAATCACCATGAAAGAACAATTATCATAAGAAACAAGGGTAAAACACATGGGCAAAGTTGTCAATTTGTCCAAAAGTTAACACCGTTACCTTGAGCAGAGTGCAGGGGGGTCTGTTACCTCCAAGAACCAGCCTCCGTTTTGAAATCACAGGGGTAAAATCAAAAAGTTGAAAAAATGAGGGCAAAATCACCATCACGCTGCAAAATAGGGGTAGAAACGTTTTTGCCCCTAAAATTTATAGCCTGGCCCAAGGTCCATTGCAGCGCACAAATACCTCTTCTCACTGTAAAATCCTGGACACCAACCTGAAAACCTAGGAATTTCATTATCCTCCACCCCTCTCCCTGCTGGCGGCCACCGCCAACAGGCCGTGGAGGCGCGGTGATGCCAGGAGCGGAAGAGGGTCTCCCCGTCAACCTCCACGCAGATCTGCTCATCTCTTTCCTAGTTTGTCCTATTCCGGTCCATCTCTCCATTACGATCTGCAGCTCGTATCTGGTGGGTGCTCCTCTATTTTTAATGGTAGCTGGTTGGCAGCTGCGGCTGCGCCGGCAGCCAAGGGGTCGGACGCGTCGGAGCTGGTCACGATGCACTGGCAAGAGCTGCAGCATCTCGGTCGGAAGCAGGACACAATGCGTCGGCAAGAGCTGCAACACCTCGGCCAGAAGCAGCACACGATGCATCGGCAAGAGCTGCAGCACCTCGGGCGGAAGCAGCACGTGAGGGCAAAAAAGTTTTCCGAGTATATTTACTTTGCCGAGTGTTTTTTTGTGTGACACTCGGCAAAGACCTTATTTGCCGAGTGCCCGAAACACTACACTCGGCAAAGTTTCAGCACTCGGCAAACTCCAAGTTTCCCGTAGTGCATACTTGTGTTGTTTGATTCTTTTCCTTCGTTGATTGGTTGCAAGCAGCCATGTATGTTTTGATTTAATTTTCAATGGCTTACAAAAAATTCAGACTAGATTGATCTATACTTCAGGCTACCAAAAAATTTGGTCAAAATTCGGTCAGATTTCTGCCGAAGTTCAAATAGTTTGACTGGTCAATTCAACTGAAATTGTGCCCGGATTTTCCAAAATTTCCGAAATTCATCCTTTTCGGTGGGCTCCGAAATTTTTTTTTGCTTTTGAGTCAGCCTTCCCCTTTCTAAGTGCAGACGAAAATTTCAGCAGCCTAAGACGCTGACTACTGCTCGATCCCTTTGAACACGATGTCATGCACCGGCGAGTAGGCCATGGGTACCTACATGAACGGAGTGCGAGTGTTACGACCCACACCAGCCGACCAGCGAGGAATCGAAGTTGGAGAGGATGAGGGGATCGGGGAAGGGCTACTGACCTTTGAGTTCGGTACATTGTCCAGGTAGAGCAGGCTGGCAAGGATGCGGCGGCTGAATCGTAGGGACACGAGGAGGCCGCAACAAGATCAGCGAGGAAGCAGGCGGCGAGATCGACGAGGAAGCACGCGGCCTCAGCTCAATTCACCCTTAGACGAAGCACGATGCACAAAGAATTTATCGTGCACCTCTCAATGCGGGCGGTCGAAGAGTCGGGCGGTGGCGAAATCAACAGGTCTGTGGCTCGATTCAATCCCAGTGCCGCGAAGAGGGAGTGGCGGACATGGAGAGGAAGAAACGGAGGGAGCGGTGGCCGTAGCAAGGTTGAGGAACCAGTGGAGGGAGTGGCAGCCGCGGATTTGTGGTGAAGCCAGAGAAAGCGGGAAGAGAAATTAATTTCGAAATATATACCGGTTGAGTGAGCGGCAGCAGATTTGTGGAGAAACTAATTGTACTCCTTCCTTTCCAAATTATAGGTCGTTTGACTTTTTTGACCCCAAGTTTGACCACTCATATTATTCAAAAATGTATGCAAAACATCACTTCATTTGTTGTGGCTTGCTTTATGAATACAAGTTCTCCAAGAATGACTTAAATTTGACTATGTTTGCACAAAATTTTTGAATAAGACGAGCGGTCAAACTTGATTTCAAAAAAGTCAAATGACCTACAATTTGGAACGGAGGGAGTAACACCGAGCGGGAACGAACAAAAAGCGACACAGTTGGAAACAGTCCAGACAAAATAGAATGAACAGGTACCATACTTTCTAGCCGATACACGATGCACGAGGCGCTGATGGAATTTTTTTAGATCAAAGGAAGAATTGTATTATATCAAAGCCGAGTACATCATCAAGATACACACAATGCTCTCAATGTACTCACACACCAAGCAGCTCCAAATCTCAATCCCAAACCTATATAAAAAATCAAATAGAAGGCCGTACAAAAGGAGAGAGAGAGAGGGATTTGAACCCTCGATAGTTCCTAGAACTATACCGGTTTTCAAGACCGGGGCTATCAACCACTAAGCTATCTCTCCACAACCCAATCCCTATTTTATTCCTACAAATAGAATATAGCTATATGAAATGATCTACTAACTCCTAGAAACATCTCAGATGCAAGTCCACTTTTGATATATCTCTGTATACTGTATACACGGATACAGAATCCGCTATATCCGTTTGTGAAATAAATGCTAAATCCCCTCAACTCTATATCCAAAAAAAAGGTAAGGAAAAAGTTTTAAAGAGAAGAATCAATGGATTCATGATTAAACCCCTCCCACTTCTTGTATTTTCGTACAATTTTTATTAAGTGAGGGATCAAATAGAAATATGTAGTCAACTTTATTTGAAGCTAGTTTGGAGAATTTGAAATATGACTAATGCTTTGCAATTAGCTGTTTTTGCATTAATTGTGACTTCCTCAGTTTTAGCAAGCAGGTTGAAACAGAAATAACTTTGACAGCCTCAATCTGAGTCTGTGTAGTGTCTGGCCGTGGGCGTATGGCAGGGCTTGAGCTAGTACTCCTGGCTCGAATCTGCGAGAGAGTGGGAGTAGTCGCCGTGTCGACTAAGCTGTCGCCAAACTAGTACCGTCCATGCTTCTTGCCTCCTCCCGCCCTCATGACGACTTCTCCATCAGTGGGCTCATTGATCGCATCAAACTCCGGCCCATGAACTTCTTGTGCCATCGAGGTGTACCCACTGAGGCAGCTGTGGACGCTTGCGTTGCTGTACACTTCGGGCGGATCCTGCAGGTTGAAGGTGACATCGGAC
The DNA here is from genome assembly GCF_016808335.1 of Panicum virgatum. Lineage (NCBI taxonomy): Eukaryota > Viridiplantae > Streptophyta > Magnoliopsida > Poales > Poaceae > Panicum > Panicum virgatum. Next base: position 44,126,562 of record NC_053143.1, read on the forward strand.
ATCGCCTTCCCTTTGTGGGCCAAATAGTATGCCTGGACTTGAGTGAAAGGCACACCACCTTGTGCCACGGACTGCGAAAAAAGGAAGATGATTAGAAATTATGCAGAATTGAGCGTTAGAATAAAGAAAATAATTCACATACATATCTAACCGCGTACGCCTTGAGGTTACGGTTTCCCTGATGGTGCGATGCACTGGCATCAGCAAACGCCGCTGCCGGGCAGCCTTGTGCATCTCCAGCCATTCTTGGGAGCACCACCAGTCCACAATCATTTCCCAGCACGGATAATCATTGGCAATCCACCACGGAGGCACCTGCACATCATCAACATCTAATACATTTAAGAAGAACAAATGGAGCATAGTTGATAACTCCTTAAGATTGAGTATTTACCCGCAAGTATTGTTCTCGGGTGAGTCTGTTGTCTCTCGCAGGTCCTTTGTAGATCCTCACTCTTTCGATCTTGGTCTTGTAGTCGATGACGGCCTGGATGCGCGCCTCGTAAAGCATATCCGCCACCAGCTTGTAACATACTTTGCTAGCCACCTGCATCACCCTGGGCATCATTCCCTCCTCGCATCTGTAGAAATCCTACACAAAAACATGAACAAAGGCATTATTTCAAAACCCGGTGCAATGAATATGATGTATTTGTAAATGTAGTGCCACGAAGACTTACCCATAGTTCGCTTAACACCCGGTTCGCGGCCATCCGGTGCGGCGATGAAGTGCTCCCACGAAGACGCTGGCTGACGTACCTCAGCAATATCCATGACGCCTGGGTAGTGTCGCTTGCAGAGGAGTCTCAGGATGCCATTGACCATGCAGTTGTGAGCAACACCTAGAACAACTATCACAAAGTTCCAGCGCAAGTTATTGAGAGATAATATAAGTGTCAATTGTGATTTTGAATATATCAAAAGGAAACGTATTGAAATCTTCTAAACTTACTTACCTTTTCCCGTCAGGTCGGAGGACCGGTCGGTGCTCTAGAGGTATTAGACGGTCCGGGAGCCTCGAGGGGCCTCGCTGCCAGATGGCAGGTATGCCCAAGTCCTCATCCTCCTCCTCCTCCTGCCCCTGCTCCTGCTCCTCGTCCTCCTCAGCACCGGCCTCATCCTCCTCCTCCTCTTCCGTACCGGCCTCCTCCGCCTCCTCCTCCACAAGAGGAGACCCTCTCCTGCTCCTGCTCCTCCTCCCAGCCCTCCTCCCTGCAGCTGTGCCGGAGCCCTCAGCGGCGTCGCGCGTCGACGAACCTGCACCACTCCTTCGACTTCTCCTGCCTGTCCGTTGAGTCCTCTGGGAGGACTCACCTGCCTCGGTAGATCTGCCTCCCAACAGGTCTGTGAGTGACCTCATCATACCTCTGCCGCGCCCCGCCATCGCCGAACAATGTCCTGAAATTAAAATGAGTAAATCAATCAGTAGATGTCAATTTAAAAGTACAATTAATAAATAAAGTAAATACAATTAATAAAATGAACAAAAGTAGTATAAAAAATTAATTAGTACAGTTTTTACAAGTATTAGAAATAGTCATCATGATCCGAATTAGCCGAATCATATGTCTCATCATCGCTATCACGTGTGTTGATATAATCACTGCCGATCTCCATAGGAGGAATACTGTCATCATCACTGTCATTGCCTAAGCGTAATCGCTCTAGTAATTCTAAGTCCTTGACATTGTGAACCTCATCCCCTGCATCGTCATTATCAATTCTTTCATTATCCAGTTCCATTCCCATCGCTTCGGTTAAGTCTATCTGAAAAGTCCCTTCTAGCCCATCTTCTTGAAAGAACTCACCGGCATATGTGTTTGGGTCTATGTTGTAATCTTCATTGTTCGGGACAGGTAATTTACCGTATGGCGATACCTTGTACACAACATCCTAACCCTTGAGATGATTGTCGGTTTGGCACGGGTATGAGAGATAATAAACTTGTGTGGCTTGTTGAGCCACAATATACACATCATCTCCTGGATACACGGACGCTTGTTGAACTTCAACTAGGCCAAGATTCGGAGTCCGTCTCACAACACGAGGATCAAACCAATGACATTTGAATATGACAGGTTTCAGAGGTTTCGACCCATGAAACGTGAGTTCGTATATTTCTTCGATTCTTCCATAGTACTCGAGCCCATCGTCTCCTAGCGTAAACACTCCAGAATTTGTGGTCGTTCTGTTCGGCCGACTCTGCTCGTGCCTTGTTGTGTGGAAGCGATATCCATTCACGTCATAAGCTCCAAATGACTTGACCCTATAAGCACAACCATTGGCAACCTGACGCAACTCGGCACTCACTGAGGCATCAGTTTGGGCCTGCAAGTTCAAGCAGGCCAAATTATTTACACTTACGAGCAACTTGTAATTTCATACTACGAAAGACCCACGACATAGACATTACCTTTTGTTTGAACCAAGAAATAAAATCAGGCCTGCCATTTCCCGCACCATGTCTAAGAAGGGTCTCAGCTTCCTGCAGGGTAGGTGTCCTTGATCGATGCCAGAATTGTGCATGAAATTCCCTGTTCGAAAGAGAAACGAACGGGTTGGATGCCAAAAAGGGAGTACTTGAGATATAAATGAATGTAGAGAACTTACTGTAGGTACGGCTGCACTTCGGATAGGTTGGTCAACACATATAGCATGATACTGCGCCACTCTTCAAAATTCAAGGTCTTGATGCTCGCAACACTTGCACTTCCGAGTTGCCCTTTGAAAAGGCTGAGGTTCAATTCAGCTTCCCAGCATTGTAACGTGAGGGTGGATTATGCACGCTAGGAAGATTCTCAGTATAATATTTCGATGTGAAGTTTGACATCTCCTCTAGAATGTATGCCTCTGCGATGGAAGCTTAAATTTTGCATTTATTTTTACATTTAGTTCGAAGGACTTTTTGACATATCTCAATTCAGTAGCACCAACGACCTTGCACTGGCCCCCCCATTCGTGCCTCGTACGGTAGGTGCAAAATCATATACTGCATCGGGTTGAAGAAGCCTAGTGGAAATATCTTCTCCAACTTACAGAGTAACACAGGCGCCATTTTTTCCATTTCTTCAATAACGATAAGAGATAATTCCTTAGCACAAAGCTGGCGGAAGAAAAAGCTCAACTCTGCCAGCACTAGCCAGACTTGATCGGGGAGGTATCCTCGAACCATTACCGGAAGAAGCCTCTCTAACCATATGTGGTAGTCATGACTCTTTAGCCCGTTGATTCGCATAGTAGCCAAGTTGACTCCCCTCCTCAGATTCGCTGCATACCCATCAGGGAACATTAAGGTTTGAAACCATTCCAGCACTTCCCTCCTCTGGGGCCTCGTCAGAACAAAATCGGCCTTAGACTTTTTCCATGCCTTGCCTGACCCAGGTGGCCTCATGTCTAGCTTCAGTCTATCGCATAATGTTGCTTGATCCACTCTAGCCTTAACGTTGTCCTTTGTCTTCTCTGCAATGTCCATGATAGTTCCGAACAGTGCCTCGGCAACATTCTTTTCAGAGTGCATCATATCAATATTATGTGGAAGGAGGAGATCTTGCATGTAGGGAAGCCTCCACAAGCCTGACTTCTGCGCCCAGGCATGTTGCTCACCATATCCCTCAAAACCACCTTCTGCATTAGCCACAAGACTATCTAACTGAGCACGAACACCAGCACCTGTCATAATATGAGGGGGAGGGTCCATAACTTCGACACCTTTTGTGAAGTTCTTCTTATCGCGTCTGAATGGATGGTCAAGAGGGAGGAATTGTCGATGTTTGTCGAACGAAGAATATTTCCCACCCTTCCGCAACTATATGAACATCAGAGCTGCCTTCCATACCGGGCAAGGAAACTTTCCGTGAACACACCAGCCGTAGAATATCCCATATGCCGGCAAGTCATGCAGGGAATAGTGGTACCAAACATACATTCTAAAGTTTTTCTTTGTAGCTCGATCGTATGTCCAAACCCCTTCCTTCCAAGCACAGAGGAAATCATCAATCAGGGGCTCCATGTACACATTCATATTATTTCCCGGATGTCCAGGAATTATCAGCGACAAGAATATGTTCTGTCCTTGGAAAATCACGCCGGGAGGGAGATTGAGGGGTATAACGAACACAGGCCAACAAGTGTAAGGTGCAGCCGACATTCCATATGGATTGAAGCCATCTATTGCTAGGGCAACACGCACATTACGAGCTTCATCTGCTCTGACTCGATGAATCCCGTCAAAGTGAGTCCATGATTCAACATCGGATGGATGTACAAGCTTATCAGGATTTTATCGAGTTCCCATTTTGTGCCATGTCATCTGTTTCGCAGACTTCTCAGTCATGAATAGACATTGGATCCTCGGTATGGGCGGAAGGTACCGTAGGACTTTCACGGGGACCGCGAGTTGTCTCTTCTGACCATCACTAGTCTCTACCTCTACGAACCTAGAGGATTCACACTTTGGACAGTACTTTGCTTCTGCATACTCTTTCCTAAACAAGATGCATCCCTTGGGACATGCATGTATCTGCTCATACGACATCTTCAATGCACGAAGGAGTTTCTGTGCCTCATACATACTCTTTGGAAGAATGTGACCTTCCGGAAGCAGAGTGCCAATAACTGTCAACATAACATCAAAAGCATATCGACTCAGGGTAAACTGGGACTTCACGGCCATCAGGCGCGCAATGGCATCCAGATGGGAAACCTTGGTATGCCCATGAAGGGGTTCCTGTGCTACAGCCAACATGTCATAGTACGCCTTCGCGGTTGGCTCTGGCTCCTCCTCTCTACGTTCTCTCTCGAAGTGCGCTTCATGAAATTCATCTAACATATCTCCTACCCCGGCATCAGCATCATGATCTTCAATGCGTTGTCTAACTACCTCGTTTCTTATACGATTGGCTTCACCATGGTAGGTCCACCGGGTATAGTCTCTCGTAAATCCATAAGATGTTGTGTCATGTCTTCCTGTGTCTGTCGACGCGTGTTTCCACATTTGGTTCAGGGACACCAAGTGCATGAGCCTCCTTTAACCTTTAAAAATGCTCGATCCAAGAAAGCCTCGGTCTTCTAAATCCATTCCAAGGTCAAGTCCCCCGTTGTTTCCAACCGGAGTACATCCACGCACAGTCCTCCATACTCTACCATATCAATGAGTAATATAATATAAAAGATAATTTTTGCATCTACACGATGTCTAAACTTTCTACTAGGTTAAGATAGGTCCTAATCCCACCCAAAGATCCGTAGCTTGAGTCGATTTCCATGCTCTACTCCGATCCGGGACAGAATTTCGGCAGCATTTCCCCGCTGTTCTCCAAATACACGTCCCGGGAAGGAAATTGTGTATCCGGAAAACAAAGGGAAAATGATGCTGATACTCTATCTCGAATGGGCGTAGACCATGGAAACTAACCCCATCTACGCATCCTCGGGCTGTCCAAAAAACATGGACAATTCGCAATATATACGGTCGTACATATGCAAAGTTCTGCATATTTCCATGCGTATCTATTTCGAACGGGAGATGCCTAACTAGGTTACGTGATATACGAACATGCGATAAGAAAAGTGGAGTCTTGTATCCCTCACATTGCTATATGTCCTGCAAATTGAGGAGGGTGGCAGAAGTGGCCCTGTGGTGGAGGCCGGCAACGGGAACTAGGTGGCGGTGCTCGGTACTGCAAAAAAAATTAACGTGGTCAAATATGTCACTATTGGTCATCTCAACAAAAAGTATTGAACTAGTGTTTTGCCTTAGTGTTTTGCCTCAGATATATTTCCTTTCATTTGATCTTGAACTTGTGGCATAAGAAATCATCTCACCAAAAAGGGGTTCATGATATACATGAAACCATGTGACACACCCAGCCCAACCATCAAATCATCACAGATGAGATTTGCTTTGGGCATGGATGTGTCATATGGTTTGATGACAATCATAAGAAGCATAACTACACAACACAAAGAATACACTCACACAAGCTCAAGATCATCATATGTTACCCAAACCAAATCTGGATAAAATTTTATATCATCACAGGCAACTAGATTAACTAGGTTACGTAATATTCTACAAACATGAGATGGAATGAGGTGCCTTTCAAATGTCCTCACCTAAGGCTCGACACGCGTGTCGGGGCGGCGGCTCCCGAGTCAGGCACGGCGGGGCGGCAAGGCATCTGCGATCGGTGTGACACCAGAGCGGCAAGCCGGTGTAGGGTAGGCGAGACGGTGCGGCGCACCATGGATCTTCAATTGCATGCAAATAACAATTTACAACAAAATTATCGATAAACATTTTTCAAAGTTGTAATGAATTGATGGACATGAAAAACAAATAACTAACCGGCGCGGTGGCACGGTGAAGGTGGCGGGCGTGAGGTGGACGTGCTGCGCTGGCACGGTGAAGGTGGCGGGCGTGAGGTGGACGTGCTGCGCTGGGGCAGCCCGGCGGCACCTCCTTGGCCCTGAGTGGGGCTTGCTCGGCGAGGAGGCGGCCCCACTCGTGGGCACCGGCGCGGGGAAGCCACGCCCAGGCACGGCCCGTGCGAGTAGAGGCTGGCGGCAGGGCCCTGCGCGGCGCGCCGAGATGGACGCGCCGGTGGGGGCAGCAGCGCTGCTCGGGGTGCGGCGCGGCCGTGCGCCAGGGCCGGGCGGACGCCAGGTGGTGGCGAGATCAGGGCTCACCAGGGGAGTGGTGCGGAGGCAGGTGGACGGCCCCGCTGGGCTGCAGGGTCGGGGCGTGGCGCGCCGGGATGCCGGCGTGGCGAACGTGGCGACCTGGGCTGGCCGGGCCGGCGCGTAGGCGGCGGGTGGCGGGGAGGGCAAGGCGACCAGGAGGCGGTGCCAAGGTGCGGCACGGGAGGCAGGTGGGCGGGGTGGCGGTGGGTACGGTGCGGCGGCCAGGAGGCGGTGGCAATGGCGGCGCCAGCAGGCGGGAGGCGGTGCCGACGGCGAGCAGCAGCTAGGACCGCGTGGGTGACTCAAAACGCGAGGGTGTCTGAGCGGGTGGGCAGCCAAAAATGGCTAAGTGGGGGGAAGCCCCCTTTGCCGTGTGCCACCCGATCCGGCCCACGGCAAAGGCAGCCCCTTTGCCGTGTGCCCCGATCCGAAGGCGGGCTATTGGCCGGCGGGCAGCAGCGGGTGCGCCCTGGCACGGCATCGGGCGGGGGCGTGTGGCCAGGCCCGCGGCGCGGCAGCGGAGCGCGGGTGGTGGCCCGGCCCGGCGCGGTGTGTGGCCGGTTTGCCGTGTGCCTAAGACCCAGCACACGGCAAAGGGCATGTTTGCCGTGTGCCTCGGCCACAGCACACGGCAAACCTTTTGACCATTCTTTATTTCAATTTTTCAAACGGTTTCTTTTCAAATTTTGTTTTCAAGCGCTTAGGTATTTTATTTCATGTTTTAAAATTTATCACATTTCATCATTACATTGCTAAAGTGATTGAAAAATTCATGTTTTATTTTGATATTGTTATTGTTTCATGTGTTTGAAAGAAATATTTGATTGCAAAAAAAAATACCAGTCATCCGAAAATTAACCAAAATTTGGCATTAAAGAACCTAAGTTGTTTTTTGCAAACACAAAAAGTTTTATAGTCAACCGCTATTTCGTTCGACTTTACGGATCTTCTCTGGGCATGTTTCGATTTGTAACAAGGGTACATGAAAACTTTCGCAAAACGTTCCCAAAATTTGACCACCATCTCCATGAATCAAATCATGATACCATGACAAATTTCATGATTTTCTGAATTCATTTGCTGGTTAATGGAATTTTAAAAACGATCCGTTCTACTAGTTCTGAGCATGGTTTGTGTGCAAGATTTTCAAAATCTACTTCTGTTTCAGGCTTACGTCATCAAATTAAACTCCTAAACATGAATATCATTTTTCTATCCATTATACTCCACTATTCAAAACACTTCCAGTTCAACCCTAAAAACTCGATTAATGAAATGAAATGACTAAATATAGCCAAAATAACGAGAAATATACCAGATTTTAACAAGGAGTACAATACACTGTATATGTATATCAGAAAAAATTGGGAGTGCTGAATCAATATTTTTTTGGCACAAGTTTGCCGTGTGCCAAGATTTTGCCGTGTGCAAAACGGCAGGCACACGGCAAAGAAGAACTCTTTGCCGTGTGCTTCTATATGCAGCACACAGCAAATGCACACCTTTGCCGTGTGTTGGACCTTTGCCGTGTGTATTTTCTCCTGACACACGATAAAGAAAAGGTTTGCCGTGTGCCAGACGTTTGCCGTGTGCTGTTTCTACTGGCACACGGCAAAGGTTAGGTTTGCCGTGTGCCCATGTTTTAGCACACGGCAAACCTTTAGGCACAAGGCAATTAGGGGATTTCTGGTAGTGAACGTTCCTAATATAGTAGCCTATTTTAAAATCAATATATGCATGTTTTATTTTCGAAATGATTTTTAATCTTGGTGATAGTTACGACCCTACTTGATTAGCCTTTCCTTGCATTGCAATACTTGATCTTGGAACCCTAGGTTACCCGGATTAATTATCCCTAATTATCCAGATGAATTCCTTGATGAGTATTTTACGCTTAGGTCCTTTCTCTTCGGAAAAATCAATTTGGGTACACTTAAACTTAATCACTTTTTTTAAAAAAATAAACATGTGTGTATGTTCATGATGGTGTGCGTGTGTGAGTAAAAGTGGGTGGGATGGTGATATTAGAGCTGGGTGGGAAGAAAACATGTTGTGACGGGGGCTAGTAGTAGAGCAAGTACAGTAAGTTTGTACTGCTGGGAGAGACTTGCCCCGGTCACATAAGGACCGGTTCGTGGTGACATCCAACCTAGCGTTATTCGTACAACCACACGCCATAAATGGGAATGGTCTGGTATCTCTTTCCACTTGCTTAGGTCGGTACCCATCCGGGAGGCCGGTGGTGGCAGCGGGAGCCAGGAGAGGCACAGGAAAGCTTGATGCAGCTCCATTGTTTGGCTAGAGACTCTGAATGAGCCGTGTTGATCATGAGCCCTAGTAATGAGTCCCGTGGGTGGCTATCGGCTATGTTGTCGCGCATGCTTGGACACGGTGCATATCGTGTGTGTAGAGTTAAAACTATCCGGATAGCCGTGGTCCGCGGTCAAGGATGCGCTATTGTCGGGTCCCAAACGATTAGTTTTGCGTGAGTATTCCTTGGTGTGTGTGTGTGTATAGAGCTGGTGCCCTAGTTTTCGGAAATGCCGGCTGTGAGCCGTGAGCTGGTTGTCTGCCAGCACAGAATAAAACTTAGGAACTAGCGGGATGGATTTATTCTCCCCAGGGCCAACAACTTAAAACTTGACAAATGCTTGGTTTTAGAACATTGTTTTCCAACTGCGCTTTTACAGATAAACCCCTGCATGAAAAATCAAGCTTTTCCGCAAAATGAAACCCAAAGCCTATCCTTGAATATACCCCTAGGCATGGATACCCCTCGTTGTGGTGTTAGGGTTTGTTGAGTACTTTTGTACTCGAACCTCTCCTCTACCTTTTTTTTAGATAAAGCCCCTGAGTACGACATCGACCATGAGGATGTCGTAGAAGGCCTCCTCCAACAATGGGCGACTTTGCTAGCTGACTCAGCTGGTATCTGACGTGGATGGCAGTGGCGGACCCAGGGTTTGAACCTTGGGTAGTCCTAACAAAAAAATTTCAAATGCAATACGGTATAAACAAAACAAAATCCATCAATTCGGTAATTCGGAATGACTCCAAACAATTCGGAAATAACCAAAAATGCATTAATACATTAAAAATATCTCCAAATAACAACTTAAATTGAACATGACATCTCTTGATTAGTTGATTTAACCCTCTCCCACTTGTCTGACAAACGACAACACATAATAGCAAAAAGAACATATCAACCTCTGAATTTATGGCTAAATTATTGCAACAAGTGCTCTACTGACTAAATTGCTCTACTAATTCACTACTACTAGCATATCCTGGTCCCAGTTTCTGCACAGATATGAATTCTGAAATGGGGGAAAAAAAAATAAACTCCTTGGAGAGACCCTAACCTGTAGAGCAGTGAGCACAAGGGCCGGCCGGACGGTCGGACTTGTCGGCTTCTCAGGCGGCCGAGCTCTCGAGGCCCCGGCGCCTCATTGCCGCGTGCCCGCCCTGGACGGCAGACACCACCGGGGCCGGCCATGGCGCAGTCCACAGGCCGGGGCACCGCGAGTGGCTAGGGCTGGGGCCTGGGGCTAGATGGGTGGCGGTCGCCGCGCCGGTGAGCCGCCGCGGCCGTGCTGCTGTGGCGCTGCCAGCCGGGGACGACCACGGACGGAGCTGTGCCGTCGAGCCGGGAAATGGGAGAGGCGAGGAGACCGCGAGAGGAGATACGGGCGGCGGCGGCTTGGGCGGAGATGCTCAGACGCGGAGTGAAGGCTGCGGTCTGCAGAGACGGAAGACAAGGCCGGGAGTGTGGATTGGGCTGGGCCTCCGATCCGCTAAAAAAATTTTTGGGCCAAATCAGCGGGTAGTCCCAGGCCTACCTGGACTACCCGCTGGGTCCGCCACTGGTGGATGGGGGAAACATGGGAGAAAGAAGCCTAGCTAGCGACTAAATAACTAGCAAGCGAAATCACGTGTATCGAGATGATGTGAGGGAGGAAGCTGAGTCTGGTGGCCGACTGGGGAAAGAGAAGAAGTGAATTAGTATTTTTTTTTCTCTCTCTCCTCCAGCGCGGCTGGCGACTTCGCTAGCTCCGTTCGACAAGGGCTAAGGAAGCGTAGGGATACGTCCGAACCTCAAGTTGCCTGTGGCATGGGGACTAACTTACGTTACGTCTTTTCTGCTATGTTTTCTCAGATCGATGTTCTCTCTGCGTGTGTGTAGGCCTCACACTCCGGATGCTCTAAACAACACATACTGATCATCGAGTACGGTGCAGACTGCAGATAATACGGTAATAAACACGCGCACGGAACGGAAACAATGGCGAGACGAGAGCAAACCGTCGCGCCACATCTAAACGAACGCAGGCGGCGTGGCTGGAGTCGCCGTCACCGGCCCGCCGCGGGCGATGCCGGTGTGGGTGGTGAGCGCCCACAGCACGGTGATGAACTCGCCGCCCAGCGCCAGAGCCTCCCGGTGCGCCTTCACGTGCTGCTCGCTCCCCGTCGGCGCCGCGTACGCCACCACCTCCGTCCACACCTCCGCCACAAGCTTCCACACAGGTTCGTCACGCCCGGTCGCTTTGTCGATCAGAGCCTTCCCCAGCCTGGCTCCCTTTCCCAGCGTCGTCGCCGGCGGCTCGTGCTTGTTCTGCCTTGCTGCGGCCATCTCCATCAGCTTCCTGAGCCGGGCGCCCTGTCCGGAGCAGTAGTAGCCCAACCAGCCCATCCCCTTCCTCAGCTCCTCCTTGGTCTCCCTGTACACGCGCTTCGTCCCGTCCGTCTCGTCGGCGAGCAGCTCCGGGTGGAATGCCACCAGGTACGCGCCGTACCTCGACAGCGCCATGCCCACATTCCGGTTATTAGTAGTACTACAGCCGGCTCCCGGCGCCGGCTTTTGCTTCTTCGGCGCCGGGTGCTTGGCTGCCAGCATCTCGGTGCCCAAGTGCCAGGTCAGGATGACCTCGGCGATGCTGCCGCTCTCGCACGCCCACGACAGCTCCTCCGCCTGCTGATGCAGCGCCGACCTGCCGTTGCTGAGAGGGGCGTCATCGCTGACGTCCCGCAGCCGTGCCATGAGAGCTTTCTTGGCGTCCAGAGGCACGGCCTTGGTTGGCAGTAGTGCCGAGGAGAGCCGGCGGCAATGGCACCAGAGCAGCGACAACTGCTTCACGCACACGTTAGGGTGGCTCAGCCTGTCGCGCACCCACAGGATGCGGCGGATGACGCCACTCAGGAACGGGCTGTCCCGCCACCCGGGTTTGGAGGTGTAGCTGCACACCAGCGACACCATGAACCAGTTGGAGAGCAGGAACACGACGAACTCCCACACCTCCTCGTAGGCCAAGGCGAGGAGGAGGAGGCCGGTGACGGAGAGGTCGACGACGGTGAAGAGTTCCGGCGGCGAGGTTGTGATCTTGGGCAGGATGCATCCCATCAGCTTCATCACGCCCACCGACACGGCGTAGTTGTCGGCCTCGAAGCTCCGGAAGGCGTACGACACGTCTCCGTGGCTGCACAGGATGATGGTGAGGATGGACAATGCCCACACGATGACCGGGAACAGGATGTAGTTGGTCAGGAAGAAGAAGGGGCTCGCGAACACCACGGGCTGCACGGAGTGGTAGTACTCGCACAGGAACTGGACCTCGTTGTTCAACACTTGGAACAGGGCCCTCCCACTCCCAGTCCCGTCCTCCGTAGCGTTGCCCTCTTCTTCTTCGCAGAGGCCCTTGAAGATGAGGTCGTGGCAGCTGCGAGCTTCTTCGCTGCTGATGGGGAAGTCCTCCAGCCTTCGGCGCAGCAGCTTGAAGAGCGCGAAGGAGAGGCAGAGCCGCTTCAGCCTGGGGTCCTTCCGAAGCAACTTGTCCTTGTTATCATCGGCAAGCTTCCAGATCTTGCCGACCGTGACGACGGAGGAGTCGCGCTTCCTGAGGGCCTCCGCCAGCGACACGAGGTCGTAGCCGTCCGGGCCGGCCTTCCTCTGCAGCTCCTCCTCACCCATCACCACATAGTTGCACCGCTTCAGAAGCTCCGACCCTTTGTTGCTGCTGCTTTCATGCTCCGCACCACCATCCTGGAGCATCCTGGTCATGTAGGAGGAGAGAAGCTGGGGGTTCTTGCCATAGGCGAAGGAACGCTTTCCGAGCTCTTGGCTGACGAACCTCTGCACCATCTTGGCAGCAGCAAAGACCCATAGGATCCCA